>NC_057873.1:17842610-18180735 GCF_019740435.1 Gambusia affinis
TACATTGAATGTATTTAGTCATTCACTTACTTGCTCTCACATGGATCAAGGCTCACTGACCAGGATTTCAACTTGTTTCCACATGACTAAAGCTAGACCTTATTAGATTCCTGCTCCCTCTAACATTTTTGCCAACGAAAAAAAATTGCATATAATTACATATTAATTTTTCTCAAAGATTACACCCTTCTACATCCGTTATTATTCACTTTCATCTGTTTTTGTATAATAAAATTGCCATTGCATGAGTATTTGCATCATATTTTTAGTCATAGGAAATAAACACTAACATTCTTAAAATCGCTGAGGAATAAAATATATGCTTGTCTGGATGATTCGCAGAATATTCCAAAAGTGATGACGAAAAAGTCCTTTTACGAGTCTGACTAAAATCTTGTCTTCCAACATTTTAAAATAATTTAGCAATAATTTGATAGGGGTAATTTGTAGAGGTTAGAACTTCCGATTTCCAGTTTTTAGTAGCCAAAAACTGTTTTGATATGTAATGAGCACACCCACTGTTTACTGGCACATTTAATTATTTTGATATTAAATTTGTCATCTTTGTAATACAGAGAAGTACACTGCTACCTTCTTTGTGCTAACAGGGTAACTAAGCATATCAGTTAGGAAGTCTTACTTCTTTTTTTTTTTTACTTTTTTTATGTGAAACAGTTTACTGGGTTTGACATTATTTCCTGTTGCAACACATTCTCACACCCGACTCGTCATATATTGACGAGTTGGGACGCCGTCTGACCATGCGTCACATATTGACGCGAAGGGTACCCCCTTCGCGTCAATATGTGACGACTTGGGCAGGTTCCTTCACCGTAAAATTTTGACGATTTTGACGATTTTGGAAGGTCGCATGTTTTACATGGATTATTTACGCGAATGGTCCTCGCAAACACTGCCGACACTTCAAAACCCAAAATTGGTTAGGTTTAGGGAAAAATTACGGTAAGGCATCAGGTAAATTTCTTCGCCACATATTGACGCTGAAGAATTACCTCGCGTCAATATGTGACGAGGACGGAAGTCCCATGCGTCAATATATGACGAGTTGGGAGTGAGACTGGGTTGTATTTCCAGATGCAGGTTCTAACATTTGAGGTAATTAGTGCACAACCACAAGTTTCTGATCCAGCAAACATTAATGTGCTTGAACAGCTAATATTTTTTACAGTTGGTGCTTATTAGGTAGTGCTTATTATATCTTTCCTAATTAACTATCAAACAATTGCAACACAACTTTTTTGAAGTACCATTGTAAAACTCGCACTATTTATTCCCTAGACTGAATGGATTTACATAACATTGAAGAAACAAAGACAGACATTAATGTATCAGTGTTTTTAAAATTATTCCAAATAAAAATAGGCTGTTGAATTTAAAAAGTAAGTTTTTACCTTGAAATAAAACATTGATCTGCTTGTGTTTTTGACAAATGTGTTGTTTGTTGAATAATATGTCTTGTGAGAATCTCAAACTCATGAAAATGAGACGATTCCACTAACATGCCTTGGATAATGTTTGTGCAATGCCCAATTAAATTTATCATCACATTTATTTGACTTAGACTTAGCTTAGACTCTCGGCTCTCACATGGATCATTCTGTGTTCACACAATATGAATAGAAATAACTCCCTTCTTCCTAATAATTTGCCATCCACATTGACACTTTTCTCTCTAGCATCTTATTGTATTCATCTATTGTAAAGTAGATGTATATTTTACATTTTATAAAGTTTCACAGTTTTGTAAGATTTTGTGTATATATATATATATATACAGTACAGACCAAAAGTTTGGACACACTTTCTAATTGAATTCATTGAGAAGGTGTGTCCAAACTTTTGGTCTGTAGTATATATATATATATATATATATATATATATATATATATATATATATATATATATATATATATATATATATATATATATATATATAATTGGATAAATTCTTTGTATGTATGAACATACTTGGCAAACAAAGCTTGATTCTGATTAGTTGTAATATTTTGGCTCCAGACTTCATAATGACAACTTGAACTGTGAACAAATTCCTATGCATAGTTTAGTTTCATTTTTGATTATATAGGGTTATGTTTTAAGGATTTGGGCCAAATGTACCAACAAAACAAGATTACCTTAAAAACAACAGTGTCATTGATACCATTTGTACATTTATTCTCTGTAGCAGTATAAAGTACCATTCTTTACATATAGATTTTTTTTTTTATTTGCTTTCATATGTTTTTCAAAGTCTTTAGAATCCTTTTTCTTTCTTTTCTTGTTTGTTTGTTGGGGATTGTATTAAAATGCTAACTTAATCATGACACAGTGATAGTCCTCAAACTCCCAGTGAACTCATTCAGTGAGTGGATAAGCCATGAGATGGATAAGATTGCGCATGGTTTTGAATTTGGGAGGAAAAACATGCAAGACAGAGGGATGAAACATCAGAACAGGACGGCGGAAGAGTTTTTTGTGTATGCGTATGTGTTTTTGGCAGTAAATCAGTATGCTAATGAGGCATGGTCTGTAATCCTCTTACAGCTAATCTCACTCAATCCCTCCAGTCCAGGCCTGGGCACTGCTCTCTGTTCACACACACAGGCATGCCTCAGTGAACACAACACACACATATATGCAGGACTTTTCAAAAAGTACTAAATCTTTTGCACTTATATATACACAGTAACTTTGGTAGAGAACTTAAAAAATATATATTGTATTGAATCTATGTCTTGGCCTTTACCGCAGCCTTAGTGAGACTTGGGCTGTTATCTTCTTCGCTTATATTCACCCTGTTTTCTGTTTTGTGTTATGGGGTCCAAGGTGAACTTTTCTATTCACAGGCAGACAATGCTGAGCTGCAGTGCGAATACTGATTATCTGACCATGCCAAAGCCAGTTGTGTATGAATATTTGTTAGCAGTTCTTATGCAAATGCTTAACGTTTTGCAGACAAACATCTGTTTTTCTTCATTTTAACAATTTAGCTCATTCTCCCAAGACTTTGTGCATGTTATATTGTGCAAGCCATGGTAAATCACTTTGAATTTGGCAGCACACACCAAGTTAATGTTTAGGCTTGGTCTTTCACCTCAGTCAAAGTGGACAGCATTTTGCGCAAGTGTATGGGTGTGTTCTCATTAATACATCCTTTAGTGTATCCACGAGTAACATCCTATTGGAATTTCCAGGACAGACTCTGGTGCTGTGTGGGCATGCATTTCACTGTTCACTCATACCTCACCATCAAAATCAATATATCACAGGAGAATAGAGGTTTCAGTAAAGCACCGCAGACTCAATTACACACTTAGAGTTACACCTACATATAAGAGCCTGTTCTCCAAACACCAGCTGGCTGATGAGGTATTCTTTTGCTGCGTGGTGATTTCTGCTGCCACAATCCCACCTCTCAATATGCATAGCACGTCACCCTCCCAACCCCTCACTCTGTCTTTCTTAGTGTCTTCCTTTTTTGCCCTCTCCCCTTCCCCCATCGTTGCCTTCCCTTTAGCCTCCCCATCCTCCTCACATTTTCTCTCTCAACATGTCTGCGTAACTTACTCTATTCATTGTCTTGCTTTGTTTTATGTTTGCCAATAAATTTCCTTATCTTGCCACACCTAAAGTGCACCAAATCTGTCTCAGCTCTAATGTGTTTCCATTTGCCTCCAATTTCGTTTTGTTGCTATGCTCCATGATTTCTGTGTCCATCTAGCACATGAACAATGTTACTTTGACACTCATTATTAAATTATCTTCACACATTAAGGTCTATGATGTTGAAATGCCAATGTTCCATTTTGAGGGTTTAATTAGTTAGTTCACTTCATTAAAGACACATGGGTCCATAGCAAAATGGGGCTGGAGAAAATATTTAAAGACATTTTACAGATATATCTTTCACGCTCCTCATTATCATTTAATATGTCTCCTCCTCTTTTGCAGGTATGAAAGAGCTTTCCCCTCCTCCTCTGAATTTGCGACGTCTCTACACTGAGACAATGGAGTGGGAGCCGGTGTTAATCATCATCTCTCCGGGGGCAGACCCATCCCAGGAGCTTGCAGAACTAGCAGCAGAAACTATTGGCAGGGACAATTACCATGAGGTAGGGAACAGCAGAATACAAATATAGAACACACAGGAGATTAACAGGGGCAAAAGGCTTTTCGACAGACTAGCACAACCGCATCCACAGACTAGTGTGCTATAGCTTGTTGAATGTTTTTGTGTATCTCAGTTTTAACATAAATCCTGTGTCATTGTTCTACCAATAAGGTTTTGTAATACACCGACTAAGGGAAAGTGGTGTTTAAAGATTTTTTTTATTCCTTAAGTTACTTAGCATTTAATTAAGAAAAGAAAGTCAAGTTTTAAAGAGTATTATGGGTAAATAGTGTATGTAAGTAATCAAATAAGTAATATCCACATTATGTCACTGGCTTTAAATGAGAAAATGCTGACTGAGGACATAGGTGGATTAAAATATTAGGCAAAAGTTCAGCTCTCTAATTTTACAAGACAGCATTGTACTAAAAGACAGAACATATTTTTTCCCACTGACTCCATTTGTCTCCCCCTGTTCCCAACCCTTCCTCTCTACCTGTTTAGATCTCCATGGGTCAGGGACAGGCTGATGTGGCCCTGGCCACACTTAGAGAATGTTCTCGAAATGGAGACTGGCTTTGCTTGAAAAATCTTCACCTTGTCACAGCCTGGCTGCCCCTTCTGGAAAAGGTAGGTACTTTCTATGTATGCTGTTTTTGTGGGATATGGCTTTAAGCACTAGATTATATTTGTTTTATATCGTTTTCTATTAATTCTGTGTTTTGTGGTTTTTGCTAAATGACAATGACAATTAATCCACAGAAAGACTATTTTATTAGCAAAATGGATTCAAACTACTCATACTCAATAGGGATGTAGTGTTCAGAGTTTTGTGGCCGATTTTCACGAAATACATAAAAATCAAAAGGAAAGCTTCAAAATATTTTTATCTTTACTTCTTCAGTCCCTCCATGATTTCACTTTTTTTTTTTTTTTGCAGATTATGTGGCGATGTAGAAATTTTGCGATATATTTTCCTCATTAAAAACCTTCCAATATCTACATATATAGAAGAAAAGGAGAGTCAGTTTACCTGAATTGTCCACCAGAAAGGGCATACTCAAATGTCTCAGGGTTTTGATGTTGATCTGGAGGATGAATGAACTGGAATTACGAGTGCCAATTCAGCCAAAGTTTTGAATTCGGGAAACATTTCTCCAACTATAGCAATCAGAAGTAAGAAAAGCTCTGTGAATGAGGGGCAGCGGGAGGAAATCCCACAACATATGTACTCCTTCTGGTGCGCCAGACGTACTCCTGTCCATTATCCTGCTGTTCTCTGTCAGCTCACGGATAGCGAGATGCATTGAGTCCAGGTCAGAGATGATACTCAGATGACAATTTTTGATTGAGTTAGGTATGTGTACTCTGTGGGTTAAGTTGAAAATGTTTGGATGTCTGCACCCAGTGCTCCATTTGTCACCATTTGTCAGCGGTGTGACTTGTAATTTGTTAAAATGACGGACGGCCTTCAGATTTTTCCGTCACCACTTTAAAATTCAGTCAGATGAAAAATATTTCATTAATGCAACTCAGGGCAGAAATAACAAATACTCTCATCAGCGAGTGAGAATTAGCAGTCACATTAAACCAATGTTTTTAATTGTGAATATATGTATTAGTGCTGTCAATTGATTAAAGACTTTTATCAGAATAATTACACTCTAGCACTGTGGTTCTTGTGGAAATGGTGCCCTGGGCAAGCCTCTCCTCACGCATCCCAATTAAAATTCAAGTAATTATCAGTTGTTGTTTTGTAGCAGAAAGCAGATAATGCAGTCTCCCAGTACTCAACAGCAACTGTGGAGTAAGTGAGTGACTGTGCAGTGGAGGCTTACTCCACTACACATACATGCAAATAGTAGCAAACCTATAGATAAGATATATTTTATCTTTTATTTCTTGTGTGCCCCACCCTTTTCTGATGCTGTCCTGAGTAGCTGCTATATAGCCAGTATCGAAAACTTGTTCCTCTCCATTCATTTCCTATGGAACTTGTGTGATGAGTCACTGGTCACCTGTCCTCACCCAGCTGAGCGGCTGGCGTAATTCTTGAATATGAAATTTTGAGCTCGTACACAAAGATGTTTGCACGCGGGCTAGCGATGCAACACATTAAAGTTTACAATTTTTCAACTTTTGTTACTGTCTGCTGTCAAAGAAAACTTTTGCCTTTCACTATCATTTGTCACTCCCTGTGTGTCGAGTTCATAACGCGGTGCCATGAACTTATTGACACTATGTGGGAGAGAAGCTTCAGAGGTAGTTTGAACAGTCTGTGTTGCGTAATATTAACATGTATATATGTATGGAAGTGTTTTGTGGTTTGTTTTGGGGGTTTTTTGTTGTTTTTTTCACTCTTCACAATACGATCAATGTAGCATACTGAATAAACTGAAGCGAAGCTTAGAAAATATGGCACAGGTTCGCAACATGAATTGAGAGAAAATTCTGTTTCAATTTACTGAGTTTAGACAATCCTGCCTCTCAAAGGAAGTGTGGAACTGAACACATAAAATCCATTTGTTGCCATTATCTTATGTAGCCGATTTAGAGAGAAATATAATTCTTGAGGTCCATTGATTTAAAAAAAAAAAAAAAGAAAAAAAAAGAAAAGGCACATTGGACTATTCAGCTCATTCCAAGTCTACTTAATTCTGAAATTTGTTCCCTGCACAGAAACATGAAAGTACAAGCGGCTATTAGATTTTGTAGAAAAGTCTCCACATATGTGCAGTGGAGGCAAAGCAACTTTATAGCATCTTTTGGCCAAAGTAAACTTGAGGTTATATGTATGTTGTTATAATTGGAATTAATAACATAAATAAAACACATAAAAATAGATTTATATTAAACATATTTAAAAATAAAATAAGCTTAGGAAACAGCAAATAAAAAAGTTTTAACCTTGTTTTAAAGGAACTCAGGATGACAGCAGACCTGCGTTGTGCAGGAAGCTTATTCAAATTTTTTGGTGCATAAAATCTTTAGGCTGTTTCAGAATGTTTGCTTCTGAGTTTTGGTATAGTGAGTAGGTTTCTAGCCTTGTCAAAGATTTTTAAACTGATGGACTGAAATCACTGATTTTTAGTCTATACTGTTTTGGTCCAAACACTAAACCAGCAATCAATCTGTTCAATGCATTTAATGAGAATGAGAGAGCACAGAATTGCTGTTGGTGCAAGAATAAGAGAGAGCGCCTTAGAGAATACAAATATACAGTATATTGCACCTTAACTCTGATATTTGGAAAAGTCAGCCAAATTTAGGCGTTTCCATAACAGTTTGTTCCATCCTTTCAAGTTTAGAGAGTAATTTTGCTATATTGTCCTTAGCTTTTATGTTATCTGCTGAACATTCAGTGTTCTCTCACATCCTGAATGAACAACAGAGGTGTCTCAATGTGTTGTGATAGCTTCTTATATCTCTGAGCTTAAAGGACTCATCAATACTGAAAGTAGATCATTTTCTTCACTCACACCATCCACAACAAAGAGTGTTTTTGTTGGGGTTACCCAGTAGAACTTTTACAGTAGATTTACCTACATTAAAAATATTGGGGATCATGGTCAAGCTAGGTGAAAGTTGTCCCTTTTTTGCAGTCTTTCTTGTGATGGGATCATTTCAGTGCTACACCCCAAAACAGTTTGCTGTATGGACAGAGCCATAGCCTAGTCAATTTCTTGTCTTCCAGAGTGATGGCTGCCCTGGCATCAAAGCTTCCTGTTTTAGTTGGAATTGGGGTTAAAGGTCAGTGGAAAGTACAGCCTGGAGGATGTTTTGTCCTAATGCTGCATATGTGTCCCTTGCTTCATCCCAGCTAATTAGTGTTTATCTGTAATAGTACACTGCCACACGCACAAACTCACGCCAACCCACATCCTTGCATGCGCATTCTGGTGCCTGGCCAAATTATCATATCTAAAATTACCTTCTGTCCTTTGCTTTCTCGTGCACATTTTGCATTCCACCTGTCAGGACATATTAGTGGCTTTGGAGGTGCTTGTGTGTGTGTGTCTCCTGTCTTCGAAGATATACATGTAAGTGTGTTATTTATTTATTTATTTATTTATTTATTTATTTTGATGACATTGGTTGGAGTCTATTTTTTGGGGGAATATCGAATGGTGGGTGAATTTATCTATTCCCTGCAATTTGTTAGAGTTTGTTTGTGCTCCCTGGTTTTCCTGGGGCTCTGTTTTAGTGTTGTATCAAAGTAGTAGGTCATTTCTCACTGGGAGACACAACTGTTGGTCATAATTGGTCTGTGTGTGTGTCTGTATGATTGCATATATGTGTGCTCTCACCGATGTGGACGTGTGGACCAGAGATCCCCTTCTGTTCAGGATGCTCTCATGTGGTGGCTTAAAAGACGGCTTATTACATTCATTCATCCATCTCACAATTCTCACCACTCTGTCTCCTTGTGTGTCCTCTGTATCCAGTTCCTTCCACTTCTGCATTTGTTACTATTCAACTTTTATTGCCAATTTCATTTCTTCAATTGCATGACATAAACAACTCATCTGTTTTGTGGCTTGACTTTTTTTTTTTGCACATCCACTCATAAGACTGAGGTATCAGCTTAAAATGAAAAAGCTACACAACCCAAATGAATAATAGTGGTAATAGGTGGAAGAAAGAAGGAACAGAGCAGTGAAGAGATGAGAGTAAGGAATAGTGAAATGCTGTTTGTTGAGGGAAATCTACAATGGGAATATTATGTTTGAGCATCTTTCTGTATTTCAGTATCTATGTCCATCTGGTCAGTCTTACGGTATGTCTGAGTTGAGCTTCTTCATGATCTTTCATCTTTTCACCATCTGTCTTGGTTGAGCTCACCTCGTTCTCTTTAGCAGTTGGCTTGTTAAAGAGAGCAAGAAGAGGCAAGATGGTATGGGTTCATAATTTAAGTTGACAGTACAGATGTCATCTCATTCCCATTTGCTCATTTATCATTCCTTTCTTTAGATCCCTACTCTCTCTATCTACACCTCTAAAACTACTGAATTGTTTTGGTATTCCAAATACTGGGTTAATGTGGTTAGTACTGAAGTTGGGTAGAGTTAACCAAACATTTGGGTTAAAAACTGTAACCCACTTTATTAGATCAGAGAAGACAGACTCCAGTTTTGAAATGCACAGCACCTTTGCCAGACTTCAGTGAAGCTTTTCCACATATTTAGATGAGAACTGTTTAGATCAGTGTTGACCATTTCACTTTCTTAAAGGGCCGCTTGAGTAAATATGATTGTTATTGATTTTATGTCGGCGAATATTAGAAGAGGGCCTGCCTCTTGATTTTAGTCCTTCATTTGATTTTGTCACTATTTTCATTTCTATTTTTTTTTTATCTAAGGTCTGAGAAGTATATTGTGAAATCATGTTTCGCAGGGAAGTCAAAATTCCAACATGTATAAATCACCACTTCCCATTGTTTTTTATTGTTTCTGTACATGTTCTTTTGTCCTGCATATTTCATAGTTGACTTGTGATTATGCACACAATATATTCCATCCTCTGCCCACTAATTACTAGAAAAATTCCCCACCCCTGATAAACCTGTAACAAGAAGGCAAGTGTAGAAAATTGAAGGATTTAATAGAAGTCTTCTGTATATTTAAAACTCTTTTAACTTATCAAATCTAGGGTTTATTTTTCATTTCAGACCACTTGTTAGCCTTAATATTGAACTTAAGTCATTTTAAGCTTGTTTTGGGTTGAAAACAAGCATAAATGCGAAGTTTAAGCATTTAAGCTCTCTCCCCACTCTCTCTCTTACTTTGTTTAATCAATCTGTAGCTGGATCCCACCAGCAAGGGACATTTGACCCTTGACTAGATTTATGAAGATGAGGTTGTTTGTGACCTGGAAGGTTTTAGAACAAACTGATCTTTCCAACAGTCTGTTTGTAAATGTTTGTGTATCATAAATTACAGTGGCGTTGTGGGTGATCTGTGTTTGTTGCAGTGACAATCACCATTTAGTATGTTGTGATTTGTTTCTTATCACTGTTCTATTTAGGGTGTTGCAGTATTATCAGGACTTTCTACATGTAATAATTCTTATCGGTAGTGTGCAGTTACAAAGCCTGTTGGCTTGAAATATATCCTTATCTATTTTTGGCTAAATGGTTTGGCTTTCAGTCTCTGAACTGCATGAATAAATTCTAGCAATGACATGTTTTCATGTCCAGATACTAGAAGAGAAGAAGTATTTGCCCTTCATACATCTTCTTTTTTGCTTTGTCCTCTTGTATTTTATGCTGCTGCCATTGTTCCTTCAAGTGGAATTATGATTAAAAACAAATCACAGAAAAGCACACATGCAAGTACAACAAGGGTATGAAGAGTTTCCTTTGAGGGCTGTCACTTCTCGTGTTCTTTGATTATCTGTGATCACGTGTGCTTCCACAAGAATGAATTAGGCGCCAAATGATGCAGAAACACATTGATTACAGTTCATTGTGTGTGCCCTTGTGTTCGAGTACCCAATCTGATGACACAAGACCCTGAGCTGCCAGGAGGCTATTTTTAACTGCCTTTGAGTAACACAGAGGGAGGTGGGGGATGTGGGCGATGGCTGAAAGTGAAGTTTTAAGAAAAAAAATATGCAGAAAACTCAAGGACAACAATGAGGACTGTGGAAACAAGAGAAAAGAGAGGAAAGTGTGATAGAAATTATGTATAAAAGTAGGTGAATGTTTTGTAATTGTGGAGAATTAGTCACAGTTCAAGGCTTTAAAGAGATTAGAATCAGTGGAGAAAAAAATGAATGGCAGAAATGAAGAAAGTCATTAAAATTCATTATGATTACCTTCTACTTTGCTGTGTTCCCATGGAAAAAAGTTAGTGCTCTATTTCTCATTATATACAATTACACAGTAAAATATGGTTATCACATTTTTTATTTGTTTGTTTGCCTGTCTGTTTATTTAGCTCCATGTTTGGTCTTTAGTTGCAATCAGATTTTATGCAAAGCAACTAATTGACAGAATTACAATGTAAAATCAGCTGTGCTCTGTAGTCCATTCATCCATCCATCTATTAATTCTTAGGCTTCTTTAATTTATCTAATTTCTCCTCTCATTTTCCGTCACAGGAACTAAATGTCCTGCATCCTAAAGCAAACTTCCGTCTTTGGCTGACAGCAGAAGTCCACCCAAGATTTCCGCCAATTTTACTGCAGTCCAGCCTTAAGATCACTTATGAGGTTGGTGACATATAATATTGTAAGGCTAAAGCAATTCAAGCAATTTCTTTTGTCAGTTTCTATGTATCTATGCTAATGTCTCCACTCATCCTCCAGATTGAAATGTGAACAGCATTCACAAGTCTCTCTTCTGCTGTTTATACTGTGTAGGGATATGCAGAACTGCACAACTTGTATGTGATGCATGCTTTAGTGCTCAGTGTGTTGTTGATGGGAGCCATGCTCATGGGGTTAGCTGCTTCAGCAGCCAAGCATGCTGTACCAACAGCCTCTGTCTGTCTGCTTTCTCTTTATAAGTCATACCACTTTCTTTTTCCTCAGGCAAGCTCCTAGTATTTCATGGCCAACCTTACAGACGTTGTACATATTTGCACAGATTTTTGAGTTTATCTCACTGCCAACCAACGTATTAGACACATTGTTTCTTGGCTGCAAGGCAGCTGTCAGCCTTATCATTTAAATCTTAAAATCAATACTGTAAATTCTCCTAATGGACATGGCAGAATTTACAGGCTTTGTGGTATTAGGTTGCTTTTCAAGATGTGAAGTCAACCTGATGAGGCTCACTTAACCTACTCCACTCATAACCTACAACACATATCCAGCAAATCTTAGCAAATTTAGTAGATGCATTAGTGTTTGTGTGCATTATCAAAACCTCCAGATGGGGCTACCAAATGCTCAACAAGGCAGATAATACATGAACAAATGTCATTGTGTACTCCTTATTTTTGTTGTAAACTGAACATACTGTTGGCAGATATCTCAAATATTTAAAGAGCCCATTCTAATGGCCGGTTAATATAAATTGGCAAATTACAAAAACTCCTAGTTTTAAATGGCACCAAAATAATTCTGTATTCCAGGTCTCCCTTTGGTAAATACTAAGAGGCATCCAACAGTGACAACCTTGCATGTTTATTGCTTTTCTTGATGTTTGTATTATTTTCTCATCTCAATATAATTGACGGTTGGTAACAAATTACTATAACAGCGGGGTATCTGTTGATAGTAGAAACGTTTTTAAGCCCTCGTGGTATCTTATTTAGTGACCTTGGTCAGAGGATGCGTCTTCCTCTGAGTTTATGTTTTGTCTTTTCCTTACATTTACCAAATCAGAAAAAAATTTATATCTTCAATTATTTTATGTCCTAACCCCAATACTTGATTTGTATAGAAGCTGAATTTTATTTATTATGAGGTAAAGAAAAATGTCCTTTATATCAGTAACTATGTTATTTAATTGCTTTTCTTGCCATCTGCAGGCTCCCCCAGGGTTGAAAAAGAATCTGCTGAGAACGTATGAGTCCTGGACTCCTGAGCAGATCAGTAAAGGTTGTCTCCCGTCCTTCACTCTCTTTACTTCAATTTTCAAATATTACAAAGCAAAGATTAAATAGTACTAAACAGTTATGCAGCTAGTCAAAGCCATACTCTTTGTGTGCCTTATTATGTTTTGCTGTTATGTAACCGCAGAACAGTGCCTGCCCTTTTGTTGTACAATACACTCTGCAACAATATAACAACATGATTGTTAAAATTAGGGCATTGCATTTGTTTTGACTGTGAGATGCTGATGATTTTCTATGTGTAGGAGGCAATCTGGCCAGAGCCCAATCTCTATTCTGTCTGGCTTGGTTCCATGCTGTCTGTCAAGAGAGACGGAACTACATCCCCCAGGTAAAACACACAAACCCAGCAATATGTATTGGATAGAAAAGATCTTTACTCTTTTGTTAAAATGCCAGGTATTTCTGACATAACAAATTGAGACTGCAATGAATCATTTAAAATGATTTTTTTTTTTTAGTTTATTGTGGTTTTTAGTATGTGCATTCCATCTGAAAGATAAATCTAAGGGTGAATTACAAAATAAAAATGTAAAAGATTTATTAACCTACTTGCTTATGAGTCCACACCAAATCCTAAATAGCAATATTTACCCATTTGCTAAATTTATTAGATTGTGAGAATGTCTCTTTGCAATATCACCTCTTCATGCCAAGACCATAATTTTCTTTCTGCAAAGTCATTTATTTTGTTAATTTTGATATAAACTTAGTATCACCATGATGTTGATGCTATTGATGTCTGTTTTTATGTCCAACAACTTGTTTAAAATTGTGGCTGAAAGTTCTAGTTTGGTTTTATTTAACATATTCTTCTACCGGAAAATATTTAATCCAGTATGAAAGGGTCATTTTTTTTGTGAAAAAATTTTTTTCTTTCTTTCAATTCTTGGCAGCCTGCCTGTGCGGTTTCAGTTTTGTCGTTTCATTCTAGTTTTAACTAGATGCATAACTATAGTGTTCATAATCATTGTGCACATCTTTATATGCAAACACCTGTCTGAATTTATAACCACCGGTAGTTCATTTACACATATTGTCCACTCCACAAGCACTTACGATAAATAGAGGTCAGTTTTGTTTTCCTCACTGACTTCTGTAATTGTATTTAACGTTGTGCTGGGCCTCAGGCTTTGGGGAATGTTTCTCTGTGTATGGCCCTGTGCATGAATGTATAATCCTTTATAGAAAGGCTGTCTGCTGGCCAGACTGCACACCACACGATTTAAAACTGCGGCCACTTTAAGAATTTAGAGCAGCCTTTTGACCTGATGCGCCTCGTTCATACTGCGGGTAGACTAATGGATCAATACAACTGAATTAATGTTTTTGGTCCCTGAGTTGTCAGACAATAGAAATGTTGGTTCCCCAACTTCTATGATGTCAGACACTGTCGAGGGATTTTCAGAAGGTACATGCTTTAGAAATGCAGTCACTTGATGGCGAGTGATGGTAGTTGAGTAAGTATCATCCATTTTGTGACAAAAAAATTAAAAGTACAGTCATTTAAGAAGCACCTGCCCAGTACCTCCAACTTTGTTCTCCCTTCACATAGATATTATATCATTTTTATGTTTTCTAAGAAATGACTGTTCTAACTTTTCAAATTAGAAAAATCTCATAGTCTGGTAATGAGTCTTATGACTCCCTTCATACCAAAGTGAGTTTACTTTTTAAACTAAACCATATTAGTCCATCTCATTTTCAGTATTTATTCTTATATATTATTGTGTGAAGTAATAATTGTGTTCTACAATTTGCATGCAACCTTCATTATTATCCATATTGGATATTATTTTGATATTTGTCACTTTACTAAACATTTTTTTTTATTTTTTTGTTACATTCGCTG
This sequence comes from Gambusia affinis, assembly GCF_019740435.1. Taxonomy (NCBI): domain Eukaryota; kingdom Metazoa; phylum Chordata; class Actinopteri; order Cyprinodontiformes; family Poeciliidae; genus Gambusia; species Gambusia affinis. Next base: position 17,857,156 of record NC_057873.1, read on the forward strand.
TAATGACTCTCAGTTTCTATCATCCTATTCCAGAATAACCCTCTAATTATTCAAACTCTCTTACACTTTTATTTATTTAATTTCCTGTCTGCTTTTCATCCTTTGTTCCATATTTCTTATTTTCATACAGTTGTGCAACCAAACGTTTAACAGAAACAAAAAAGGTTTAAAAAGTGGAGGTATGTTTCTTGATATAGATACTTTCATAGATGTATCTATATCTTTACCAGTCAAAGAAATAAGCAGCCAGTGATATATAAAACAGAATTAATGCAGACATTCACCTGTAAGCACATTTATCAAATGTGATACAGACCAGTCCCATCACTACAAATGAATGTAACTGAAGCTCAAAATTACTGTAAAACAGTGTACACTTCATCATTCACAGAGTTATTAAAAATAGTCTCAAAGTTTTGCTCCAATGCCTTTTTCAACTACATCATCAGTAAACAGATTACATCTGCTGACTGAATTGCTGTGAAGTGCATTAAACACATAAATGCAACGTGAGACAGCCCTCACACTCCATTACATTTTAACATCTCTGTTGATTTTCTGAAATGATCAGCACTAAATAGTTGCTTTTTTGTCTAAGCATGTTCTTAAGCGTGATAATCTGAGTTGGTTCAGGTTGGTCTTTGACTGTTCAACCCTAAAACTCACCTTTACTTCTCAAAGCTTCACAACATAGAGTAGTATGTTCCTGTTCTTATGTCAGCTTAAGTTTGTGCAAAAAGTAGTCCCAGTCCAATACTAAAACATGGACTACTGGCTTTACTAGAATCAAAGTTCAAAATACCAAAATAAACAATGTGCATGGGATCTAGAAGCTCACAAATGAGCAGAAATTGTTCTTTTATACGACTCTTCTTTGTCTTGTTAGTAAAACAAATGGATGTCAGGGGTGAATGATAAATTATACTCAAAAAACTTGATGTTCCACAAACTCGGCTAATTGATGTTTGGATCCAAGTAAAAAGTCTTTCCAGATGTTCTTACATTTAACACATATTTAACTTTGTGTTAAAGTTGCTGCTTTTTGCAGCTTTGTGTTGAGAGTTTGTTTTTTAAAATCATGATTAAGGATGGTTCATTTGACAGGTCATTCTGAAGAATATCTTGCAATATTTATAAATAATTGTCTCACAAAATAGAGGCACTGAAACATTATAGCACTATATTTATGAGCATCCAGTTGCAAAAAAAACAAAAAACAACACAATTTATTTTTTTATCTTTTCAGCTTTAAGTTCTTGTAATGTGGAATGTGTTTTATTTTCAGGGATGGACAAAGTTCTATGAGTTTTCCCTCTCTGACCTACGTGCTGGTTTTGAGATCATCGACAGGCTCTTTGAAGGTAGGAGCATTGCACACTGGACAGCAGTAGGTAATTCTCTGCATCTGCAGAAAATTAATAACTGACAGTTCCGCCATGTTGTAGTTCTAACCTTTCAGTCTTTGTAGTTCTAAAGAGCAGCTCAACTGTCATGTGAGTGAAACACACAGGGAGAAACAGAATTCTAATAGTTTGAAGCAGTTAGTTTTTCTGATCAAAGCAAGCTGAACAACTCCTTCCCTAAATTCAGTCAATAGCATTTGGGGTATTATTGGAATATTTTCTGTAATTGACTTACTCTATTCAGTATACTAAACATGGCCAATAAGTAAGAAAAATAGCTATTAAGTAAGGCAAAATGCTAATGAACTGCCTTGCTGCGTAAGGCAGTTTCCTAACCTGAGAGAAAAATATAATGCAGGCTAATATTATTCCACCGCAATAATTTTCATTTTCTGATTTCTCAGAAATCAGAAAATATCTCCAACAAATAGCTACAAGGTTGAAAATGTACATACTATATTTTCTTGAGCTATGTGTATCCTCATTGAATGTGACTTCACAGGCAGACATATGGTCATTTAATATATGTTCTTAGTGCTAAAGTGCAACGTTCAAATACATCATGTTTTCATCTTTTTTCAGAATTCACTACTGAGCTTAGTCTGCTTAGTGGGTGATAGGTTTGAACTTCATCTTTTTAACAGATTAATACTCTTTACAATGGGATGTGTCCTCAATGGGTTAAAAAGTGAATCTTGCAGTTTCACTTTATGATCTCGGGTCATTGGGCTTTTATCTGAAAGAGATTTAATGGATATCGGTTTTAAAGTTGGAGCTCATCTGACCTGTAAGACCTTTTTTTAGCTGAACTACAACTAAGCAGTACTCTTGGCTTTTCTTAGTGTGATTTTAGCCATTTGAACATCTTTCTAAATCTTACAGCCCTCATTCACTGTGTAATACAATCAATGAGCAAATCACAGTGTGCGCTGTTCCAACAAATGAAGTGGCTCTGTTCACTTTATTCCCACAAAATGTTCTTTTGAACAAATTGTTTGGAAACAATGCAACCCAGACAGGGTTGTTTTCCATTTGAGTGAACTCACTCCACATTTTTATAGCTTACATTTTTCTGTTTATATTCTTTATGTCAAAGGTGGTAAAATTTTCCAATGGGAGTTTGTCCATGGCCTGTTGGAGAGCGCCATCTATGGTGGACGAATAGACAACCCCTCTGATCTCCGCATCTTGCGCTCTTACCTCGAGCAGTTCTTCTCTGCAAGACTCCTTTCATCCACCCACTCTGGTGGACAAAGGAGGAATAAAGGAGGGGGACGCATTTTTCCATCTCAAATCAGCCTCCCAAACTCCTGCTCCATCATAGTAAGTTGCTAAGATGACACAAATGGTACAAACAAATGCTACACTGCAGTAAATGGTAGTTTAGTGCTTGGAGTGTGTAACTGAATGCAGTTAATGCAGCATGGCATAATTTTTGTGGTAGGGCAGTTCAATTTTAAAACTGTTTCCCAAGGAAGCAAAAAACCAAATGTAAACCAAATGATTGTTCTGACTTAATATTGAAACCCTTTGGTAGTCGTTTAATATTGTTATCTTGTGTTAGACAAATTTCAGGTTAAATATTCTGTTCAGCGAAGCATTTCCTTTCACCAACAACTATACTGTGATAATGGAAGAAAGCATTAATTCCCACTGCAAGATTTTGGAAACGTGCAAAGTTTTTAATAAAGTTTCTTTATAAAAGCACAGTTCCTGTCTTCTAATTCCTCTTTGTTTGGGTCAATTGGATCTTGCGAGGCAACAATATCTGACAGTAATCGCTGAGGTTTAAAGTGATCAGATGGCTGTTGTAGATATTTTGAAGTACAAGCACCATTTGGCATGTTCCAGTAGACACTCTTAAGCTTTTTAAACTAATCTGCTTGACTTTTTCTCTGATGACTACAGCTCAGACTTATAGTCATGCTATATATAAAAGGACTATGGCAACTCTAAAAGTAACAAAACATGCCTTTTCCTTTCTGTCCTTCCCCTCTGCAGGAATCACTTCTTTTTTATACTTTTCTAAAAAAAAATTCAGAAATCCATGCGCACATAATTTATGTATTATTCTGCAGCCACACAAAATTTGTTTTTAATACCACGGAATATTTTGTTCTAAACCTTTAAATAAGATTTTTTTTAAAAAAGAAAAATACTGGTGAACACAGCCACAGGAACTTTGATTAGTCGACCGCTTCCTTAGGTGGAATTAACAGAGGTTAACAGATTTTTAGGGACTCCCAACCTTTGACATTTATTTTTTATTTACATTTAGAAAATTATTGATATTTTTTATGGACTGTGTTTTAATTTGAGTTAAAAAGCAATACAGAATATTACTATTTCAGCTAGCTATATTGTTAGCTTTTCTTAGCCATATCACAAACTATTAAGTAATTTTATTTCTCAAATGTGTTACTTAACACGCAATCGTAATGCATTATTATAAAATAATTTATACAAATTGACCTGCAATCTACAATATTTAGCATAAGTTAAGCTAAATCTAAAGAAAGTGACTTATATTAATAGGAACTCAGCAGGTTTTTTTCTTTCTCTTTCGATATTATGGCTATGTGTGTGAAATGATGTGTCTGGTGTCCTCTCAGGATTACCGTAGTGTGGTGGAGAATCTCCCAGAGGATGACAGACCTGCATTCTTTGGTCTACCTGCCAACATAGAGCGATCCTCACAGAGAATCATCAGCTCCCAGGTTCACTCAGACATCACCATACAGCTCCCTCCTTCTTCATTGGCTCACACATCCCAATCAACACCACACCCTTCCTGAACACAGACATCTACAATGGTGTAGATCTTTACAGTTTTCAATAAAAATAAAGTAGATGGATCTTTACACACAGGGATCCAAAATCTAACCACAAGTTAAGAGGCTTTTCCTGAAATTAAATTTTCTATTACAGCATTACTTCACAGTGTTTCAATAAGCTTCTTTTGATGTCAGAAGTGCTTGGCTTTCTTGCCTCTAAGGTTTCTTCATAGGAGTTCAGTGGGGCTGAGGTCTAGGGCCCAAAAAGGAAAGTATGTAAAAGTCAACTTTTCTTGGTCAACTTTGATCTTTGAGTTGTTTTTGCATACCTTTGAGGTGTCCTTGGGGCAAATATATTCTGTTGCATCATGAACTCTTTTCCACAAAAATGGAAACCGGAAGGTGTGTAGCAAGTCTCTGATGAACTGAGTAGAGTGTCTCCTTGATCAGGGTAAACTCACTGTCATTCAGATGTCTAGCCCTGAAAAATTGCAAGCAGGGCAGGCATATATAAAATTACACCTGCTTTTTTTCACTGGGATGTATCAAGGATGTCCCAATCAGTTTTTTTGTTTTGTTTTTTTTTGTTACTTGATATTGATTCAAGTTTTATATTTAGACTTTCTCCCAAGTTCCAGTCCAGTAGATCATTAAAGTTAATCAAATCAATGCCAAGTACATACTTGAAATCTGGGCAGCTTCAAAGTGCAGTAAAATAACACTACATTTCATCAGTGTTACACTGATACATTCACTACAGTCTCTTGTCCAGATTTTTTTTTTTTTCACCAGCAGATATTTTGTCCCACCAGAGTTTCTCCAGTTTACTCTCAACATGGTGGTGTAAGTTAGGTTACCTCTAATAAAGCTAATATAATGCAAAATTAGCTTTCTTATATACATTTATTATATATATAAATAACAATGTATGTGTTGATCAAACAGGCAATTCATACATTTTCCTTAAGTTATAGACTAATCATGGCGTGTTTATGTTCTGTTTTTTATTGAGTTGTTAAAAATATGAATCATAGCATTTTTCACCACAACATTCAGGCAAAGAATTATCTGGCTTCATAAATGAAGAACTTTGTTTTGAAGATCAGAAGATTTAGTTAAGACTTAAATGTTACCTTATTCCTTAGGAAATGGTTCTTTTTACTGTTTTTAAACACAAAACAGTCCCGTAAATCTTTTCAGGGAAATATGAACAATAAATTAACAAGGACTGACAAAACAGAAAAGAATTTACTAATGCAAGTTAACAATTAATGAGTTAAACTAAAGTTGATTGATCTTGTTGATGCATGGCTGCTTATTACTTCACAAGCAGCCATTTTCTAAAAAAAAGAAAACTGAGTTTTCTCTTGTAGCAAGAGGGTAAACGGTCTTCACATAACAGGAAACACCAATTTATTTTTATTTTTTATTTTTTTTTTTGGTGTGTGTGGGCGTATGCGTGTGTATGTGTGTCAGCTGTACCACATACTGGCTGAATAAATTCATATATTATTGAATTCAGGCATATTAATAAGATATAACAAAACAAGAATTTTGGATGCTGAATAGAAAAATTAAAGAATAAAAAAAGATAAAAAGAATAAAATATTTGAAACATCTGTTCTCCCATGAACAGAGAAATGTTCATACAGTAAGAAAAACTGCAGACTTTACTTGTCATCACGTGTCAAAGAAAAGGACAAAATGTGTGATGTGATCTCAGGGCAGTCTGCAATCTGTGTCTGTGCTGTTAGTCATGCTTTCTATTCAGCATCCCTCTAAAAAAGTGGCCAGAAATCTTAGAACTTTGCTCCATGCAGTCTGTTAACTCATGACAGCCCTCAAAATCAACCGTGCTTAATCTCATCATGTCTTTCTTCATCAAGTTGGATTTTTTCTGTTATGCCCTTCACGTTTGTGTCATCACATCCTCATCTTCATAGTAAATCAATAATTTCTAATTGAGAATTTAATGCTGCTCTCCACACAACTGACTGAGCGCTAATAAGTTGAACCGTAAGGAACTTGTAAATGTTTATATTTCAAAACAGATCCACATGAAGCTGACAGTTTTTCTTTCCTGTTCTGGGATGCCTCTGCCATCTTTATCCCTGCATCAACTCCGCTTAAGGAAAACTAGCTTCGCCCTTTTCTGGATGGTGGCCACACTACAACACTGAAAGAGTTACTAGTAAATAGAAATGGAACTAATTTTAATCTAATAAACAATTCATCATAAATTGAATTTTGGCATCCCTAAAAAGAGTAGACTAATTTAGTTCTTGTGAATTCTTGTTTATTTGTAATTATCTTTGGACTTTGTCTGGTGATCACTGAAACCAACAACCAAGTTTAATTCATTTAGCACTTACAAGGTCCTTACATAGATCTGCTTATGTGTATGTGTATGTGTGTGTGTGTTTCTGAATTTCTTTCTTCACCTGTCCTCCACATATGTTACTGTCTCCCCTCCTGCTGTCATCTGTCACCAACACTTTCATGCACTCTCTTTTTAATTCTCTTTTCCCCTAATATGCTCTCTCTATTCCCCAAAGGACCAATGTCACTGTCTGTGGGCTATGCAACTAACCTCGCACACCCACACGCACATGCGGCAATTTTAGAGCATGCTGTTAAAAAATTAAAATCAAATTCTTGTGGGACTGACCTAGCTCAGGTCAGAGTGGCTGTAAATGAAAAGTTAGCTTTCCTCTAGTTTGCTGTCACTGGTTAGTAATTATTCCCAGTATTTTAGCTGCCAGGTAAATTAATGTCAGTTTTCATCAACTTAATTGCTAGATTATGACATATACTTTCTGTTGAAAAAAAAAAAAGACAACTAAGAAGCTATTCTGGTACAGTACAGAACAAAAAAGATTTTTCCTAGTCCTGCAAAATTTCTACGGACCAGATAGTCACCAATGCCCAGTTTACATATGTCTAGGCCTCCATTTCCAATAAGAATTGTCTTTTATCATTTTATCAAGTCTTTTTATAAAATACAAAAAAAGGTTGCATGTCATTCAGTTTTACACACAATACACTAATTAGAGATACATGAATGGAAATATCCTTGTTTGCATATTTGTTTGACTTTTTAATGTTTTTTTGTAGGTAATTTCACAATTGCGTGTGCTCAGCCGCTCAGTGGCAACAGGTTCCAAATTTGATCGGGAGCTGTGGTCAAATGGACTTTCACCTGTTCTCAACTTATGGAAGAAACTTAACCAGGTCAGTTCATGTTTTAAAATTATTTCTGGTTTTCTGAATTCAATATTGGTTTTAGTTCAGTCTTCTTATTAAAGCAAACAGCAGGAATGTTGTAATTCTGCTTTGGTATTTCTCTGTATTGAAGAGTGCAGCATGCAATAATTGAAAATGTGTGAATTCCCCAGCATTTTGCAACGCTAATATCAAAGCAAGTAGCCAAGAGATAATTGTAAATTAGTCGTCAGTGATAGTCACTGTATAATAGATCCTAGGTTTCTCAGTCAGGTCAGCACTCTTGTGTGTGGTTGCTTGGAGACAGACACCTTTTTCTTTTTTAAGTCAAACGGACATGTACCTTTATATTAAATAATTTAGTTTCCATATTCCCGTCCTCTTGCTCTGCTTCTTTTATTCACTCCAGTGCTATAAAGCACACATGCTTGCTCTCTCCTTGCACCTTTACTTTGCTCAGCCTCGCCGCTTCTCATTGCTCTCGTAGTTCATTTTAACCAGAGTTGCTTTTACCTACAGAGGAACTGAGAATGTCTGAGTCATTCATTACAGCTGTATCACTTAGTTCTGAATCTGCTGCTGTATGATTTCAGTTAACTGCTTATCAGTCATGAGTTGGCCTACAGTGTTTGACCATCAGTGCATATGTGCCTCAGTGTGACTTGCATTGCTAAGTTCTTTATGTTTGTCAACTGCTGAAGTGTATCTTGTAAATATTACATCAAAGCACTTTCAAGCATACAAACTATTTGTTCGCTGTAAAAATGTCCGTTGTTGAGGGAGAAGTGAGAGAAGCTAAACAAAACTGAGCATGTTCATGCAGTTAGATAATATTTTTGAACAGACAATGGGACTGCTGCAGTTTGGCTATCGCAGCTTTGTTTTGTCTCGCTCTTCAACATCCACATTCATGCATCTCGCAGGCCTAACTGTGAGTTTGTACAAGAGCACAAAACAGCACAGATAAGAAGTTTACTCTCTTCATTAAAATGGCAGCGTCATGTTAAACCGGCATTGTTAAACTTTACATCATTTTATAATGTCATTCCCTCATCAACGACATACCTGGAGTGTTGCCTTGATTCTTTCAACCATGTTTAAGAAGTTTTTTTAATTTCCATGGAAACCATCAACTGTGCAAAATGCCTGGGTGGAACTAGCCCCGCCTTCGAGGTGCAGCTCCTAGCTTCCGACCTTCTCTTTCACAGAGAATTGTTACCCTGCAACTCCTACACTCCTAGACTAGAGTAGTCAGACTATGCTAGTCTGACTACTCCTTCAGACTAGTCAGCAGCAATTAGCAAACACCTGATGGAACTGTGCACCTGCTGAGTCCATTATACGAGCTACTTCTCAATAAAAAAGACTTCTAGAAAGGTGGAGTTTGAGAAAGAACAGGAGTTTTTAAAGCGACAAAGGCCCACTTTTAAATCATTAAATTACAATGTCAAATTTCTTTTACGTCATATTTGAGATGTGTAGCACTTTTATAACAACTAAAGTTAATATAGTTAATTGATTGTGCTATACCATGTGTCTGAAAAACACATAGCACTTCCACCTTAAAATAAATCTAAACATCTGAGTTTGTTGCCTCGTTTACTCACCTAATATCGTCTTTATTCTGTGCATTAGATTTGTTATTTTTAAATCTTTACATCTGGTGTTTTATCAGTAATGCACATACTCTTAGTCTAACTGCACTGCAGAAAAATGTTCTGTTTTTGAAGTATACCATGCAGTTCTGACAGCTGATGGCGTCTTTGTCTGCTTTCTATCAGGGTTCTACGCTGATCCATCAGAAGGTTGAGCCACCTACAGAAGGCCAGAAGTCACCAATCCTATCGTTCATTGCTCTGGAGCAGTTTAATGCCATCCGCCTGGTCCAGGTGTGTGTCTGTGACAAAGCTATTTTCTCATTCTGTTTAAATGGTGTTTGCTGATTTCTGTGTGTATTGTATATGTTTGTGAAAAGGATTTCATTAAAGAGCACAGGGATTCAACATAAATGCCATTGACACAATAAGCTTTTAAATCAGTTATTGATTTGGCAAGCGTTGCCTCACATACAGTGCCTTACAAAAGCATTCACAACTCTTGAACTTTTCAACATTTTTTTATGTTGCAGCTACACATACACAGTTCATACACATGGGTTTTCAATTATTTTAAAAGTTAATTCTGACAAGTCTGACTTACATTTGTATTCACCCCACTTTACTTTAATACCTCTAAATAATGCACTAAAGGCAGTTGTCATCAGAAGTCCCCTATTAGGTTATTTGACTTTGTGTAACTGATTACCAATATAATTACAGGTGTTCTGTAAAAGCCACAGAGGTTTGCTGGAAAACATTAGTGAACAGAAAGTATCATGGGCACCAAAGTGCAAAGTTTTTGAGAACTTTAAGCTGGTTAGGTTATACAAACAGTAATAGTAATAGCTTAGGCATTATACAGAGCTCTTGCCAAGACATCACCTAAAAATGATCACAAGTGACAAGCTACCATGACATTGCTGTTCATTTAAACATGCTGGGATTTCTTCCATTTACTTGGATTTCCCTAGTAGAATTTCTACTGGGCCAATCAGCGAACAGAAGCAGAAGTTGTGAACGATGTCATTGACTTTATGCACCATTTTAGAATTGTACTGTGCCTGTAGTTTTAGCAATGGCAGCGAAGGAAATGAATGAAGCTATTCAGACCGCGTTGACCATTCTTCCAAATATTGAATTTACGGTTGTCTCATTCGACTCAGCGCTTCTCGTTGTTCAATTGTTGTTAACAGTGTACACCGTTTCCTGTAAGCTTCATAGCATCAAGCTGGCACATTACACAGACACAACCAAACACTAGTGATTGGGTAACATTTAAAACATCAACAGAGTCTCTGCCTTCAGGAAGCTGTTATTTCTCAATAGGCAAGACCCCAGACCCTCTGTACGAAGCTACAAAAGGGACCTTCTGTGTCTTTAAAAGTGGACTCAGTATATTTTTCTAATGTGAAACATTTTTCAAATTCAAGTTCAAAAACAAATCTAAATTAGTGAAAACAAAAAAGAAGTCTGCCATGCTGTGCTCAAATAGTCATTATGGACAAGGTAACTACAGTAAACCTTTTGGTGAGCAGCTGGACAGTTTATGTTGAGGATAGGATGTTCTGTATTTAAAATGTACTTCTTGTCACAGAGTATTCACCAGTCTCTCGCTGCACTGAGTAAGGTCATCAGAGGAACCCAATTGTTAACCCCTGAGGTTCAGAAACTGGCCACTGCCTTGCTAAATCAAGAGGTAAGAAAAAGATTCCCAGAAGGGGTTATACTGAGATATGCAGAGGTGGCAATAAGTAAGACCACCAACTATAAAACTAGTTTAGTCTTGCTGAGAAATTGTCTATTCAGGTACAGATTTTTTTTCTTGGTGAATTATAAAATGGCAAGTAATAAGATGCTGCCTCACATTTTCCCTGAAGGAGTTCCCTTTCACTTGCTGAAAAAATAAACTACTTGAATCACTGAGATTTAACATGTTTTCCACAGAAAGATTTATACATTACTTTTAAATATTTATTTTTGTCTTTCTCCACTGTTATATCTCAATGTATATCATAATGCTTTCCTTTCCCTCAATTATTTTAGAGTCATTCCAAAAAACTTTGTCGAGAAATCAAGGCCATGGTAGCATACAATACATAGTATACTGCTATGACATGTAGATATCTTACAAACACAATCTGTATCTGTGTATATCTTAAGGCTGAATTGAGGACAAAAGGGAAAAGATGATGTGGAAGGGAACAGACGCCCAGTTCCCATCTCATTTCTTTTGTGTTTATAATCCCCTAAGAGAAGCCTTGGGCCAAAATCCTTATTCACTACATTTCTCCTCTCTTTTTTTGTAATGATCAGCAGGTATTAAGTCCCCCTCACACCCCAGACATTTCTACATCATCTTTCTCTAGTTTACAGCTACTTCATTATGCTTTCTACTTTTCCCTATTCCAATCTATTACCCTTATTCTGTTTTTTCCTATGATTTATGTCCATATAATCCTAAATTAGGGAATTGTTTTCTATTAAATTTCCATCTTTTGAACAGCCAATGTAGATCCCAAATATGGATACAGTATATTGTATGAGAAAATAAAAAGAAGTAGCAAAACCTCAAAAAAAATCATACGGTGAGCTTATGATTTAATAAATGACTCAAATGATTCAATTCCACATTTGATTTGTTTTTACTTGGACATTGTTTCTGTTTCAAGGTTTTAAATAGTTCTAATTTTGCACAATTTTTGATTGCACCATCCCTAATGTAATCACATCATTAATGCCACAATAAGTGTCAGTGTCCATCCATCCATCCATCCATCCATCTATCCATCCATCCATCCATTTTCTTTCACTTATCCGGGGTCGCAGGGGTAGCAGCTTCAGAAGGGAGGCCCAGACTTCCCTCTCCTCAGCCACTTCTTCCAGCTCCTCCGGGGGATTCCCAAGGTGTTCCCAGACCAACCGAGAGACATAGTCTCTCCAGCTTGTCCTGGGTCTTCCCCAGGGCCACCTCCTGGCGGGACGTGCCCGGAACACCTTGGCGGCAGACACTGCGCCAATCCACCTGTCAATCTTCCGCTCCCTTCTTCCATCATTCGTAAACAAGATTCTAAGATACTTGAACTACTCTACTTGGAGCAGGACACTCCCTCCCAACCACTCGGCTGGGAGAAAGCACTCTACCCTTTTCCGGCTCAAGACCATGGCATCGGATTTGGAGGCACTGATCCTCATCCCAGCCTCTTCACACTCAGCTGCGAACTGCTCCAGTGAGAGCTGCAGATCACAATGTGATGAAGCCAATAGGACCACATCATCTGCAAAAAACAGAGATGCAATCCTAAGGCCACTAAAATGGATCCCCTCAACACCTTGGATGGTCCTAGAAATTCTGTTCATAGAAGTAATGAACAGAATCGGTGACAAAGGGCAGCCCTGGCGGAGTCCAACTCTCACCGGAAACGAGCCTGACTTACTGCCGGCAATGCGGACCAGACTCTGACACCGGTCGGTAAAGCTCTGTCACTCAGGGGATTCTGCCAGTCATTCCCAGCAGATTCTCACAACACGTTTGGGCCTGCCAGGTCTGACCGGCATCCTCCCCCACCACCGAACCCAACTCACCACCAGGTAGTGGTCAGTGGACAGCTCTGCACCTCTCTTACCCAAGTGTCCAAGACATACGACCTCAGATCCAATGAAACGATGACAAAGTCGATCATCGAACTGCAGCCTAGGGTGTCTTGGTGCCAAGTGCATGTGTGGACAGGCTTATGCTTGAACATGGTGTTCGTTATGGACAATCCGTGACGAGCACAGAAGTCGAACAACAGGACACCTCTCGAGTTCAGATCGGGGGGGCCATTCCTCCCAACCACTTCCCTCCAGGTCTCACTGTCATTACCCACATGAGCGTTGAAGTCCCTCAGCAGAACAAGGGAGTCCCCAGAAGGGGCACTCTCCAGTACCCCCTGTAAGGACTCCAAGATGGGGGGTGGGAGGAAGGGGGGGTAATCTCAACTGTTGTTTGGCCCTTAAGCACAACCGACAGTCAGGACCTGTCCCCTGTAGGGGGAGGGAAGCTACCCTCTCGTTCACCGGGGTAAACCACAACATAAAGGGGCTGAGATGGGGAGCAACAAGTATGCCCTCTCCTGCTTGACGCCTCTCAATGTGGGCAACTCCAGAGTGGAAGTATGCCCAGCACCTCTCAAGGAGACTGGTTCCAGAATCAGAGCCATGCGTCGAGGTGAGACCGACTATTTCTACCCGGAACCTCTCAACCTCACACCCTAGCTCTGGCTCCTTCTCCACCAGAGAGGTGACATTCTACGTCCCAAGAGCCAGCTTCTGCAACCGAGGATCGGACCGCCAGGGCCCCTCTCATAGGTGGTGGGCCCATGGGAGGGGGACCCACGTTTCCTCTTAGGGCTGACCCGGCCACCAGGCGCTCGCCATCGTGCCCCCCCTCCAGGCCTGGCTTCAGAGTGGGGCCCCGGTGGCCCGTGTCTGGGCGATGGAACACAAAGTCCAAAGGTCTTTTCCATCATCGGGGTCTTTGGGCTGCGCTTTGTCTGGTCTCTCACCTAGAACCTGTCTCCCTGTGGTGACCCTACCATGTGCATAAAGCCCCAGGCAGCATAGACCCTAGAATCATTGGGGCACTCAAACCCATCCACCACGATAAGGTGGCAGCCCAAGGAGAGGCTGTCACCTTCAGTGTCTGAAGTTTTATCTGGCTTTATGTAGCATGATGTATGGTATCTCTTTGTCATTATCAAAATAGCCAAGATATGGTTAAGAAAATGTAATTGTGAGAGTAATATCAATATGTTAATCACTCTTTTCTAATGGAGGAATAATTGAGTAGGAGTGAAAAGATATTCCACGGGATCTGTACCATCCCTGGCACACTACTGTGTGTCTGCCTGTCATTTCAAGAAACAAGAAGATACAATGTCATAGGGGATTGATTGGTTGGTTAGTTAGTTGATTGATCAGTTGGAAAATTAAACTCTGGCATTACATTACTACACATTTCAGTCTATGCTATTCATCATGATTTCTCCAGTGTCCGTTTAATGAAAAGAAATTATGTGTCAAACATCCACACAGAGCTGCTATCTGTGTTTTTGCTTTGAATCCCAACCCAGCTGGCCACATAGTCACTGTCAAACAGTAGAGCTGCAACGACAAGCTACCATTTTACAAGCCAGCTGGTACACAGCTGTGTCTTCTTTGCTAGGTAAATTTGAGGTGTGAAGTAGCGGTAGGTTGACTTCAACCCCCCCTTGCACCTTGATCTTTTCACACAACACATGGAGCCAGCATAAGTGTGTCTTTATGTCAAAGTGCTTTTTGAAAGGGGCTTACTGTAGCATACAATTTGATCAGGCTGCCCCAGATTTTTTGGACATGTCCTCATGCAGCAGTAATTTTTGATCATGGCTTTCACAATCCAAGATGTACCTCACATGTGCTTCACTGCAACGGAATTGACTCAAAGGCTACTCAAATATTGCAGCAATGACATAAAAATAGTGTTAAAAACAGCATTACCCTGTTTGCTGGCTAAGCCTGTTTTGTGATATCTATGTCGATCATGAGAAAACTTATCCTAACAGTTTTTGAGAAAATTAACGCAGTGGTCCTAGACTGCCCTCCCCAAGGACCAGTGTCCTCAAATTTTAGCCTTGTTTCTGCTTCAGCAGACCTGACTCTAATTTTTTAGAACTTTATAGAGATTTGATGCATGGTTAGGAAATACTTCAATTCATCAGGTATGTAGGACTAAGCTCTCATCTAAAAGTTGTAGGACTGTCTCTTGAGGACTGGAGTTTGAGACCCTTGTGCTAATCTGCTCACATGTGCACCCAGACAGTAGAGTTTCTTCCTCCTTCACAAAAGCTGAAGACTTTGAAAAAAGTTCCCATAAAAACCCAAAAAGCACAACAATGAGTCACCAGAGTATCAAATGCCCAAAATTCAAATTTGATGATTTTTTAGGATTTGTGTGTCAAACTTTATTTAAACTGAAAACCCACAAAAGTTAAAAGGTCTACCACCGATGTTCCTATTGGGTAATTTTAAGTTTTGTTTTATTAATCAGAAGGGCTATGCATTTTGTCCATGGTAAATAAAAAAGTCATGACTGATTCGGGTACATGTACATGTCACTGTATCAAACACATAATGAGAGGTGTAAAAAAAAAAGGGTGGGGGGGTGGGTCGGGGTGGGGGGGGGGGGTTTCTAAAGCTTCAGAGAAACAGCAGTGACTTTCATCTCTGATTATGCTTTTCTGAATTGCCAGGCCAGGGCATTTTAGATGAACACTACATTTATTTGCTGCCAATTTTTTATCAAACATCTGATGACTTTTGTAGCCACATTTGGCAATGCATTAGACATCACTGTTGTAAGCCAATGTTCCTCCAGCAGTACAAAGAGGACACACAGTGACAAAGTGAAATGAAGTCACCCAATGCAAATTATTTTTGTATAGCTATGCTGACTTTGGTGCCTCTGCAGAGCTTGTTTTTCTCAGAACAGTTTAAGTTAAGGTTACTAATAAAACCAAAAATAATGAGTTTTTAATGACTTTCTGAGCTAAAAGTCACGAAGCAGTACTTTCTCAACTACTACTTCAAAAAGACCTAATTACATCTAATATTTATCTAGTCAGCAGATGGTGGTTGCCACTGCATCAGAAAGCCTGTTTGTAAATGAACTGTGGAGACTTTTCAGAAAACATTATGATGCATAAGTGTCAGATCACAGGCTTCAACCAGCCGTCACTGATTAGGCCATTTTCAACTAGGGGAAGAGGATCAGAATGAGCCAGAGAGGTGATTTATCTATTTGGAAAATGGACCGTTTGTGGTTGTAATAATGTAAAAGTATGGTATGCATAGCTGTGAGAGATCAGCTCCACCGCCCCTTTGCTCAGCTGTGCAGTAAAACATAATTAGTTGCTTGGAAAGTGGCCAAGATACCCATCAGAGGAGAGTGGTAAGCAGTACAGCGAAACAGAAATAAATATCTGCACTTCCTGTAGTTAGGGTAAGGATCATTAATGTGAAGATGTGATGCTGGTAAGACATTTCTTTATTAGAAGTTAAGCAGTCTTTGGCATGCTTGAGTTTTTCAGTAGCAGCTGTAATTACAAGAATATCAATATTTTCTGAAAAAACTTAAGTTCTTGAAGAAATTAAAAAATATTATTGATCAAATTATCAAAAAATTTAGTTTATGTACCACCCTTTTTCGGTTATTGTTTTCTGGCATCTTTCTCCTTTCAAAATGATGAACATTTTTAAATCCCTTTCTTGTACCTTAGACATGACACAGACTAAATGTTAACTTCTACTTTTAAAGTCTTACCTTAATTAGTTTCTTATATTGATCCTCGGATTATTCCAAATTCACAATCTGCAGTCTCATAATTGTTTTATATTTTTGTATAAGCGTTAGACATTTCTTTGTTTTTGTCCAAGAGTTCACAGTAAGTACTGCAGGATGCTTTAGCTGTTTGAGACATAACTGTTGTCTCTCATTTAGTTTAAATATATGGAAATGTTTTTAAGTCACAAACTGTTTTAATTAAAAATGTAAACATTGTAGAATATTTTAGTCTGTAGATCAGTTTAATTATTTTCTGTATCTTTTCTATATTGGAGAAGAAACGTCTCGAATCTCAAACTATTGTTTTTGTTATCTGTGTTCATTTCGGAATAATTTAGTTTGGTATTTTAGCTATTGAAGAAGAGATAACCAAATACATCCCATACTTATTAAAGAGAGCCTTTCATTTAGTGCAGCTTGGAATCTATAAATGAGATGCCAACTTTTATACCATTAGCAGTAAACAGTTAGCCAACCTGGTACTCTCACAGTGCTTCCAAACCAATTTGTCTGACACCGGCACTGTTTCTTTTTGTAATGAGTACCCACAATGCTGCTACACTAATTATTTAAAAGTAGTTGCGGCTTCTTCAATGGTTTTTGCAAATGAGTGGTCTCAACGACCCTAATGAGAAGTAAACTCCATCAACATTCCTGGGTAACTCAAGGACTACTTGCTCAAGAAAATAGTAACACTCCTTATCAACCAACATGAAAATAATCACATTTGTCTGTTCCTTTACAGTGCTTTTCAAGTCACTCATTAAAAGGAAATTATTAAGTTATCATCTAAAAATAATGTTGTAGCATAATGCAGCAATATTTTTGACTCTCTGCTTAAGCAGTATGGTTCAAATGAATTCTATTATTATAGAATGTATTATGCATTATCTATACGTAATGACACTGCCTGAGCATGATATGACTTGAGTTGATGATTAATTGAGGTTTTATTTACTTACTTGTATGATTATGTATCAGAGGAGGGTATGCAGGTACTTGATACATAAAAAAAAAAACATGTATAATATTAAATCTACTTTTGTGAAGCAAGTATTATGAGCAGTTCAAGAACAACTGAACATAGTCAGAGCTCCTCAGTTATGTCTAGCTATAATTGCAAATGATTTTATTAGTGAAAGAGAGAGCAGAGAATGACAAGAGTTTTTTTGTTATAATGTTTTAATGTCAAATAAATGCTGTAGTAACATTTATTACATATTAGGTGGGGTGATTTCTTCATTATATCATCTAAGATCTAATTTTCTGTCTTTTTCTATGTGTTCACCAATGCGTCAGTGTCCTATAACATGGCAGAATAAATGGGAAGGACCAGAGGAGCCTATGCAGTACCTCAGAGCTGTTGTAACACGGGCTATAGCCACACAGGTAAGGCAACAGTGTGCATACATGGAATGAATGGAATAAAAACTGCAAGCTCAGGATTTTTGCCCACTAATGGAGGCTATAAAGCATTTAAACTTCCTTACATGCTGTTTTATTTTATTTTTCATTTATCCAAAAATGTTGTGCATGCAGGATTTTAAAGTTTGATTTATAATCATAAGAGTTATTTATAGACGTTCTTATTAGTGCACCAGAGAAGTCATTTCACGGTTTTCTACATTATCTGAAAGCAGGTTGTTGTAGGAAGTCTCACTCTTAGGTCAGTGACAGAAAATAAGGGTTCTCCTCTCAGCTGTGTCTGACTACACGCCTACCTCAATATGCTCCAACAGACTACAACACACACAGACACTCAGGCATCTGAAAATAATTCATTTCTGTGTGGATGCATTTCATTATTGGAGTGCATCGCAAAGCATTGTGCCTGTTTCTGTTTGCAGGCCTGCTTGTCCTTTTCTGTGCATATGTCTTCCTGACACTTCTCTTTTTTTATCCTTTATTCTAGCCTCACTGTCTACCTGAACTCTATCTGTCTTCATGCGTGTCTGTCTGAAGGCTGCAGTGTCCTTCACTGTCTCTTTCAGCTCATCAGTGCTGAGTGATAACTGTGTTAGCAGCTTTTCTGTATTCTCTCAGCTAATCAAGGCAGAGCCATCCAGAGCTGCTAAAGAACCAAGAGCCAGCAGCACAGTGTCCCCAGACATATGAATCAACCTTGGCAATAAGCAAGCTCAGATGTTTTAACTCTACCCCAAGTAACCTGTGTATAATTAGCACACACAGCCAAGCTTTAGCATATATTCCTCGAAGTTAGAGCTGTACCAACAAGAGAATTTGTGACAAAAATCTAATATCTGGTTGTTGTTTTTTTGTTTTTTTTTATTGAGCCCTAATCTACTAATCTTTAATTTAGACAAATCAGAATAACTTTGATGTAATATATTCAGCCTTCCTTTGATCTACTCCCTGTTGTTGCTGAGCCTCTCTAGAAATTATAGGTCTATACATTTCTAGAAATGTTAGTGCGTAGTCTGACTTCCTCAGTATACTCAAAATTGTAAACATAGGGGCACGTATGCTAAGATATTTGCTGGTGCTGAATGTAAGAAAACTTGACTTTGTGCATCTTTGTTATTCTGTAAGTAGAAGGTGAGGGAGATCTGCTTCAAATATATCTTCAACAAGCAAATAGTGTCAGTCCTGATATATTTAACACATATGTAATACATTCATTTGGTTTTATTATTTCATTTCAAATGTTGTGCTCATGGCTGCTGAAAGAACAACTGAGACCTGATGACAATCTGTTTGCTAATAATGTGTTCAAAACACATCATTTGCCCTGCTTTAAATCTTTATTTAAATGTATATAGTGTGTGTTAGCTAAATTAAAACATATATTAGATCTTTTTGTTTCCTACTCATTGACCACTAGTCAGAGCTATCGTCACCATTAATGTAGATTAACCTTGTGAAGGAAAAAAAAAGTAAGGTGGAGAAGTTGTATTGTAAGAAGCGTACCACACTGAATAGCTCATTCTCACAGCCCTGACTCTGACACAGTGTCTATATGCTCGGCGTTCATCGTGTTGGATTTTTTTATGCCTGATTCAAACTCTATGATGAAGCCAATGCAGCTGCTTAAATACAACTGTTTAAAGGAAGAGAGAGTAGATAGAGACCTCAATCAAACATTGATTCTTAAATCTTTCCGCTTTTTGTTGTCCATGCATAAATGAAAAGATGCTTTGCTCTAAGCATTTTTTTTAAAAAAATGCCCATTTTTTTAAAAGAGCATAAAAATGCTCATTTAAAAGCTGTGCTCAATTTGACTTTGTTTCTGAAGTTCTGCAGCATTTTCCCCAAAACATAAATGTAACTAAAAAAAGATGCAAAGAAGGAGGACAGTGTTCTACCCGATGAGTTGTCCTGGGGACAAAACTAAATGGTTTTTGCAGTGACACAGAAGGAAGCTGCTTATCTAATCAAAGCAGATGTCTGATCTGATGCCCTAGATCACCATCATGGATAAGGCTCATAGGACTCTTATCTCTGGCTCTTATCTCTGGCTATGCAAATATTCACAACATACTGGTTATTTCTGTTTTTCCTCCGATCCCTTTCTCTCCATTTATGTAATTTTATATACAAACAATTACTACTCTCCATGTCTAAAGCTCCCTGTGTTCTATGCTTACTGGGGCCTGCCATAGCAATGCATAGGGAGAGGAGTAAAATGCCTAGCTATTTATTTATTTTTTTTCTTTCTGGGGATGGATCACTGTCGCCTGACATTGATCACTGAAAATGACAACAATTTGTATTCTTTTGATTAAAAGCAGGCCAAATAATAGTTGTTCTAGTTATGCATTATGTTCTCATTAGCAGGTCATTGTGTTTGTGGTATTTTCAGGTTGTAAGTTTCAGGTTTCAGGTTATAAGTACATTGTAAATACTCTCATCTTAAAATCACCTGTACAATTTTTCTTTCTGACTTGAAGAAAATTGATGTAACGCTTGAATTATATATTATCTGAGTCTGTTTATTTTCTGAAAGATTTATAATTCTGTGTGTCTCTGTGTGTGCCTCTTGGCATATTTTTTACACAGAGTTGGGTTGAACGTGCGAGCAGACAGGCTCTCCTCTCTGACATTCTTGATTTATCAGAGCTCTTCCACCCTGATACCTTCCTGAACGCTCTGAGACAAGAAACGGCCAGGTAGGAATAGCATGTTTGTGTGAGCCAATCACAGTTTAAAGCATTATTTTTTTTTTTTTTTTTTTTTTATTTTTTCAGATCCGTAGGGTGTTCCATGGATAGTTTGGTGTTTGTCTCTTCCTGGAGGAGTCCAATTGCTCGGGCCAAGCTACAGGTCAAGGTAGAGTATATGTAGCAGCTGACAGTCAGTTTAAATGACTCTATTTAAGAAGCTCATGCTCAGTTGCTTTTACACATCATGTAACTTGCACATGAGTATTGATATTAAAGAATCAATGCAACTGTGACTCAAATATATCAACAATGACCAAAAGTAATAATTCATAATCTCCTTCTTTTCTATGCTGATTTTTCACTCGTTTCTAAAGGTTGAATTCTTCAAACTGACAGCGAAACTTTAAAAATCCTCACAGTCTGATTGGATCAGCTGAGATTTATGTGACCACTTGGGGGCATTGGTAGAGTATTAACAACAAGACTGTGATGTTAAAGAAAGTAACATACCTGGTTATAACACAACTGGACACTAAATACTTCAAAGACACCACAGGACTTGACATGCCACAAAATCTTCTCCATTACGGTTTTATGATGCCAAACCTTATTTTAAATAAACATTTCAGGGAGAGAATGAGAAAAGGTGCATCAGGTGCTCACTGCTGTTTCTCCACATATCTCTGTCAAATATCCAATTTAAAAGTCACTTCATTGTAGGAGTAAAACTTCTGTAAGTAAAATGAGACATTTGGAGCAAAGGAGAAGGATTGTCTGATTTAAACGGTTTGAGGGCGGAGTCAGACGTCCTCAAACCTACCTGTAATCTGATTTCATAAGGAAATTTGTGATTAACTTGACCTTGGCCATTCAGATGAAAAAGAGAAGATTTGTACTTGCAGGTTGAAACTCACACGCAAAGGAGGAAACTTGAGCAGAGTTTTACACCAAGTTCTTTAATAACTTGTGTAATAATTTGACAATTCTTCTCAATGGATTCACAAAAATGAAATTCTTCGCCCTTTTATTTTGCAACGCCACAAGAAACAATTCAGACCTACACTTCCAGATTTGCAAGGACAAAATATTTATGACTGGCATTTGCCCCCACACAGGTATCTCTCAGATGGCTGCAGGTCTGAGGGAGAGTTGAACTTTGATGTTTGGACACTGAGGCATAGGCTGGGTTTGATGTGCCCTTAGGTTAAAATCTGGAAAAGTCCAGATTTTTACAAAGGGTGGACTTAGACTTAGTGTTGAATTTATCGAAGTGAAGAGCCAATGTGTCTGCAGAAGAGCGGAGTCTTTGGAGAAGATAAAGTCAAAGTCTAAGTGTAATTATACACTGCAGATAGTGTGTGCCAACAGTAGATCCTGCCACTGGGCTACAGAAAACTGAAACCATAATCAAAATGGTGTATGGTAGAATGGTAGATGATTGCAAAATAATTGAGCAAAAGACAACAAGCAGGGATTTCAAAGATTGAAGGAGAAACTGAAAAGAAAATAGAATCAGACAGACAGCAAACGGTTTTCTATACAATAATTAGAGACAGACATGTCTGGTGTCTTTGAAAGCCGTCTTGCTTGATTAAGAAATTTGACAGGCAGGAATATTTAAGATTAAAAATGTCTGTAAATCATCCTAACAGCACAGCATATTTCTGTCCTTCGTGCTGTGACAGAGGTTGATGTAATTTTATTGTCTTTTATCCTTTAAAGTAAGGTTTCATTTCTAATTATGCCAGTAGATCTTGGCGTGACTTAAGATGCACTTTGTTAAACTACACAAAGAAAGAAGGGAAGGGTGGAGTCTGCAGCTGCAGGGAGGGAAAGGAAATAAACATCACACAAAAAGAGAGAGAGGATAATTGTTGAGCTTTCTTACGCTCAGATAAATGCATGCACACAATGATCTCTCTTCTAGATTTGTCTCTCCCTCTCTCACTTGTTTTTTTTTTTTTTTTCTTCCTCCGATTATAGTGATTTAGAGTTTTAGTCGTCTCTGCTTGTCAGATTTGGTGCCAAGGTTTCTTTTGTCTGGCCTTTTGTGGAAAATCCCTGAGTCACTCAAACAGTGTCTGTCATGTAATCCGTTTGCAACTTCTTTAACAAGTGACCTCAGTGTTCGTCACCCTTTCATAGTTTATATTTGCTCCATTAGGCTATTTTAATGCATGAGCCCCAACTATGCTGCTCTCACTACTCTTCGCTTTGACATAGTTTCTCCTCTTCATCACCACAGTCAGATTCGTTTTGTTTCCTTCTCTGCCGTTGGATTTGTAGGTTGGTGGCCTCCAGTTGGAGGGGTGTCGTTTTGACGGGATCCACTTAAGTGAGAACCAACACGATTCTCCCAGCGTCTCAGCTGTCCCAGCGTGCTACATGGCCTGGACTCCACAGGTAGCACAGTGTTGTTAAACTTTCTTACATTTACAAAGCTGGCAAGGTTTCCTGCGACTTGGCTGGACTTTAGTCAATTTACTTCACCTTTGTTTGACATTCTAACTTGTAAAAAACCGAATTGCTCACATTGAGTTAATTTCAAAGGCTAATTATTTTTTTTAATCTAAATGTAATAGTCAAAGTGATTTGCTTAAAAAAAAGACTAAATGTGTATTTAAGAGTTCATTTTAACATTACAGCTGAGGTGCACCCTTTATTGGAACAATCTTCTCTTTCCACAATCCTGTCAGCAGTTTTATAGGTCAAGCAAAAGCCTTGTTAATTCACTGCCTTTGCCTGTGCAAATTGAGTGGACTTGCATTCTGTGTCTACCTCCTTTTCATTAGAATCAGTGTGGAAACAGGAGAGGAAGGTGGTTATAGTCTACTTTAATCTGTGACATTTAAATGTCATTACAGATATTGAATAGTGGGCACAAAGGTAAAACATCCCTTTACTGACACCAAGGGTGCTGGTGCCTATCTCCGACAGTCAATCTGCGAGAGGCATGTGTAGGGTTTGCACATACAGTATACATTTATATTATTGCACTTATATTGCACTTTCACCTTTTATTCCAGACCTCTGCAACTGACTCCACTGATTCAGAGGAGAGCATCTGGCTGCCGCTGTACACCAGCGCAGAGAGAGTGAAGGTGGTCACTCACATCTCCTTGCCCTGTGGACCAAACCCCAACCAGTGGATACAGACCGGAGCTGCTCTTTTTCTCAAACAACAGTGAAGGGGTGTCATCAACAAGACGAGGTCAAGCAAAAGAAAGATAGAGAAAAAAAAAACAAATGTCTTCAGTCTGCAGTTCTGGTTCTCATTTTATTGCTTGTGCTACAAGAAGTAACCCAACGTGGAAGACAAAACTTTTCAACTTCTCTGGTTAATGTTGACATCTTAATACAATAAAAGCGTTATTGTTGTTCAGTTCTTAGGTTGCAGATGAATTTACATGTATCAGCTTAACTTCTGTTAATTTAATAACGTTTGGTTCTGGACATTCTTCATATTTCATAAATGAAGGAATTCTTATTTATTCACCAGAAACACTTAGGTTATGTTATATTCCAAAGAAAGGCTTTAATTCTGAATGTTTGCCTCAAAATATTCCGTTACGTTATTATTTATAGACCCTATTTGTCGAAAATAAACCTATAACAAAATGTAATGATTTATGTATTTAAATGAGTTTTGTCGTGGTTTTGGTTCTGCAAAATGAGAATTAGTACGTTTATCAGCCCTCGGATAATTTTCAGTGTATTTCAGAGAGCAGCTGATCCTCTGCTCCTCAGTGTCAGTGGGCAGAATTTTTCCACAGTAAACAAAACAGATCACCAGGAAAAGCCAGCAGATTGTGATCCCCTCTCAAATACACACACACACACACACGCACGCACACCCACACACGCACCCATTCAAGTCAGTCCCTAACCTTTGTGTGATTGGTTGCGTCGAGGTTGAATGGAGTCAGTGAAGCTGTGATGAATGTCCACGGAGCAACATGGGAGAGTGTGAGGTGGATGTGTGTTTCTGTGTGTACAAATCCAACTAAGAGCTCTAAATTTGATTGATGGATTAATTAGGTCCTCTTCTTTCTCTGTTAGCCAATGTTTCAGTCGTGTGAATGCAGTTGTACAAATGTTTGTTAATATGTCAGCCCGCATGTTTGTGCTCGTGTTTGACCGGGAGCATGTGTGTTTTTGCGGAGACGGAGAAAGGAGCTGAAACGAGGGAGGAGCGGGGCTTTGTGTGCGCACTGCAGTGTGACAAAATGGGAGCGGAATGGAACAGCGGGTTTAAAAAAGTGAGAGGATTGGATTTCTGTGAAACGAGGCCCTCTGGGTCAGATGGGGGAAGAGACACGGAGATGGAGGTAGAGAGAAAAAGAATAGATCATGTAGGCAACAGGAAAAAGTAATAAAAGACAATAAAACCTGAGTGAAACAGGAAAGTAAGGGTGGCACAGTTGACATAATTTAAGAGAAAAAGAGCCGCTAAAGGGAAAGATAGGTAGGACTAGTGATGAGTGATTTGTGTTAAAATTAAGGAAGGGTGCATCAAAGACAAAAAGTAAAACTGTCATTGGTTTATATGTCAAAAAGTCCAAGTTTAGGAACTTTAATGTCTCTGTTCAAACATACTTGTGCACCCCTACCAGATTTTGCTCGAATTAAGTATTGGTCAGGCTAAATTTACTTTCACATAACTCATATTTGCTACATTGTAACTATAAAACAAAAGACATTAATAATCTATTCAAGCTTAGGTCTTCTGATTTAAAAAAAAAAAAAATTTGTGGATAGATCAGGGTTGGCTTGAGATCTCAGAATATTAAACCCCCTCAATATTTATTTTCTTAGGGAAGTCTGTGCTATTCAGTGGCAGTTAGCATGTGACCACTTTTGATACAATACGTGTACCAAAAGTGTGTGTCTGTGTTTTTACAAATACTGGTAAAATATCTATAATATCCAACATTATTGTTGAATGATTTAATCCAGAATAATTTTCCTTTGGACTTCTCATGCTGTCATTTGTCCTAGATCATTAGTGCCATTAGTGCCCTGGTAGTGAGCAGCTTCCGTGTCTATAGTCATAAGTTGAAGTTAATAGTGTGTTTGCACTTTGAGAAGATTTATCTGCTTGAAAGTTGAATGAACTCTAAAACAAAGAGGATCTAGTGTCTGTCATCACCTGAACAACTTGTTCAGATTGGATGATGAGGTCTTAAACCAAAAGTGACTTGTAAATAAGAGCACAGAGTGTCATTCGAAAAGCAAGACCAAACTACTAGTCTGAATTACTTCTACATGCATGATTTTTCACCTGCGTTATTTGTCTTCTAAAAGCTTTTCAGAAATTCAGAAACTATTCAAAACAATAACTGCTTTTTTTTTAGAGTTGTTTCTTATTCTTTGAGGACTAATCCTGCAAGCAGAGGTGGAAAATTGACATTAAGCACTGCAGCAAACAGGAAATAATTTACCAGGGGCTTGTTTCCAAGGGGATGTGTTCAGAGGGTTTGTCTTTAAAACTAATGAGAGATGCATAATTTAAAACAAAAAAAACAAAAACAAAGAACTATTGTGGGGTGTTTTTTATTTTTTTCTGTGATGGTGTTCAGCACCTGCTTTTGTGAGTCAGTTTGATTTTGTTGGTAAACCACAGAAGCGTCTTAGGAAAAATTCAAATGCAGCTCACAGCGGCCGACAAAATTAGAATTTACATCTGCAAATTGGCAAAATTGGTCTTAAATCAGTCTTACATAAACAACAAGACGCATACCCATTACAATCATTTCTCACCACATAACAAAAAAATGGATTTTGCCTCCCCCTTTGCCTCTATTTTTAATTGCTCTCTTTTCTTTGAGTCATTCTCTATTCTTCTTGAACTTCCCCTCTTCTTTCTGCTCTGACGTTCGCCATTGTTTAGAGCCGTAAACACTGAGACAATACACTGCTCATGTTTGCATTTGGATGTCAGACATAAACATTTTATTTCTCATGTACATATCTCACATACACATCTTTCAAGCCATAGAAGTGATTAAAATGCAGGAATACAAACAGAAAATAACTTAGAACTTTTCATTTGTTTGCCTTCAGTGCCGATATGTAATCTATTCTGCTGTGATTGGGGTCAGATTAATTCACTGCACCACATTTATTATTTATTCCTCAATAAAATATCCACACCTTGGTATTTTAGCCTGCGGCAGACGGCACTTTAGTATGTGTTAGTGTTCATAAAACTACAGTGGTGCTTTTTTTTTTTTTTTACTTTAAAAGAAACCCGGATAAGTTTCATTCACAGGGTAGCGAAAGTAAAATTGCCACTCTGAGCACATCATGTCATTTGTATAAATTAACTCAGTGGAAACAGTATGAGTGACACTTGATTTGTTTTTTTCATTATACACCATCTGTACGTTTTAAATTTGTTGCTGGACAGTCTTCTCTGGTTTTCTGGCAACAATATCACTGGTTTATCAGGACGATACGCAGTCCAAACATGTCACTTTGCTGCTTCCCTCCAAAAACAAGTGCTGGATCAGAGAAGAGGCCACAGTTTGTCTGACATCAGTAGATGGGTTTGATGCTAATGCGGATTACAAATCGCACAAGAAGAGAGTTGGAATGGATGGAAACACAACATCAGAGATCAAAATGGAAGAGATCCATAAAGAAATGAAAGCAGAACTGAATGAGGGGAGAAGAAGAGGAAAAGTAAAAATGGTTTTAGTTTATACAAACGCTAATGTTAGAGAATAGATGTTTATAACACTGGGAGAAAAACTTTCAAACAGAAATTACTTTATAAAAAACAAGCAAACTGATATTTATAACATTTTATTCCTACCGTTCAATTTTATGCAAGTTACCATTTATTCTTGTTTGTTTTACCTTCAGCTATTTGTGCTGTGTATGTAAATATAATATGGCAAATGTAAAAAAAAACTTAATTGTAGGAACCCTCCAACTAAGCAAAATTCTACTTTTTCTTAGTTCTCAAAGATGATACACACTTGAACTCCTGTCTGATGCAAAAACATCTGATTGAAATATTAATTAAATTAATAACTAGTCACTCCAGACAATCTTTAAGCATGTTTACCCATAGATCTATCAGCAGCATGGAGTTGTTTCTTTGCGTCTGAGCTAAATAAATGACAGCTTGTTCTTTTTTAATATTTTGGTTTCTCTTTCAGCCAACTACTTCTTAGAGCCAAATGCCTGTAAACCAACTTATCACTTGTCCTTCACTGCGTTTGACAGATTGTGTGCTTGGATTTGACAGCTACATCGCTTTAGTGCTGGTAAACCCTCAAAGTAAAACACACAGAAGGGCATTTTGACAGACAGTCAGTTGGTCACAACAAACCTAAACACAGTTGGAAAAAGATTGTTCATACCCGGGTTTTACTGCTGCTAAAAGTCACGTTTGTTTGTTTCAGACCCTCCTGGCAGGAACTACATCATTCTGTCTCACAGGGCACATGCAGTGGCGTCCTAACTGGAAAGTTAATAAACTGGCATGGGATGCGTGTGCAGCCAGCGATAGGACGCCAGTCTCAGCGTTGGTGACCTGAGGTGTCTGCACAGAGGCCACAGGATACTAAAAGACAAACCTGCCACAGCCTGTTCACCCTGCTGCCCTCTGGCAAGCCATCCATAAGTATCTGCTGCTGTACCGGCAGGCTTCAGAGCGGTCTCTTCCCTCAGGCGGCGAGGCTTCAGAGTTCATATCTGGACTAAAGCGCAATAATAGTTTTATTTTGTCTAACTTCATAACTCATTCATTCATACATACAAAAGCCATCATGGTAAATTTCGGCGCGTAATCTCTGGCTGAACAACTTTGATAAAATTGAATCTCGACTCATGAATTCTTAACCATTACTTACTGACATTATGGCATTACTCTAATGGCTTTTTCCGTTCTGTAGAAGAGAGCAGAGATTATATTTAAAACGTTAAAAGCCCCCCTACTCTAAAAATTTGCTCCTTGTCAGGTATAAAAATAAAACGTTGCAGAATCATGAGGACTTTCTTTCATACATAAAGACCTAGAACAACGTGTCAAATAAATGCACTGCTGTGACAAAAGAAAGCTTTCAATTGTTTTTTTTTGTTTTGTTTTTTTTCTGATAACATTGTGCAGATGTATTAGATGGTTCAATATGTAGCATTTAAATGACAGATAGAGAAGAAATGTCAAATGGACATCTTGAAGAGATGGATCTAAACATTCAAAATTGAAATTATGCGTTTTGGAAAATAATTAGGGGTCTAGGGAGAAAGGTAGCTCTGCCCTTTGGCTTTTCTTCCTTTTCTTCCTTGCAGCAGCAGGTGCAGCTCCCAGGATTCAGGTGGAAGGGAGGAAATCTTGCCTGGGGCATTTTATGCTGTAAATAGAATCAGTGTTAGTGAGTGTTTTTCATAAGGTTAGAAACATTAACCAGTTTAATCAAATCAATGAATTATGTTATTTTGCTATAAAGTTGAAACCATATACTATATCAAATTATTCAAGTTTTCTCACTTCTTGACAATAAATCAGGCTGTTTCGTGTTTCAGCTCACATTACTAAAATGATCAATCTATGATAAATTCTTTAAATATTGCAAGATTTTTTTTTTTGAGATGATATTGTCTATTTATTTAAAGTCAGATATTTACACACAAAGCTTACGATAACGTTTAGCAGTCCAGGAAGGCTCTGATGGTTTATTCACAACATTTGAGTTAATAGGGGGCAACACCTCAAATGTTCTGCTTACTCGTTCACAGTTTTCCCCAGTATTTCTCACATCGCCATTGACACGACACTTAGTTCATTTTTCAAAATGGTTAAGTACAAACTGCTTATCAACCCCGTTGATAATCTGCAAAAGTGTGTCACTTGTTCAAAAATGAATAGTTAATTCCTCAGTCTTTGTGTCACTGAAAGCATCAGTGTCATCAAACTTAAAATCCTGACACCATGTTTATGAAGAATATAGTCAAAAGGTTTTGTAATGTATCCATAGCGACAGCTCACTATGAGCTAGAAGTGTTTTCTAATGGAAAGAAGTCCAATCTCGGCAACATGTGCACCTGAAAATGTCCAACACAGAATTACACACTATTTCCACAGTCATGTGAAATCTACAGTGAGACAAATGAGTGCTTAACACCGAATACATGCTGCATTCTTCACTTTATTACTCTCCTACTCATTTTTTTTCACAGCATCATGCAAATCAAAG
Source organism: Gambusia affinis (assembly GCF_019740435.1). Lineage (NCBI taxonomy): Eukaryota > Metazoa > Chordata > Actinopteri > Cyprinodontiformes > Poeciliidae > Gambusia > Gambusia affinis. The sequence continues at coordinate 17,886,840 of NC_057873.1, forward strand.
TGCAAACTTGTTTGGAACAAAAGAGGAAAAAAAATCTTTTTTCCTGAAGCTCTGGAGAACAACATCATCAGATTCACCGGATAAAAATTGCTCAATCAGGGAAGAACAATTAAGAAATGCATAAAATTGACAGATTTGGACATCTAGTTCAACATTTTTGATTGCAATGACTAAAGACGATTTACTCTAGAGGGAACGACTATTCAGCAATTCTTGAGTGTAAACCATTGTGACTGACAGGACATGAGCATTTCTAGAAAATGCACAACATACATCATAATTACTTGAATTGAATTTGATTCTTTTTTTATCATTATTCATTGATTTTATTTAACATCTACCTTTCCTTTCAGTAGCCCAGTTCTACCCGGTAAGGCAGTCAGTAAGTTGTTTTCCTTGGGTTTGCCAAGTCTTTCTTGCCATAACTCTTTTTATTTTATTTTATTTTATTTTATTTTATTTTTTTTGGCTGGCTTGCTAAAAATTATTCAAGTCAAAAAGACCTTGATCTTGCTGCTTGTGTAATTTATTTATTTTGTTTCTCACAAAATTTCCAACTGACAGATGGCATTGCAATCCTAGAGAAGGCCATTAGATGTGGTTATAAATGTTATCTATCCGGGGTGAACCGTGTCCTTCTGCTCAGTATTTAATTTAGAACATCTAGATCAAAACATGTTCACATTTTCTTCTGATGTGTCATGTATGAGATACTGTGCATATGTCAAAGTAGCTGACAAGTTGAATAAAGTTCAAAGGATGTCAGCGAGTGGAACCCTTTATGTTGCAATTGGGGAACGTTTTGAGGGAGAGCGGCAGCCGTTTCTATGTGGATAACAAATTTTGCATGCTGCAGGAAGTTATCTCATTCCTTAGCTATATCTGTATGCGTGGAGGTGTGAATGAGAATGTGTGAGGAACACATATGTTCTCCTCAGTGTGCTGTACAATGGCTTTTGTGCTCAAACGTGTTGTGTATTAGTAGGTACATTTTTTCCTTTCCCCTTTGAGAGATATTCGGCCTCCAGCTGAGTCAGAGGGGATGACAGATGACTACAAGGTCACTTGCTCTGAAATCTGTGATCCTCTCTGGAGACGCAGACGCACTTCAGGGGAATGTCTGACTTTTTTTTTTTCTCTCACTGAACTGACTCATCTCTATTCTCTCCATCTTTACATTCTGTCTTTCTACCATTTCCTCCGAAATAATTTTTATACTTGGTTGATGTATTGTTTCCTCTCCGTCTGTTCAAAATAACTGGGCTTCTTAGGTAATGAGGCTCTTTGGTTCTGTCACTCTGTTTTTTATTTGAACGTATGATAGAGTCAATTGTATCATTACTGTAGTAAATATTACACTAAATCACCCTGTGAACTTATTAAATGAACTATCTGTATGGATTTGGAAGTGCTATTTAAACAAATAGAAGCTAGAAAATAAAGAGTAAAATCTTTTGTTTTATTTTACTATCTACTTTTACATTGTTTCTACTTATCAAACATCACAAATTAGATAAAAATCTATTGAAAACGTATCAATAGTTGCAATGGAATTGAATCACAGCTTTAGCAGCTCAGCAATATTTAAACACAGAGGCCTTGAAAAATTCAGGAGATGATTGTCGTCTTCCTAAAACAATGGAAAATAATCTTTTTTTTTTTGGGGGGGGGGGGGGGGCGGGGGAAACAAAACTTCACCTTTTTCCTAAAGATCTTTTAGGCAAAAATCATGTTTGGCAAAAAAAAAAAAAAGCCATTATTTTAGGAAGGTGCCAATAGGCTGCTTCTACATATAAATTTATTTATGGAGAGGTTGATAAGGGAATAATAATAATAAAAAAATAATAATATATAACTACATTGCATGACTTCACTTACAACTGTCTATGAAATCAAATTATTTAGTGGATTTTCATTTACTCATTGCATTAACATCTAATGGTGAAAGCTGTCCTTTATTCATTATTATGGTTTTAACACAACATCTGAGTGATTTTTGGATTCTTGATTTTTGGCCTGCAGTCAAACATGGACCACAGGCCAAAAATCAAAAATCCAATCCAAATACCCAATGCAGTGGAATGAACAGCCCTTCCACACATCATTGCAATGTATTACTGTAGTTGGTATTAAAAACATGCGCCTAAAGGACCAACACCATATGTTTGAATATGCTCTTTCTGTAATCAGTGCCATTCACAAAGCGTGTGACCTATATAATAAAACTGTCACTATATCCCAACAGTTTTATGGGGAATTATTGCAGAAGAGAAAAACTAATCTGGTGCTCATCTGCTCTAAAAGAAAACAAAACAAAAATATCGCTGTTTTGATAAATGATGACAGATCTGTTTGTGAGCCTCCTAATGAGACGAGCTGGAACCTGATTCAATGGAACCAGCTCAGTTCAGCTGTTTCTGTGGGAATATGAGAGTCGATAATAGTTTTGGAGAAGAGGAAGCTAACTGTATGACATCCTGCAAGCACATTAATTAATATTAAAGTACACATGAGGAATCATAGTTGCATCTTCGAGGCTCGGTGAAGGTTTTTCTGACAACTATGTATTTAAATGTCTTCTTTTATGAGGTTCAGGTTTAGCCAAAAAACATCTCGGGCTTCAGCCCCGAAAGCACATAGGGATACAAAACCACCACTTACAACAGTGTGTGGAAAAACAAAAACATTTAGGAAATAGCATTAAAATGCATTAATGCAGCATTCCTCCCAATCTGAAATCTGTGTTTGAATAGTTAATGAAAACATAATAAGCTCTATTGCAGGGGGGCTTCCAAGACAGATGTGTCTCTCTTTCAACACACCTGAGTCAAATAATGAAGTCATTAGCAGACGTTGACTGCATGCAGAGGAAGTCATTCAGCCATTTGACTGGACATGTGCTGGACCAGAGACAGATCTGAAAGTTGCAGGACACCGGCCCCTGAGGGTTGAATTTTAAGACCACTGATGTGAAGCTGCAGTTATTTTTTCTCAGTCTTTCACTAAGTTCAGATTCTTACAACTTCTACATACCAGAGGTAATTTATTGACTAGGATTTAAACAAGAGATCAAGTTTTTGTTTGTGTATATATATATATATATATATATATATATATATATATATATATATATATATATATATATATATATATATATATATATATTTGAGCCTTCTTTTAAAGGTCAGACACTATTTAGAACATAAGTTCAGTCGTGTTATGTGTTCACATAAAACCTTGGCTTTATTGATGTTTTCCATCAATGAAACATCAATTGATGGATGTGTTGATGGCTTTATTGATGTTTTCCACAGAAGCTTAAAAATATTGGGTTATTAAACTTTTCCAAACATGTTTTCAAAATGAACTTTTTCATACCCAGATCTTCAGTCTCTTCAAAACTATTTCCATTCAGTGCAGATGCTCAACAGATGGCCTGAGCACCTAAGATCAATCTGTATTTGTGAAGTTGCTGTTTGGCAAAAACCTGTTTTTTTTTTGTTGTTGTTTTTTTTTTTTTCTTTAAATGAAGGATCAACAAATGTAGCACATTACAGACATTTTGCACCATAATTCTGTCTGTACAACAAAATGGTAACTGAGAGCTTTATTACAACTTTCAGTATTTTCATTTTAGATCACCCTCTACAACCTTTTTCACAATAATAAGCCAACAAATGAGATATTTAAGATTGTTGTAAATACACATTTTCAAATAAATTCCTGAAAATAAATTAGTCACAGACTGAAAGATCGGGAAAGATCAAGAGAAAATCCTTAAACGCTCAATAGGACAAATGGTTACAAAATAGTTAAAAAGTTAAATTAGGAGGCAGGATAAAGAAGTGTTCAGCCCAGTTTGGCCCTGGTGATTGTCTGGCCTCCATCTAATATTGAAGAATGCTTCAGATTAGAGAGCTGACAGCAGCTAACTGTCCAGCTGCAGTAACTCCTCCCCTCTGCCGTCACAGCCAATGGACCGGCGTAGATTAATCACCCCTCAGGACCTCGGCCAATTACAGAAGTCGCCACTCATCTCCAGCCAGGGATGCCCTTGAGAAAACACACACATACGCATCCAAGCTGGGGACACACACAAATTTACACTCTCACCACTTAATTCAGCCTTCTGAGGGCAGCGGACCCGCTCAGTGCTGATGTTTATGGTTTCTATGAAGCTGTAAATCACCGTGGTAACAGCCAGGCAGATTTATGGCCGCAGATTGTCGACCAGCCCTTAGACAAACTGTGGACCACTTGCTCACACGCTTGTGCACCCCAGAGTGAAGGTGATGCTGCATGAAGGCAGCTTGTGGTAGCTTTCTTACTTCCCATGACTTGTACAGTATGAGTGATGGATAACATTAGCGTCCCAATGTAGGGTTTAAAGTTTTATTTCTTAAAACATGAAAAGACAGAAACTACTGTATTAGTGAACTTTTTTTTTTGTAAATATGCAAATTCTGCACAGTTGGCTAATTTTCAGCTGTAATCTCTGAAGCTAGTGACACAAGCACTGTTTTCTTTTTCTCACCTGTGTCCATTTCACATTTTGGAAATGGACACAGCGTCATTATGACCTTGGCTGTGGTGTTGTAAGCAGGGAGGCGCTGTCAGGAACTGTCCACACCAATCCAGCTGTGAAGGCCTGCCGATTCAGAGCATCTGTGTGCTGACGGTGGCAAATCAGACATCATCAAATGGTGAAAAAAGTACTACTATTTCGTCCAACAAAGTAGGGTTGTGTGTTTTTGTAATTCATCAATGGTCAGCATAAAAAAGGTTTTTTTTTCTTTTACACAATCCTATCCAATGTTGGCTTCTAATATATAAAGTTTTTTTTTCTTTTTTATGTTAAAGAAACCTTCTTTTTACTTCAGCACAGAAAGACAATGTTTGCAGGATCTGTTGCAAGGCAACTCCCTTCAAATGCAATCATCCACCAATCTCCTAGGTCCTGTAGTCTTAGTTTCTGTTCAGGTAAATGATAATTAATCCTTTCCTTCTTCTCTCAACAGGAGAAGATTATCTTTAGAGATAAGGAAACGTCCCCAAAGAGGAGCTAAATAAACTGAAAATAATTAACATACTCACAAGGGATATATTTAGACTGTAAAGTAGGAGTCCACATGGAAATGTAATCCTGGCCCAGCCACAGTTATCAGCTCACTGGTAGGGAGGTGGATAAAGCCTTGAAATAAATGAATGTGTAATGCAGCTTCATAAACTCAAAACAATGTTTTCTTTTTTTTTATTTCTAATTCCAATCTTTGAGTTTTAAGTACATTTATTCAGTTGGGAGGGGATGGAATAAAATCCCCATTTTAAGAAATAATTAGTTTCAGGTGGCACACATACTTTAACATGCATCAACTTTTACACATATAGAAATTGACAGGATTTATATTTATAGATCTAGATATATAGATAAGTATATATATACTTATATTTCTAGAAATGTGTATTTGTATAATTAGACCTATGTGGGTAAAGTACATTTATTGTTTCTATTGTGTTTTTTTGTATTTTATTTATTTAATCAAAGTTTCTGAGGACCTCCAATGAATATTTCATGACTTTTTACTGTAAATGATCATTTGAAATCAAATCAGCATATTAGCCACAAATACTGCAAAAAGGTTATTTAAAAAGAAAAGCCAAACAAAAAAACAAAACAAAATATTTTGACCAGTTACTGAATTTACTGCACCATCTTAAGATGTGAAAAAAATTGCATAAATAATCTACCACTCTATGTTTTGTGTAGCTTCATAAGTACTTCTTTCTTTTTATGTTTGCGTGTGTGTGGGCGTGCGCGTGTGTGTGTGTGTGTGTGTGTTTGAATGAAGGAGCGAAGTTGTCTTTCTTCCTTATCGTCATCGTTGCATCAGCAGAGTGTTACTGAAACCCGTCCCAAAGTACCGTAGTTCTCCTCAGCTCTTTTCTGCCCCAGGAATCAAAAGCAGCTGCTGTATCCATGGCATGCATTGAAATCCTTTTGATTTATGTTTCAACAAATTGTCCTTTATTTACACTTAGTTTATTAAACCTTTGTTAGAAAAAGTCAAGTCATTTTTTTCTCCTTGACAAAAGAAATCTCACTTTCCCCTGGACTCTTGACTTTCAGAACCGCAGCTCCAATGCAACAGAGCTCTTGTGCCTTATGCTCTTACATCAACCACTTGGTCTGTGTATTTGTTTGTGTGATTCTTCGAGGAGTTGCAGCCAGGGACTGATCAGCTCGGCGTCTCTGCTACTAACATGCTTCATTAGTGGAGACAAATGCAGCCAAGCCGGCAGACGGATGCAGTCTGACCAAACAGATGGACCAGTGGAGACCATTCAGGAAGATGAGTAGAGACAGTTGGTAAAAGAGGGGTGGGTCAAGGTCATGGGATTTTTGATTGTATTTCCACAACAAACTACAGACAGATCAAACAATGAAAATCCAGACATGGTTGGTCAAGGTTCCTAATTTGTCGTTTTTTTATAAATATAAAGGGGCAGTATTATGTATTTTACCAACATATAGTGGCATTCTAAAGCACAGTTAAATAACTATGTCACCTTTAGTTGTTATAAAAATCCTGCATATATCAAACAGGATAAAAGGAATTTGTTTAGACAGTTAGACAATTAGACAGATTTTTGGATCTTCCGTGGAGTTCACGTTCACATCAACAGAGAGGAGCACATCAAACTAAATATCTGAAGTTTAAACAGGACAAACATGAATAATGATCACCTAAACATGTCCTCCTGATCTGTGTATGCGTCTTGACCTTTAATTGCATGTCACCTTATGCGATGTGTATTTTAAAAACTTGATTTTTTTCACCCATACAGGCTGTTGCAGGGAGTTTGGATTTCCTTCATGCTTGTCCACCTTATAGTGACAGAATGAGAGGGTAACAGAGGGATCCACTGAGGGAAATGACAACTTCTTTAAAGGAGGAGTGTTGCATTGACTCATCCTCATCCAAAATGATTTCACACGTTCTTGTTAAGGCGTACATGCAGTTACAGTACACATCACTGAGAGAGGCACAGTGTCAGAGCGCATTGCTTTTAAAAGGCTGTGGAGGGTGGAGAAAATGCTTTTAATGGGTCCAAAATGCTTTTAACACTCCTACCCACACGAGCCACACTTCTTCCTTTTCCGTCTTACTTTCTCCAGCACAATTATGAATCTCCTGTTTGAAAATTAGGATGACGCAAAACCGCTTGCCTCAGAGGTATTTCCAGCTGCTTTGGTGGTAATGCACCATGGTGATTGCAAAAACATCTTCATCGTGAAAAAATTAAAGTTGCTTCGGACTGTTTAAGTGAATTTATCACCCACTTGAGTGCATCCAGTTTGCAATACATTGGCATTTCAGCCTATTGATAGACACATGATTCACCATTAAGAGTTGGCTTTTTTTTCCTTTTTATTCTGAGAAGTATAGGCAAAACGTCAGCATCTAAAGAAAGAAAGATCTGTGTTGACAAGGAGTTGAAGATGATGCTGTCCCTTTGAGTTACCAAAGCCTTTATGGCCAGCTATGCTTTTTAAGTCACACACATTTCAGACAATCAATTTCCTGATTAGAAGACTTCAAAGAGAGAAGACCAGAGACCATGCCTTTAGAAGTCTCACAACAGAGGATATACAATGTTTACATAAACCACCTCTGGTCTAACTCTCTTATTTATTTCACAAGCCTGTTTTATTTTGTTCAGACATGTTGTGGGGGTTAATCTTATCCCAGTTGTGAATGGACAGCAGGTAGAGTTCACAATAGATGGGTCACCATCAACATATCGAAAGATAACCCATGAGTGGCCTGAGAGTTATGCCAGTTAACTGAGTATCTGGTGCAAACACAAACTTGAACTAGGACTTCATGCAGTTTCAAACTGAAACTCCTCTGCTGGCAAGCGACCTTCAGATTTTTTTGGTAAGTCCTGAGAAGTTTCCCAAAGAACTGAGGATGTCCTAAAATGGACATTGTTTTAAGGTCATTTTGTTGGCCAAGTGATGAGTGAATCTCCAGTTTGTCCGCTATAGTGTGGAATTTGTGTCAACTTATTTTAACTCCCCAAAAAGTGGAGCATTTTTATTAGTTACTATAAGGTCTGTAATTTCTTGCTAACTGTATGAAATATTTCCTCTATGAAAACAGCTGTTGCACATTCACTCACTGTCTGCTGGGCTTGTAGAGTTGTTTCATCCCTCACCTCTAGGTTTCTGTTTGATATATCGCTTACAGAGGTAAATATATTGGTTTCAAAAGCTTTTGCAAACAGCAAAGATTTTTTTCCTAGAAGAAAATTTGACGTAAAAAGCAGCGACTAGTCTTCTACATGATAAAGTAGCTAAGTGTGTCGCGTAATTTTTTTTCTTCACCCCGTCTTATCAAGTGTCTGAGGGGCCTACTGGGAATTAACAGATGAGTGTGTTCGCCAGTCTTAATGACTCCGAGCCCTGTTGGATAACTCTGTTATCGTAGAGAAACATCAGGTAGATCAAAGGCAGCAAGAAGAGAGCTGAGAGCCAAAACAATTTTTCCCCCCTTTGAAAACTGAAATGCACTAATAGAAGTAATATCTCTCTGTCTCAGGACATGAAAACTGATCCAGAAGTTTCCACCAAGTTCGTCAAAAGCAGGTCAGACACTCATCATAAATTATTTAGCTGATCATTACAGTGTGAAGACAGTGTGAACATAATGCTGTAATTTTAATTTTGTGTGCGTCTTTGATACTTAATTGTGTACCTCGGGCAAGAGGATCAATATTTGTTCTCCAAGCATCAGCGTCAGGAATTTGTTCCTGTGTGTTCTGTGGTTGCCGAAAGCTTTGAGTTATGGCGGTCACAGCGAGGTGTCAGGGAGCAGACTTCCTGTCCCAGAGCTGATAACCTGCTTGCAGCGGTGAACGTGCTGATACGCACACACACAGATACACACACCACACAAAGTCCAGCTGAGGACAATGATTAATTTATGCCTGACCCAGACATTTTTACCTACCTCTTAACATCTCAACCAAAACATACTTCACAAGTACAGCACATTCCAATTGGACATAAAAGTGAAGACAAGGAACCGTTCCCCACTTTCCATAAAACTCATGTCCTTTGTTGGTAAAATAGTCATAATGGTTCTCTATATGCAGAGTGTACAGGAACACACACATGTCTTTCTATCTTCACAGGTACTTTGCATTGATTTCCATCCATTTTCATTCATTTCTATAATCTAACTCGTATCCAAAAACAGGAGCAGTGGATCCTCACAACATAGTATTTATAGGAAAAGTGGGCCTTATAAGTTCAGAAATGCTAAACACGCATACACCTGGGTGCAACACCTGCATGTTGGTCATCATGTTCACATAACACACACACATTAAGTCCTTTCTCCTTTCTTTCAAAAATGGGAACTGTTCTCATGACTCACCACTCTTTCCTGTATTATATTTTTTGTCTCTGATATTTGTCTTTCCAAATCAGAGAAAATCTTTGGCTTTTGCTTTGATTCCACCTGAGTTAGTGTCTGTTCTTCAAACTGATGTTCCTTTCCCCAGAGAGCAGTCTGTGACTTATCCTTTCATTAACATAAAACAGGGCATTTTCCAGTTTGTTTGGGAGCCTTGGCAAGATGTTGTTTGGCCCCTGGTCTTTCCTCCATCTTTGCTAAAATGCAATGGAGAGATTTTTATTTCATTAGATGAAATCTGCAAGATGAATTAAAAATCATATTTCACGTACACACACGCACATCTCTGGATGTAGGAATGTGTGTAATGAAATAATAATAAAATTGGTATCAATTTATGTACATTTTCATTAGAAACAAAATACACGGAGAACGAAAGTGTAAGGCTAGTACTCATTTTGGACCAAGTAACTTTCCATCTTATTCCCAACCTACCAATTTAGTTTTCTTCTTTAGGCAGTTAAAATATACTTTAGTTTGGTACCAAAATGTGTAATTGTTTAGACTACTCTGATAACTATTAGACTGGCCCATTAGTTTTAGTAATTAAGAACAGACTATGTGCTTGGTGGAGGTCTATTGTTTGGCAAATGGCTGGTATGTTGGTGGGAGGCTTTTGTAAAATTCTTATTTATTCACCACTTTTTGAACTTGAAACATCAGATTACGTGAACTTTTTCACCTGAGTTGTAAGACATTTTTAGTAATTATTTTTGTTGATATTTTTACAAGAAACAAAGCAGATATATTTTTTTTTTTCAAACAATCGAGTCGAAAATGGGTGCAAGAATCAAACCACCTTTTACCACTCATCGCCCTTTTTGGAAATGCTTGGTTTTGGAACCTATAAGCCTGCGACAAATATATATTTTTCAATTAATTTAGATTTTCCATCAGGCTCAACATTCAGCTCCACGCACCCAAGTGGCTTATGGGGCATTTGTGTTTGCACAGCAAATACAGCAAGTCTGACATAAAACCAGTCAGTTTCCACACTAGTAGAATGATGGTTCTTTGTGGTGATGATGAAATAGTTTTTTTAAGGACTATTATTACATTTATTATTATTGACTGTTCATCCTAGGAGTTACACTACTTGATTCTCTTAGTTTGATCCTTGTGTTTTGCTTTACCTCTTGCTGGTTTATGTTTGACTGCCATGCATTTTGACACCTGCACATGAACCATTAAGGAACCACACAGTTGAACAGGGAACAAAAGTCATGTTTATCAAAAATAATAAAATAAGAATCTGATGGAGCAGCATTGCCCTGAAGCATAAAGAAAAGTCTGAAGTATTTTCTGAGGCAGAGGTTGTAGCTGAGATATGCAAAGGTTGGTAAGTTAATCATTATTATGCTTCCAGACACACTTCGGGATTTTTTTTGGCTGGTGAGTTAGAGACAATGGAGGAGTGAGAATAATCCCCAAACCTCTGATGTGCTCATACAAGATCAATTTGATTTATCTACAGAGGAAACAGAAGGAAATATTATACACATGAAGAGTAAACTCAGTTTTATTATGATAATAGAGCCTCATAACTCCCAGGGTACTTTTTAATGCAGCTGTTTATAGACCAATAGTGAAAGCATAAAGTAAACAGGGACTACATAGTGGTTACCTTTTCTATAACCAAAGCGAGGATGTGTTTATCAATCCAGCCTGGAAAGCAACCCTGGAATGCTCAGAATCTCTCAAGGTGTTTGCAGAAGGACTATAATGTGTTTACTCTTGCTGAGACCACAGGCAGATCTCCCCAGCTGCAATGGGATGATGATTTTATTTGGTATTTTTCAGTTGCTTAGAGTCCTTCTACAAGTTCAGAGATAAGTAATGCTAGTTCCTCTGTTGTTGAAAAATATCAGTTTTCAGTGTGTTATTTGTTATTTAGCTGTACGTAGTTTCTACATAGTGGCATTTAAGACCATTAATCTTCACTTCAGAGGTAGATTATACCTTAGCATGTAGTCACCCAAGTGGCTGATCAGTAAAAACAGTTTCATTTAATGCTAAATGCTGTCCTTGTGTTTATGGTCAGTGTGTACAAGTCAGCTACATCCTCAAGTTTTCATTATAATAGACATAACCTCATGACTGGACACTTTGGAATTTTTTTGTTATTCTTATTTACATTTCTGGACAATAGCTAAGTTAGCAAAGCTGGTGTTAATATTCTATAAACTGATGTTCAAATGGGATTTTTATGGCAACCATCTCCCAGGCTTATAGTGAATGGCCCATAAAAGAGGAAACAGCCTTGCTGTCATTGTACAACTAATTTCCATTAAGGAATGTGGAATAATTCCTGACGTAAATAGACAACATGTTGATCCTGGAAGCAGATGGGGAGCAACAGGAGACCACACTGGGTCCTACTAATGTCAGCTAAACTCAGGAAACTGAGGCTAAAATTCATGCAGGCTCACCAGATCTAGACAATTAGACAATATACTAAAAATACATTAACTGGTGAAATAAGTACTGATTTCAGTTGTATCACTAAGATGATTTGAAGTAAGCAACATGAAAGTATGGATCCGTCCTGGTGCTTCTGGTCGTACAGTCTGGGGATTTTCTTGATTCACTTTTGGTCCTTTGGTTTCAGTTGAGTAATGTTTTACTCTAGATGAGAATTGTTTCTTTATAACTTAAATAATCTCAAACTAGTTTGTGATACAGTAATTAGATCACAAACAATTGGCGCTCCTTTTGTATGTGGTAAAAACAGGAAATCGGCATCATGAATGTGCAGGAGGTGAGTCAATGCAAACCAAAATCTCGGGAAAAATATTTCTGACACCTAAATGAATCCGACTCAAAAGCAGTTCTGAAAGGAATAACGTTCCTACTAACTGATATGACTTTACTCCTTACAGAGATGTAACCTGCACTTGAAGTGAGCTAAACTTTCTTTAATACACGTCACCATGACGTTGCTGTGCTGTGCTGTGAAGTTCTTACATTTCCACAAAATCCTAGTTATATATAAATGTATCCCAGTCATTTAGGTGAGACACAGAATTAACTGTTTTTTATTGAGGAAAATGATGCAATAGATTTTTCTTAATAAATATTGGATTTCTCATATTTGGCTAAAAGGATGGTAGCTCTGTCCTGAAGATCAGTGTTATTACATTCTGTATCCTACCTATCAATCTATGTTGATCTGTCCTTAGGTTGTGTTTTTCCATCAATACGTCCTATAAATAATAAAAATAAACTTTAAGTGCTGATTTCACTTCATAGAACGAATCCAACAGCCGATACTTCAACCATGTAGGACAAGATAACATGTCTTTTTTTAAATTGTCTATGTAGTTTGTATCAAGGCTGGTGCTTGTCATCCAGTACAGAGAGCTGACCACAGTTTGTCTACTCAGATACTTGGTGATGAGTGTCACACTCATGTTGCTTCCTGCAGACTGATCCATCACTTGAGACAGGTGTCCTGACTCACCTGCATTCGTACAGTGAATGCAGGATGACTGGCAACCTTCCGTCCTGCTCCTGGTGCCCCAGTCTTACAGAGTGGAGCCTGGAAGTTTATCTCATTTTTCTCACAGTAAGGAACATGCAAATCCCTTCGGAGGTTTAGATAGTTATGTTGTGTGATGAGGTCAAAACCTTTTTTGGGTACAGTTAAAATTGGATTATAAGGTAAACTTATAAACACAACTTGTTTTCTATCAATGTCTGACAGCAAATTAGACTAAAAGTTTCATATTCTACTTCAGTTAGAATTATAAACATATTTCTATTTGTTAAAGGTCAGAGTAAGACTGAATGTTTTTGAGTATATTTTTCATTGCTGTCTGTGGATTCAGAAGTTTTCATTCACCAGTTGAACCCAAGACCGTTTTGCTTCAAGGCAATAGTTTGAACCAATGAATTACTGAGCAGCTCTCGGGAATCCCTGTGCAGAGCAAATACAGAGTCAGACAGGAACTCCAATTAATCACACCCAAGAGCAAAAGTGCATTTCAGGTTACTCAGTCATTAATTCCTTGTCGTCTCTGAGCCGTGTGTGGTTTCATCTGTGTATAATCTCTGCTGCAGACAAAATACCCTTCAGCTCAGTGCTTACGTTAGATTCCTTTAATATGTAACCACCTCAACGCTCCAACCGCTTGTAAAACAATTCACTATTATTCCTAATTGTGCAGGCCATTCTGACTTGTACTAGCAGTTTAAAACAACACAAGTTAGGTTAAATGGTGTAATCTACTGACAGTGTCTACTATATTTCTCTATGCGCATTTGTTTGTCTATGATTTTTTTTAATTACTACTTTTGTTGGAATACATTTCTTTGACTGCAAAAGTCACCGTAATAATAATGAAAGTACAGGGGAAAGCTCATTCCACCTATGCACCAGGTACTTCAGGTAAATGAATGAAGAATCCTTAGATTGTATCAAAAACAAGGCCACACATACACACACACACACACACACACACGCACACCTACACACATCTACCTTCATAAGGACTTATGCTTCCATTCATTTTTCATTCATTTCTATAGTTCAACCGTGACACTTATCCTAAACTTAACCATTACCACTGCATGCCTAATCCTAAACCTAATTTTTAATTTTTTTTTTTTCCCCACCAGGGGGTCTTTTTGTGGGCTCTAGTATCCCTTATATGACAGTAGGCTGACAGGAAGCGGGGAAGGATAGGGGGGAAGACATGCGACAAATGTCATCGGGCGAACCCGCGACGGCCGCGTCGAGGACTAAAGGCCTCCAAATGTGGGTTGCGCTACCCCCTACGCCACCACAGCACGCCCGTCCTAAACCTAATTTAAGCTCAATTCATACATTAGTCCCATACCTAACCCCTAACACAAACACAGCACATCTTCTTATGGGACTCTGGCTTTGGGTCCCATAAGGAACGGTTGGTCCCCACCATGTAGTATGTATTAGGAAAATGATACAATGTATCAAATACAAGATCACACACACAGAGTAAGCTGAACCACTTTCATCAAATTGATGCCTCTGGGCTTTTGATGTTGTTTCTTCCTGGACTCTCCTCCTTATTGTCTTCCAGAGGTCTCCTTGCTCTGTTCAGTTGCCAATATGATGCTGCCATAAATTTTGTTTCCAACACCGGGCACTTTTAAGAAATAGATTGTTGCTTGTCTTCCTTCCAGTATAATTCATCAGCGAATGCATCCCAAAGCCATGGAGTGTGAAATATCCCAAACAAGAGAACAGCTGTAACATATTTTTGCTCTGAGTAATATGTTACTAACACTAACACTAACCTGGCTCTGCAGACTATCAGTCGGAAAAAGAAAATGTGAAGAAATCCTGCAGCCTTACTGTCTTTGATGCAAAGCAGCTCAGAGAGAGACAGATATCTCACCTCTTTACTTGCACTTTATATTAATCATTTATTTAATGGAACAGTTTGGATCTGAGAATGTCATTTTTTATTGGACTATTTTGAATGTGCGGGTGAAGACCGACAAGTACAGCACTCCTTTTTATCACTATCTCTGCATATTCCTCACATACGGTCGTTTTCCATAATTCAGGAGAAATATCTAATATTCATACCTAAATGAAAGCTGTTCTATAATGTAGGGTGAGAGCGAGGGACAGGGATGAAGGACCTGAGGTTTGTGGTGAACACAAGAAGAATGGTGTGGGTGTTGTAGATGGTTGACTGCTTATATCTGTGTGTGGTTCAGTGATCATAAAATATAGTACTTTGCAAAAGTGTTTGGTTTTCTTGAACTTCCACATATTTTTTTTCCCCCTCACTAGAACCACAGATGTCAGTGAATTTAATTTAGATTTTATGTGACTGACTGACAAAGAAGTGCTTAAGTGTGGAGAAGGAATAAAGTGATACGTGCTTATAAAATTATTTTACACGCAAAAAAAATAAGAGAAAATTATGATGTGCATTAATATTCAAAGTACACAGTAGCAGTCGAATTGATGTTTGCGGCAGTAAAATGACAAAATGTGAGAAGTTTAAATGATTCCGGGTTGAAATGTTAGACTCAGACATACGAAGAACTTCTGACAGAAGTGAGGTCAAAAATCATCTGAGTGAAATCTGCATCTGTAGTTTTTGCTTCTTCTCCATGGAAACATCCCAGTAAAGAGGGGGAAAGCAGTTTTGTTGCCATTGCTATTGTTTGGTGGAAATTGTGCAACATTAAGCTGACATAGAGAGAGGAATGCTATCTCTCATGATGGAACTCAGCCTCTGATCGGGGGAAGAAAACAGCCTGCCAGATTGACAGTAACCCTCCCGTGTTGGTGATGTAGGCCATTGCTGTCCTGCTACATCGTGTCTCAGTTGAGGGTCATATTCTCACCACTCTTTTCTACACGCCTCAGTGACTTCATCGGCTCTCCTCCACCTCCTCATCATCTGTCCATGTGTCGCCTTTTCTCTCTGTGTCTGAATTTTTTTATTTTTTTATTTTTATTTTTGAGCCTTTTCTCTGTTTAACTCTGTCTTCTCTTCTCCAAAAACTTCTTCCGTTGCTTTTCTTCAACTCAAGTCAGGAATAACTCCCAACTCGTTGGATCCATCATCCATTCAGATTTTTTTTTCTTCTCGTTTCAAATGTTGTCTGTGCTAATTAAACACAAAAACCTCTCCGCCCTGCATTAGCTCATGCTTTTGGCAAGGCTGTTTTCACCCACCCATTTTTCACAACAAATATACCTCAGTTCTGACTGACAGCAGGCTGAATTGAACTAAATTGCACAGTTTTTATGCAATCCACTTAATTTCAGTAAATTAAAACAATTTATGTGTGCTGTTGAGGCTGTGCGAGAATAAACATCTGTATTTCCAGAAGCAACTGCATCTAACTGAAATATTTGTACGCTTTTACCGCTAGGAGAGTTTTTGATAGTACTGACTTGTTAGTCAAAAATGCATTTCTGTCTTCATGATTTATAATTGTGATTTGTACCTGCACAGATCATGTCAACATGTAATAAATATGCAGTGCTGTCTGTGAATATGAGAAGGTCTCTGGAATTGATTCATGGTTGATTTGTTACTATATTTTTAAGGTTCTAGGTCTGAGTATCAAAGACGTTTTTAGAGCAAATGACAAATGTAACAGAGGACATTTAAAATGATATATGCTGGTTGAGAAACACTAAGTTCTCATGCTCTTCGTGTTTTCATTCCTTTGTTGCCCAGGTAACCTCAGTTTACTGATTAGAAAAGCCGGGAGTATTTTGAGCATGAGAGGGAAAAGATACTTAAAGACTTCATTCTGAAGTAAGTTATGGATGGAAATAACAGCATGAAGCGCAGGAAAGGCTGAGTGCATCGATGAGATTATTCAGTAATGAAGACCAGAGGAGATTCAATGACTACGTACAAACTTGTGCAAGTTTAGGAAGAATAAGATCCCAACCTGAAGGCAAGATATTCTGCAGGACGAATGAGTGATATTTAAAGTATATTTGCTGGACTACAAGGAAAAGATAAGAAGCTGCCAACAGACATAGTACAAGCCCTTCTGAATGATGAGTTCAAATAAACAACCTAACCCAACTCTTGCTTACCTTTTTTTCTGATTGATCTCCCTTTCCCTACTGTCTTGTTCTTTGTTTGCTCCACTTTTAAACCTCAATCTTCATGCTGATCACTCCTGTTTGCCTCCATGTGTGTTTTGTATTCAGTCTTGCTCTTCTCCCTCTAGACTAAAGAGTCTACTTTGCTTTGTAGAATTTCTGTTCTGTGGGAAAGAAAAAAAAAAAAGCTCAGTGATGGGTGTCAGATGGACAAATGTCTAGCTTGTTGGTAGACTGTGGGATGTGGCTGTCTGGCTGTATGTGGGAGACTGCTGCGTCACGATAACAGCACAGGAAGCGTTGTCAGAGCAACAAAAAAGACAGGAAACAGCCTTGAGAAATGTAGAAAAATGCATAGCTACAATCCTAAGGCTCAGAGTGTTGGCATTTTAAAAAAACGAGAGCTGTTTTAAATATATGGCCCCTTCTGTTCAAAACCTGGGTTTATCCTTTTTTCAGCTAAAGCCCACCTACTTCAGATACAGTAAAGGCCAAAAGTGTTACCCTGAGGAAATTTAGGTTTAAATAATAATGTTTTCAGAAAATATCGGTTCATATGTTAAAGGAAAAAACCAAACATGTTGACACAAATGTAGACGTCAGTCTTCAAGCAAACGAAGTTAGACGGACATTTGTTTCAAACTGATCTATCTTAAGACTTTGTAAAATGACGGCCTTTATTTACAGTAATCAGACAGGATATGGGCAGAGAGAAATGGGAAAAGACAGACAGAGTGCTCTACTGCTACACCACCTGCCAATCCCAAAGTAATCTTTTAATCTGACCGAAACATTTCTTCTGACTGAAAGTAACATTAATGTTTTTGAGTGACCCAGTCAGAGTTCTGACTTGAATTTGATAGGGAATCTTTGGAGTGGGTTGACTGGCAGAACAGTTGTCCATTTATTTTATTTTTTATATATGACATTCTATACATTATGCTGTCAACACCTGAGTAAAAGCATTGCGCCCAAAGTCTTTGAGAAACCTCCAAAATCCCAGAATAAAAAAATTGTTGGTCATTGCCTCTTAAAAGTTTACTCGAAACTTTCTTTTTTGGAAAAGATTTGGAAATCAGAGATGGTTTTACTTATTTTGTTGCAGATTACTCTTTTACTTTTTTTTTTTATCCTTCTTTGTTTTCAAGGGGGAGCTCATAGTCTATCATTTATCTCTTGGTTATTTTATTTTTTATAGGAGGCCTTCTTAACCAGAGCATTACAAATGTAATTCTGAGTTAATGTCACAGCTGCTCTCCCAAGGTACACTTTTATAATGGTTTGTTGTTTTTATCTGTTGCTTGCAGGTATTTTCCAAAGCTCTCGATAGGCTTCAATTCAGTGTGCCGTTTCAAATTGGTTGCCAGTGAGGCATATGTTCTAACCCACTGAACACAATTTGCATAAACTCGGGTAAATATGAACTTTCATTTATCCCTAAAATTGCACAAGGATTGTGGATCAACTAGAAGATCTGCTAACTTTTGCAGCAGTGCACATTGTCTCATGTCCTTCAGTCGGACACAGTCTTGTTAAATTAGCTGCTCACTAAAAACAAAACACTCTTCAGAAACCATGGGTGCTGTCTATAAAAGGGGTTCTGATAGCTAATCGTGATGAACAGAAATTTTGTCTGAAAAATGGCAACAAATTGGCAAAAAGAGCTGAATCTAAAAAATGGCAAAATGCAGATGTTTTTGGCTGACGTTTCAGTGTCTTAGTAGCACAACATCCACACACTTGAAGAGACACCATATAAAGTCCATTAATCTGGTAACGTAGGACATTTATTTAAATCAGCCTTTGACACAATAATCTATAGTGAAATCAGATAAATATTGATGCATTTTGTACGCACTTTATGCTTTATTTCAACATCTGATTCAAAATGGAGCAAATTTGTATAAGCTGACTGAATGTTCTTCCCACAAAGGCACCATAATACACAGTTATGTACTGTCAGAATAATAAAAAAACCCCAAAAAACAGCTGAGCATTCTTGACAATAAGCACATGCTGTTTGTTTCACTTTATATTTCAAAAGAGGACTATCTTGGGATCATGACCTTTCATTTTTGATCCTTCATCTCTGGCCAAAACCCTCAGATTTCGTTTTTCCTTCAGTGGAACACAGGCAGGGCTTGATTATCTGCCATAATCCAAGAGCACACATTTTCAGTCTGAAAGCAGAATTTCATATCTTTTGTTCTCCAAACTTGTAATGCTTGTACTCAAAACTTCTCCTCCCGCTCAGACTTAGTCTCTGCTCGGACTCTCTGCTTACGAAACATTGAACTGCCTTATCTATCTATCTATCTACATGTGCAGTTGGTGAATATTGCAGAAAATTGAAAATGTTTTTTTGTCATTGGTGGTGAATGTAGTCTAAAACAGACATTCAACACTAAAGTAAAAACCTGATTTATACTTTGTGGGAGTTCATAACCAGAAGAAAAAAAAATGCTAATTTCGTAACACCAACTTAATTATTGTTTATAAAACATACGTTTTTTTTTTTGATATACTGCAGTTTCACAGTCTTGTTATCTGAACCCAGATCTAATGTTTCTGACTGAACTGGCAGCAGCTCAAAGGATCCAATCAGTCACAACTCTTGCAATAAACTCCCTTCCTCAGATTACAAAGAGTAAACCTCTTCATTATTCCACCCTTCCTAAACCAGAAGCTGGTAGATAACACATAAGGGTACATTTTTGGATTACCGTGGTGATCTTTGTTCTCTGTCGACTGTGTGTGAGGAGGTCTTTGACACCTAAGCAACAGACGAGACTCTGTGTCATTATGCCACATCTGTTGCTCTATATCTTCTTACTTTCTCCCTGTGCTCAAGTTTCAACTTGGAGCTTCTCCAATTTTGTTTTCAAAAACAGTTTTTAGACATAAAACAAAGAACTGGACACGGTGCTGTCTCAAATATTTTATTTGTCAAAACTAGCCAGCTGATATTTTAATAAAACAAAACAGACAGAAACAATAAATTACTGAAGTGAAGCATAGAGTTTGGTCATTAATATATATATATTTTTTTTCCCACAATGCAACAAAGGACATTGACTATTTTGTTTTGCCAATCTGACATCAGAAGCTTTCTCTGAGTTGAGAACAGCACAGTCAACTGATTGCACAGAAGTAAAATAATATTGGAATAAATCTGTTTAAAAAGTAAAAGTGTGTGGCTCTGATTCCGCTACTTGTCGTAAATGAAACCAAATGAACGTGTGAAGGTTTTTGTAAGGAACTGTGTGAGAAAACAAAACCTCTTATCTGTTAAAAGAAAAGCGTCACTTTGGAGCTAACAATGGAATGTGCTGTTAACACAAAGAAAGTGGCAGACACAGGATGCACACACACACGCACACACACACTCACATGTTTTTACAATGCATACATTTGCAATTGATTGCATTCATTTACTCTTCAGATTGTGTAAAATATTTCTTTTTAGTGTCACCAATAAAATGTCCAGATATTTTATTGACATTTCTACACTAATTAACCCCAATCAGACTTTCTTTTTCCGTCTAGAGTTAGAAGGAAAGACATGCATAAACAATTTGCTGCATACAGGGCAATGTTTGGTCCCTTTCATAAACGTTGAGTTCCTCCTTCATCTTCAAATGCAACACACGCGTATTCAGATGCAGACACATTTGTTGCAGCCTCTTATAAAAATTAAGATTATTCTAGCACCATAATCTTAAATTGAAAAAAGAAAAAAAGTCAAGTAACACAACTTTTAATTTGAATGCAAATAATCCTTGCACATATATTTACCATCTTTATATTTTGTTTGTAATAAATGTAGAAGTCAGAATATATTTTTCTTTAAACTGTTTGATAAGAGTTCCTCACTTCCTGATTCCCTCAAGTTGAAATGTGACACAGAGGCCAGTTGGCATTAATCTGGATCAGAACCCATATTTATCTTGTCACTACACATCGAGCAGGATGGTAAGGGAGGTTTCAAATCTTCAATCTTCAATCTTCAAAGCTTCCTGTTAGCAGCATGGAGTGTCACCTTGGGGTCACAAAGTCTCCATAACAGCCATTAGATCATTTCTGATGGGAGATGCAGCAGAATAACTCTCACCTGTCCAAACTTCATAAACTGAAATTCTAGTTGGGCTGTAACTTGGACTGTGTGCTTCGATCAGATCAGACTAAATTTAAGCTTTTTAGGAAAGAAATAATTTTTAAAAAACCCCGAACAAAAAACACGTTCAAACACTTACTGTATTTCACTAACTTCAATGAATGAGTTACCCTTACTGGATGTCTCTGGTCCTATTTACTATGAAATTTAAATGAAAGCAAATATTTTCCATTTTTAATATGACAACTGTGAAAGCTTAGAACTGTTTTTTAAAAGAAAATTTCCATTTGTATCAACCACCTGTGCTTGTTTTCTTATAAGCAACAGAATAATTGTACTCATTTTAAAAGTTGTAGTTGTCTAAACTTTTCACCATCAGAATAAAAATAAAGCAACACAGAGAGGATCTACACACATCCCTAAAAGGGGAGCCAATAAATTAATCCACACTTGTTTATCAGTGTTGCCAGGTATAAATGACCTAAAAACGTGACGACTGGCCAACTGGCAACATTAGAGTATTACAGAGAAGGAACTTAACAGCCGTTTCTTGCATCACACACATGCATGCAAAACCCCTGCATTGATTGGGTTACAGTCTGACTGCAGAACCATTTCCATGTCAAGCTCTCATGTTTTTCAGCTTTTAGAGGTGAGGTAGCATGTGAAATCTGATTTTCTCTGTTGAAATCCAGCCTGCACATGAGCCTGTGTGTTAGGAAGGTGGAATGAGAGAGGTTAGAAAAAAAAAGGTGACAGATGAACAGTTTACCACATTTATAGACATTTGCTCAGTTTTGCAAACAGTATACTGTTTTGCTGCTACTGACTGGTTTGATATAATGCACCCACCTAGCACATGCTGACCATTCACGTTTCCGCAGCTGCTGCCAACTCTCACAGACTGTTCATAACCCTCCACCTTTTAAAACAAAAGGGTCTCTTCCTGAGCTATTAGACTGACACACACCCACACACGCATTCAAGTATTGGTTGTATTTTCACAGGAGGCCTGCTCTTATTTGTGCAGTAAGTGTCTCACCCTGAAATACGGCGAATCTACAAATAGACGTTCAGACACCTTTCCAAAAAAACTTCCTCTCTGCCGGTCTTCCTGAGTTTCCAGCTCTCTTTCCTCTGCAATGTGTTTGGGGTCCGAGGTTCACGGCTTTATTCCGCTGCAGCAGGATTTCGCTTAGCAGCCGGAATGCCAGGAAAGCTCAGGAATGAAAATGGGCATGGCACTGCAGCATGATCTGATGCTTTCTTTGATGTCTTATAAGGGGAGTGATGAAGGGAATGTGTGTTCTAAGGTGAATGAACTGACCGACACACAAAGTCAAGGGGTACATTTGAATTAAATTTGAGCAAAATAAAGCCACACTTTGCACATATATATTGGTTTTGAGCCTAAGATTCCCTAGAGTGAATGTTTTTGTACTTCATGTTTGTGTAAAATTTGTAAAATTCAGACTTGAAGGGTTCTAGTTGGCCATATTTCACAACTAGCAATGTGTTATTTTGGTGTAAACTTTCTGCAACCTCCCTCCCTCTTTCTTCCTCTCGTTCACTCATTTCAGCCTCCTCCTGGCAAAGGATTTGCCAGGAGGAGTCATTAAACACAAAACCCTGCAAATGCATAAATATGCATGCACACGAAACAAAGTAAAACCCAGAAAGCGTAACTAGTGCATTAGGTAAATTTAGTTTTGCTTAAGTCAGATTGGCATCTAGTAAAGCCCTTTGAAACCTAAAGTAACTTTCAACACACTTAATTTCTTTCAAATGTGTTTTTCTCTGTTTCCTTTTAAAGAAAAACATTATACAGTTTAAACCGACATATTCACACCCATTGATTTTCTCTTACACATTTTGTCTTTCCACAACCATTACATCCACAAAAGGTACTGTGTAATTTGGGGAGATGAAGGGAAACTAAAGAATAGGAAGGAGATCAAATCTGTGGCCTAGATGAATATATCCCTTTTTAATTGTCAGGTACAATACTCCAAGCAACGTTCCATGGAGAGCTGCTTAACTCATCATTTCAAAATGATGTTAGACAACCATAAACCTACCAAAACATGACTGTCCATCAAAGCTGAAAGGCTGGGCATGGAGAGCAATAACCAGAGAAGGAAAGAGGCCCATGGTAAGTCTGGAGTAGAGAAGAGATCCACACTTTAGTTGGGATAATCTGTCAACAGGACAACAATTAGTTAAACAATCTCAAATCTGACCCTTATTGTAGACTTGCAAGAAAAAAGCCATTGTTGAAAACAAAGTCACGAGATGCCCCATTTGTAGCTCATCCAATGCATGTTGGGGACGCGGCAACCATTTGGAAGAAGAAACTTTGGTAATTATAAAAAGAGTAAAACACATTACCCTAAAAACCCATAAAGATACATGGCGGTGGCAACATCTCAGTAGGAATTTTCTGATTATTAAGTATAAAATA
This sequence comes from Gambusia affinis, assembly GCF_019740435.1. NCBI lineage: Eukaryota > Metazoa > Chordata > Actinopteri > Cyprinodontiformes > Poeciliidae > Gambusia > Gambusia affinis. Next base: position 17,910,467 of record NC_057873.1, read on the forward strand.
GAAACGTATGTGTCCTTTTCCTTTTACTGTAGAACTATCATTTGTCTTGATTTATCACATAAAATCTCCAAAAGCAAACTGAAATTCCTGGTTCTAATATGACAAAAATGTGACAAAGGTTGAAGCGTTTTAATACTCCTGTAAGACACAGTACATTGAGTTAAGATTTGGTATGAACAGAGAAGGCTTAAAGAAACATGAGAAATTGTTTCATCGGAAACTTTTGTCCACTTCTAAAGGAAGAAAGCAATCTATGCTCAGAGAAAGTCATTTACTTTCTGAAGCAAATGTCATTTTGTACAATGCAAGCTGCAGTGCATCCGTCAGATTGTTGCCCTCTTTTCTGCTGCATGTTTGTCAGCGGTGCTGTTTGGGATATAGACTCTATTGCAAAACAGGGAAAAGAATTCATCCATCAGTTCTAGACGTACGAGCCGGAATCAGTGTCTCAGCGAGGAGGCTGCAGCGGACACGCACATTCGCACATTTCATGATGCGAGAGGAAAATTTCATCAATAGCCCAGCGCACCCGCTGCCTCTGCTGGTGCTTGTGCGGAGTGGTCTCTGGGGCATACTTCAGCACCTACAGGAGACAAAGGAAGAGATGGAAATGGATGACAACTTAACAACTGAGCCAAACAGAAAGCACTATGACTATGAGACAAAATGTCTTAAATTATTTAATTAGAAAGAATGCCTGAGCATTTGTTGCAGCAAAAGACCCACATAAAGGAGCAAAAAGTTAGATTTTGAAACATGGTGCAGGAGAATGGATATATTTTCTACTTATCATATAATGTAAAGTTATATAAGGCTGATCTTTAAGTGAAGCGTCTGGCTGGCTGCAACCAACAGATTCCTTACAGACTTTGTGCCGGGTGGGCCTGTCTATCACTGTAGTGGTCAGAGGGACAGAGTGGTTGGTCCCATCCCCTCTATGTGCATCACACTCCTCTCTCAGACAGAGTGCTACCCACGGTGAACAGAGACGTTTTCTCTCTTACTCATTCGGAATGACATTAGGACACTGTTACAGTGTCGGTAAATGTTACTGTTACAGTAAATCTGAGACACCAGATTTATTTGCAGTGTAGGCAAGGATCCATCAAGGATCCCTACCAAGCAGTGTAGAGGAGGAAATAACTTTACTCCAGAGGATGGGAGCAATGCTGACAATCTTCAACTTGGACACCTGTACGAGGTTTCAGGAGGGATTTGGTGTATTAAAAGTACTATCACATATAAGAAAACGTCTTCGAGTGATCTGGTGATATGTTCAGTAATTGTGTGTTACAGTACATACTGCAGCTATTCTACTTTTAAAAGAGTTAAACAGATAAGGATGGACAAATGTGGAGTACAACAGCCACGCCGACAGCTGAAAATAACAAGCTATGCTGGAAATCCTGTATTTTATCACTCATTCGATTCTTCTTATTTCCAGGTTGTGCTTTTGTTTTTTTTGTTGTTTTTTTTGTTGAAAAACAGGAAAAGGCCCCAACGGATCCCAATACAGGTTCAATAAAAAAATGAATATTTCCAACAAATACATGGCACAGAAAGGAAACCCTGAAGCTACAGAGAAACATGAATGTGCTCAGAGATTACTCTATAAAACAAAAACCTGGCCAGATGCTGCTCCATCATAAGGTCAACTCAGACACATGGCAGACAGACAACCCTGCATGCGCACACGTTAATGTGGGTTACAATGAAAGGTTTTCGAATAGGAGGTATGAGACTGGAAAAAAAAAAAAAAAAACATGTATGAACAGGGAGAACATGCAACTCATCAAAGACAGTCCCTGTCCAAAGATTTGAATCCAGTACCAACTGGCTGGAAGGCAACAGCAGCAACAACTCCCAACGATTGGAAGGTGAGACACACATTCCTCCATAAGTGACACAGTGAATTTATTTAACACGGCCGGGTGAAGGAAATAGTGTGTCTGATTTCCCAGCACAAAAGCTGCAGTGTCATTTAATACTTGTGTGTCGCAGTTACTGTTTCCTTTGGTAGTAGTAACTGCTGCTAAAGGAAGCAGTAACAGATCCACGATGAGATCAAGAAATCCAGAAGAAGCTGCCCATCAAACACACAAAACATTAATAGCAGAAAAATATTCATGAAGATACGAAATCTGACTGTTCATCCGGGCAAAGGCTCTTCTTTCATGCTCGCACATTTTCCACACATTTACATGCTAACACTCACAGACAGAGAACAATTACAATCCCAAATCCCACTTTTGTCTAAATTCCTATTGTGAGGTTTTTAACTCTGAGAAGAGCCTAAGGCAGCGAAAGAGCCCTGTGGACCACGTTTCAATAATGAAGCTATAGGAGAACAAAGGCACAAAGAAATGGAGGGAAGCGAGAGAAAAGAAATGAATGACAGGCTTAAAAAGCAAGAATGGTGCATTGCAAAGGGACAAATTGAAAATGGGAATTGGGAAGAGTGAAAGGAGAGGGAGAAGGGGGCGGAAGATAGAATGCTCAGAAGATGGAGTGACTGGAAGGAAATGAGGAGCAGAGAGAAAGAGCCAGACTGGTGCACTGTTGCTTCTGCTGTTGATGCAGCGCCGGCCTCTACACTCCCAGCGTCTTCTTCCTGCTCCTCCCACAGTGAGCGTCTCAAAACATTTCTTCTTTTACATGGTCTCTTACTCCCTCGCCATCTTTTTAAGATGCTCAGAGAAATTCACTCAAGTGTGAATAAAAGTTAAATAGAAGCACATGTTTGAAAATCCTGAAGAATGTTCACCAGCAGATCTTGTTTAGGCGTTTGCTGGGCACTGACACATTTACAGCTATTGAGCTTGGGTATTGCTTGTCTTTTATTATTATTATTATTATTTTTTTACTAAAAGGGCAAAAGTTTAACACGTTTACTCATATTGTTTTACTCTACATTCCTACAACCCTTGCATATAAAAAAAAATCAGCTCAACAAATTAAAATATTGAAGAAAAATTATTTTATTTTAGTGATCAACCAAAAAGTTAATCATATAGCAATTTTCCATAAACCATGGTGTGTTTTCAGATATGAGTATTTTAAAATTATGTCTCAGTTGTGTCAAAACAATTAAGTGATCAAATTAAACAACAAGCCAATGAATATATTTTTAAATGAATATTATTTTTAGATAATTAATATTACAGCTGCAGTATGCAACTCTTACAAAAAATTTGGTATTTACATATTTGTTAAAATTGTCAGTATGCTGTGGCAGTACGATATGAGGCAGATAATAAAATCCTACTCCTTTGCCTTTAACTAAAAACAACCAATCACTTTATGTATGTATGTGTAATGAATGTTTAAAATATATGTGTGTTTTGAATCAAATTGTGGAAATGCATAAACTTTTCGGTGGTCATCTAATTTATGGAAATAAGTTTGTAAAACAGTAGCGTTTTGAAAGTTCAAACAAAGACCTGCTGTTTAAAGCTTAATCAATTTAAGCACAAAAAATGAGATAAAAAGATGTAGTTTCAAATGATTAACATTTTCCAATCTTCTTTTTATTAAGCTGGACAACAGAAATCCATCTTCAGTGGATTGTAGGAAATTTGTACTAATTATAGTTTAGGAGTCTTATTAAACCAGCAGGGTCTCATCTGAAACAGGAACCATGTTGATAGCAATATATGTTGCTGGGAGACTCACACATTCATTGTTAATAGAGATGTCAAAGTTAGCCAAGCCACACGGACTGTTGTAACTTAATATATATCACAACAGATGTTCACTTCTCACTGTGCTGTGATAACGGGCCTGTTAGTCCCCGTGCTCATTAGCAAGCATGATGCCTTCTCGATTTCAAAAAGAATTTTTAATTTCCACTGCCGACCTGTCCGATGTGCACACGCTGTATGCCTGTGACAGCTGGGATGTGCTCCGTATGAACTCTGCTCGCTAACAATAATTTTCAGAGGCGTTCCTGGGGCCCTGTGGCCATTTCCACTTCAGAGTCACGTTTGTTTTTAAAGCTGCATGGCCTGAAGACCCATAGAGCACAACTGCTCAGCAATGCTTTTCAGTCGTGTTCCATGAATTTAGGAAAGTATCTGGATTGCTCTACTGTTCTAGTAATTTTATATTTTGAAGATAATTAACTCCTTAAAGTCTGCCATCTTTAATCTAAAAATAAAAAGTTTCCGCTGGTTAAAATATATTCAGTGAGTGTTTGATGGAGCAGTGAATCCGTTACCTCAGAACAGATCATCCTTTATAGGATTCTCTTTGACCTTGTACCAACTTTTTTCAAACACACTGCTGGCATCAAGTTCAAAATACATTTATTCCGCAGTCTTTTTGTTGAGCAGGATAAAGCCATCAGTCATCATTTCACTCAGGTTTCAGAGAAATTCCTTTGTATTCAGGATTTGGCATTTTTGGAGATCGTGGAGTTAACAGTTCTTATTGGAAGCACTGATCACATGCATAAATAGTATATTTGAGCCAGTCTTTCTTCATGATGGAATCAATATAGCAAAAAAAAAAAAAAAAAAAGCATTTTAAAAAGAAGACTTAGGTGCACATTTGAAGTTTCATTGGTGGTTTATCTAATCTATGCGGTTCAATTTTATATACAGGCTCAAATAAATGTATACATACTCACTAGAATTTGGTTAAAATTGTTCCACCTCAACCACAGACTACCTGTAGCCATCAACAAGTTTCAGGTAGAAAGACCTCGACTTCGCCAAAAATACTCAGAGTCATTACGGCAAAATAGGTCATTGCTTATTTAATCTAACCAGGACATTTCTCTCCAGAAGACATTTGCTTAGTCCATGTTGAGCAGCTGGTCCCAGAGAGACATCAAAACGTTTTTAGGAGTGGATAAAGCAGGCTAACACCAAGCCCTTCTATTACCCTTCCCAAAGCTCCAATCTGAACCATGTTGAACATTTATGACGTATATTTAAAAGCCAGATCTGAGAAAACTGTACAATTTAGCCAAATTCCACCTTTTCTGATATGAATAGATGTATTATCAAACAAGAATTGTGGAAGAAGGTGGTTGGTTGCTACAAAAAGCACCTGGTCTAGGTGAAACTCGGTAGGGGTCATTTGACCAAGTATAAGTGAGTGTGTATGTACTGTACTGCATTTGAACTTATACATATCATGCCGACTTTAGATAATGGATAATCCACTATGTTATAAAGCTTGTGTTTCGATTTGTTGTTGTAAAATTTGCTACAGATGCTAGCTGTACAATTACTCCACTCTGGAAAAGAGCAGTTTGAAAAAATCAAAATAAAAAAATCAATTGAAAGCCCCAAATGTATTTTACATTTATGTCCTTTGAGTTGTGCATCAACTAATACCTTTACATTACAAAAGAACCTGCCTCGTGTAGTTTTATGGTGGTTTTCGAGGGCTGACAGGAACAGCCGGTGTTCCAGTTATTGGTCCCACAGCCACAGTTGCCTCCGCAGCGTTTCACCAGCAGACATCGAGGGAAGAAGACAGCGTTGGTGGTCTTCAGCTCCTCCCGAAGGTTCACAGAGTAGTTCCGAGGTGTGCAGCTATACCGCTTGACATCGTCATGGAGACGATTCAGATCAACTGGGCATTTAAAAGAGAAAACAGAAAAAAAAATTATTTGTAATTATTTTCTGCAAGACAACTTGTGACCATCATATATAAATTATATATTGCTGATAGATGGAGTAGCTTGTAGTCAAATAAGCAATTTCCTCTGTGGAATCAATAAAATATATTCTATTCTGTTCTGTTACATTTTTACTGCCAGTATCAACCCACAAACTTCCTGCAGTCAAAGAAAGATTTTACCCTCTTTTTGTTTGTTCTCTGTGAAACCCAGAAAATAATTTAAGCACCATCTTCTAAATACTGCGCAATCATCTCAAAGATTAATGTCTGTCATATCTTAAATAGGTCACAGTGCCAAGTTATTCACTTTGCTTCCAGTGTAGACGTACTTATGTTTTGTTTATAATACTGTTTGAGAGGCAGAGCATTTTGCTATCATGCTACTCTTTAATTTTTCCATCTCTTCATGGAGTCTGGCTTTTTTGGTTCTTGTCTAAAGAGAGTTTCATTCCTTCCCACTTTTTACTAAATCCTTGCTCAAAAGCAATTTTGTTTGGTGTGTTCGAGGTCAGTGAGTCTGATATGAATTATTTTATAAATGTTGAAAAATAAATAAAATGTATTCAATGTGTAAACTTTACATTCCTCTGGATCCTGTTGGAGGAAAAATATCCCAACTTCATAAGATGTGTTTTTATCTTAACAGTGCTCTGTTGTTCCTCCTATTAGTCTGGAATTTCCTATTGAGGTCATCAAACCAAAGTTCAGATCTACCATAACTGATTAATACCTGCTGGCCTCAGGTTTGCAACCAGCTTCTGAAACCAGTAACCTCCTCCCAGTGTCAGAATCTCACGGAGGAAGAAACTGCAATAGGTTTTCTATCACTTTAATATTTCTGCTATAACTGATGGATATTTGCATATGAAATAAGTCAATAGAGATTCATTTACAATTTTTATATCTTCGTGTTATGAGGTGGATCTCAGCCGGCTGGTGACAGAAAAAGTAGATCTTGGTCTCAAAAAGTTTGGGCACCCCTGGTGTAAAGAGAACATTTATGAGAACATTTATCTAGACTATTTTCAGTTGACATAAGTTGATGAATATACATAATCACAAAAAACAGTCAACAGCAGTTATATATATATATATATATATATAGATCTATCTATCTATCTATCTATATATAGATCTATCTATCTATCTATATATAGATCTATCTATCTATCTATCTATCTATCTATATATATATAGATCTATCTATCTATCTATCTATCTATCTATCTATCTATCTATCTATCTATCTATCTATCTATCTATCTATCTATCTATCTATCTATCTATCTATCTATAGATAAATAGATAGATCTATATATATATATAGATAAATAGATATATATATATATATATATATATATATATATATATATATATATATATATATATATATATATATATATATATATATATATATATATATATATATATATATATATGGTACTTTGTACAACTACTAGCAAATGCTTGCTGTTCCAACATTGTGAGGGCATACTGTACACTGGAATCGATAAGATGAAATGGCTGGGAGGTAAAGTCCTTCTTATTGTTATGAGGACAAATGCCATAACGCTATAACCATGGATGGCAGGGATGGTTAGATGAGTAGATGAAAGACAACACACTATTGGACAGAAAACGAAGCAGAGCAGAGAGGCCCTAATTCATCAAAGATCAATCTAATGATTCTGGTCTTTCTTCTTGTCATCAGTCTGCTGCAAAATTGCCTCATTTGTCTACATAAGACCCTCTGCCATGCCTCATTTCAGGGAGGTGAAAAGGATCAGACACAATGATGGAAATTATATATTTTGAGAATTTGAAAAGATAGGTCAAAAAAGGGAGAACTCCGAAGCATCAAGTTTGATAAAACATGTCTTTATCACTGCATTTCTACAATTAAAATGTCTAAACTGACTAAAGTGCATCAGTTGGTTTTGTTTTCCTAAAAAACTACATATTATCAGTCAAATAAAATGTGAAAGTACTCTTAAGGATAATCTAATGTAACTTTTGAAGGACAAATGGAACAGAAAAAAAGAAACCTAAGAAGAACAGAGCTGAGTGGTCTGTGATTGTAGTGAGCAGGGTAATAATCAACACACTTCATAGCAAAGGCAGCAATTACATCACAAGTCACACTTCACCATGATGGAGGTAGTTTTATCAAAATAAACTTGAGTATAAGGACTAAACTTCAGAAAAACATTTGTACAGTGTTAACAGAATTAGTTACAGAAAAATATCAATAAAACCCTCAAAAGAGCAGTTTCTGTGCTGTGAAATGCTTTAAAACCAGACTAATATATGTCCACCATGTACATGGATGGAGTCTTTCAGTTGAGATTAAACTATCTTTTCCAGGATTGTGCTTTAGGGAGCTTTCACTCTAACCATGTTCAGTCTGCTTTAACAAAACTCTAGTTCTCTTTCCAATCAAACTCTCAAGCGGACCAAAAACATCTACAAACCTACGTCTTGGTTCAGTTCAGGAGAACTAGTGCAGTTTGTGGTATTGCAATGTCTGGATATTTGTACTTCCCCAATCTGTCTACAGCTCCATTGTCAGAAAAAATAAATAAATCTTTGTTTTTAAGGCGGTAATGTATTACATTTTTAGTATTGTTTTGGCTCAAGCAGAAACCCTTAGTGAAAGAGCAGAAGAAAGGCATGCCCTACTTTGAATGCATGCTCAGTCATATTTTTTCCTTACTTGTCTGTGTGTTATAGAAAACATTCTCAATACTTATGTAAAAACACTGAAGCCAAGGATAGCAGGTGAAATCTCAACTACAAAGAATTCACATTCCTGCTTCAGGGGTTTCGTTCTATGTGGAAAAAGTACTGAAATATGATTGTTCCTCCTATGACCTACCAAAGTTCATTGTCTTATCTTTGATCACCAATGGAGACTCCAACTGAGAGGTGACACTATGACCTTGCAGGTAATATAATGACAGAGAAGCCTAATGGGGAAAGTGAGAAGGAGAAAGAAGAAACTCTTGATGCATTTATCTCTACAGTAGAACAGAACAGTAATAAAAAAGAGACAGAATAGTAAAAGTAAAAGTTCTAAACTCATCAACAGTCAACAATGGTGCAGCAAGCACTCCCACCCCACATTCAACCATTCAGGCCATAATAATTGACCAATCCTTTTGAAGTGGAACCTTCCTCACCACAGGGAGGAACTCTGAAGCTGTTCAGGGATCAGACAATGAGGGGCTATTTGAATACAGGCTTGTGCTCACTGAACTTTTCTTAAATTGATTTTCTCGTGAGCATCAGCCTCTATAGTGACAATCAAACTCCCCATTGATCCAGCTAGAGTCCATTACACTATAAGCTGACTGAAAGGAAGTCGAATGCAAGTTTGTATATGTTGGCCTTGTCTGTAGTTTGCGTAGGTAAGAATGTTTATTGTTTTTTTCTGAAGAGCTCTCTCACTGAAGAACATCACATATTTACAACAGAGGAAAAGTCTAGCATTTAAAAGATAATTTTGCTTGGAGATTATAAAACATTGGGGATTAATTTATTTCACAACCTATTATAAGACAATAGTTTTTAAGATAAACCATTTTTTGTTTACTTTCAAGACTTGACATAGGACTATAAACATTTTTTTCCAGACAAAAATTAATGTTTTCAAATTGTGTAAACTCTTTTGGATGATCATAACAAAGGTGGTGAAAGAACGCAAAGTGCAGAATGAAAATAAGTGTTTGTTACTCCTAAACTCTTGTTGAAGGCTCTATTATGTTTAGTTGAATCTTTTCAGGAGTGACAGAAGCTGCAGGAGTTGTACATAGGTGTCTACATGTGAGTGTTTCCGGAGTGTGTGTGCTTCCTTGCTTAGGCAGAGCTAAAGCTGTGCCTGTTTAAAGTAGTGTAATCTCAGAAGAGCAGTGGTGTGGAACCCCGTCAAAATGTGTAGGAGGGAAAAGAACTAAAAAAAAGAAAAAGAAAAAGAAAGGTGGCTGGAAAGACTGTCACATAAAGGCAACAACATGAAGAAAAAGCTGCCCCCCTACATTACTGTAGGAAATACTAGCTATTTTGTGCTGCCACCCATGTGCACAAAGTGTTGTGTACTTATATATGTATTGTGTAGGTTTGATTTGAATTTATGAACATATATACCGATTAATATTATCATCATGCACACTTTCTCTGCAAAAACAAAGATGGCTCTACATTTTTATGTGCCTTGATAAAAGCAAAGTTAAGCTGCTGAATGTGGCAGATTGTGTGCTGCTGTACACGTTGAACTTCCAATTAGAGAGCACAACATTGGTGTATTAAGGACCCATAGTGCCAACCCAGCTTAAAGCTTCACAGTAAAATGCAAATACTCCTCGCTCAGAAACCCTTCCCATGCCAACAGAGCACACACATCTACTATTAAATAGAAATAGATTTGCTGTCAGGTGCAAATATTTACAAAGGAACCGAACATCACTCAGACAGACATACAGCAACAGAGAAATATATAAAGGCACAGCTGGAAGAGATGGAGTTTAAAGTACTGGGGTTATACACTGGTATTTTCACAGAAACATTGCTGCAAATGTGTACACAAGTTATCATATTAACTCTTACATTAACAATGCAAAACAGTGGCACAGAACTGAATTGGATTTGATTTAAATACTCAAGACTCAACTCAGTCTCTAGGTCTAGGACATATGGTCTGGAAAAAACGTGAGTGTAGGTGTAGGTCGTTTGAGTGATCAAATAAACTTTGTCAGCTTTCAGCTAAAAATGCCTGATTGCCATGGTTACAATACACACACCAGATTGGGCTTCTTAGTAATCTTTCTTAACATTACATTCCAGAAAAAAAGCTAAAGGCAGCTTCCAAGTGCTTCTAGTTTTATTTAAGGTTTTTGTTAAGCAAAGGTTTATAGTAAGTAAATCACAGACCTCTGAAAGAGATGTGCACATTCTTCTGTTTGAAGTTTCTCAGATTGGGAACTACTAAAGATTTTATTTTATTTTTTTACATTTTATTCATGTTAGCTGTAGCCGTGTAATAATGGCCACAAAATGATCTCGCAAACATAATCATCAGCTGTACCAGCTTAATGTTGAGTCTCTAAATTGCCACATATATCACAGATCAACACATTCTCACTCGCAACACATTCTCACTCCCGACTCGTCATATATTGACGAGCTGGGACGCCGTCTGACCATGCGTCACATATTGACGCAAAGGGTACCCCTTTCGCGTCAATACTTGACGACTTGGGCAGGTTCCTTCAGCGTCACATGTTGACGATTTGGGAAGGTCGGATGTTTTACAGGGATTATTCATGCAAAGGGTTCTCGCAAACACTGCCGAACCTTCAAAACCCCACAATTGGTTAGGTTTAGGAAAAAAATTACGGTAAGGCATAAGGTAAAACCCCTTGTGTCACATATTGATGCGAAAGGGGTACCCCGCGCGTCAATATGTGACGAGGACGGACGTCCCATGCGTCAATATATGACGAGTTGGGAGTGAGACTGGGTTGCACAGATATGTACTAAGACCACAAAAACAATGCAAATGTTACTCAACTGCAGCAGCAATGGTTCAGTAAAAACATTACCTTATCACATACTATTCTAGTCAGATGCTCTGTCTGCAAGGGTGGTGATCTACTCACCACAAGATACAGAATGCTTGAAGTGTCTATGACTGACATACTCCTCCTTACTATCCAATTTATTCACCTAATAATTATTTGACCACTTCAGTGTACCCAATTCAATCCAGGTGTGTGGCAGAAGGGGAACATCTAAAACATGCAGGGCAGGGGGGGCTACTGCGTTAAGGTAAAAGTTATGTACTCCAGCCGGGCACAGCAAACTCTGATTTTTTTTTAATTCATTCTTGCTGCATAATGAAACCTGAGCTGATGTCTTTTTTTACACAGTGGATCTAGATTGTAGATCTGGGTGAAATGTATTGTAGTCCATAAGTGCTATAAAAATACTGCACTGTGATGGCAGTGTTAAGCAACCGTGTGTTTCTTTCAAACGTTCATCTTCATGGCTGAAACCAACGACAAAAAAGTGGGAATATGTTTGTCAACTGTTAAAAGCAGAGGGTGGATTCTTCATGAACTTAAGTATTTCTTTTGAAATTGGTGTTTTAAACTTTTTTTCTCTGTTTCTACTCTGGTGACTTGTTCTTGGTTTTGCCATGGCACATCGCAGAGTTTTCCCTCTGCATATTACCAGGTTCTGAATTTTTTCTCTCAATGGTTAAATTCTCGCAAATTTTGGAAAACACAGTGTTGTAACTGTTACCTTTACTCTGTCGGCTTGCCAGATGATAGGACTTGGATCTATAATATATATATGATTGAGTGTAGATATTGTCCAGATCTTGTCTCCAAGTATCTGGGCTCAAAGACTGAAGAAGCTGCTCTACAGTGTCAAAGGCAGCTATGGTTCTATCCAAGTTCTCCAGTGTCTGAGGAACCTCTGTGGCTGGCATCTCGTTTGCACTCATGTCCTGCAATAAATAAAAGAGGAAAGATTAAAACTAAAGTTTTCAAATTTAAAAATAAAAAGCTAACATAATTAAAACGATTTTCAGTAAAAGGTATTTTTCTGGACTAAGTATTAACAAAAAAATACCCACAGAAGGCAGTAAAACTCTCACGTAGACTGGGACTGAGACATTAGCAGTCAAGTTTCAAAGGACTAAGGTAAGTAATGAGATGATTTATAAAGGTTATATGGGAGAGTTGGCCTGATTAAAGATGACAATAAAACAGAAGTACTCCACTGGGACTTAACATTTGTTAATATTTACTGTAAGAGCTTAAATTAGGTGGCCTTGTGGGCATAAATCAATCACATTACCTTATGCCTTCCTCCATTTTTTGTGAAATAGATCAGCCCAACTCAATATAATACTATAAAGGGAATTTTAAAAGTCACTATATCAAGATGTAGTACTTTATGAATGCGAGGCTAACAACAGAAAAATGTCCGCCTTTGCATAATCAATGTAAAAGGACAAATAGCTATAATGGATGGATCACATTTTACATCTGCTGCTTAGTTGGCAGCAGCTACATAAATGGACTTAGAAGAAGATCCACGGTATCTTTATATATTTATTAGGTTTTATAAATCAAGAGATAGTAAAAACCTAATTATTTGACTTTCACTGGTTATTATTAGCATCTACATATTTATCTAATAAATGTCTGAATGCTTTATTACAGGGGTAGGGGCGTCCAAAGTCGGTCCTCCAGGGCCGGCATCCTGCACGTTTTAGTTCTCTCCCTGGTAGCAACAACAACCTTATCAGCATGTCAATGTTCTTCTTAGGTCTTCTAACAAGCCATCATTTGATCCAGGTGCGTTAAACCAGGGAGAGAACTAAGACATGCAGGATGCCGACCCTCCAGGACCGACTTTGGACACCCTTGCTTTAGTAAATACAAAATAATTAAAAAGTGAAAGTTTTTGCCAATCCATTGCATGTAATTTACTGAATATCAACAAGTGTTCCCACCTCTGTAAAATAAGGGATTCTATCAGTTTGGTGATCTGGAAAATTAAGGTCCAACTAAATAGAAAGTTAAGAAGGACATACATTACCACTGATCTTGAAGAAGTAGAAGCTTTCATTAGCACAAAAAAAATTCCCCTCAAAGAGGCAAGGCAGTGAAAAGGTCAAGAAAAAGATAATTACTGCAAGTTATAGCCGCTGACTGAGGTTTTACAAGAAATTCATTTCCAGGGTGTAGCCTTTTACACATGATCCCTGCAGTGATTTCATTTTTTTACAAATACATGACACTGTGTAACAGGCCAGTAGCTGTTTTTTTTTTTGAAGTTGCATTCAAATTCTTTTAAAACCCAATAAACACTAGAAGGTTCGGCATTATTTTTTGATGCAACACCTTAAAATTGAATGAGAGTCTAATCAAATTTTAGCATGGCTGTATTATTGAAATTATTAAGAGGTCTACAAAGCAAACAGATGCAAGTAAAAAACATCATGAACCTATAAATGAAAGCCCACAAGTTTCAATGTACGCATAAAAGTATCCCACTATTAATTTAAAATAAGTAAGCATTTCTCTACATTTCAAACCACTAATATAATAAATATAGTACAGTATAATGTGTGGGTGTGTGTTGGTCACAAAATGTCAAAAATGCAAGGCTAATGAATTTCTTTCGTTTTTTGGTAATGGCTCAGCGTGAAGTACCTGGAAAGCAGCTGAGCTGCATGCATTTACTATGTGAAATACAAAAGCATTTTATGGAAATATATATATATATTTTTTTATTGCAATATCAGTCTAGTATAAAACAGAATATATGAAATACATTTCTAACTTTAACATTTCTACTAAAAATACAAAAACAAAAGTATGCATTTAGTCTTTTCATAAATCTCTGTAACAAAATCAAGCCTTCTGTGTTGCCCTGTGACAGACTGGCGACCTGTCCAGGGTGACCCCGCCTCTCGCCTGGAACGTTAGCTGGAGATAGAGACCAGCAACCCTCCCGACCCCACTAGGGACATGGGTGTTAGAAAATGGGTGGATGGATGGAAAATCAAGCCTTTCCATTTAGCTTTCTATTTGTTAGTGTAATAACTCACCAACATGAGTTCAGTGACAGCCTCCCAATTGGTGTCACCCTAGAAAATGTAAAACAGAACAAGATAAAGTAAATGAAATGTCATTTAAAATCATTATTTGGAGGATTATTTGTAAAGGCCTGACCCACTTAGTGTATTGATTATTTTGATGTTCTCTGGCTTTAGTACAATATACTGTAAAGTTCAAACAGTGGATGAAACAAGACTGGTTGTACTTGGGCTGGCTTTAGTGGTATGCAAATAAATTTGGTGTTAAACATTTCCAAAGTAAATACAAAGAAAATAACAGTCCTAAGAACATCAGACCATACAAGTCATTTAGATATGTCACCTCTTCTTTAATCAGAAAGAAAAGCGAGGTGCACAATATTTTGAAAACCTGCTGAAAATAATTAAGTGGAGGACTCGGACCAGGAACAAATCCTGGTAGCAGCTTCGCAAAGTTTAATTTAACCCAGATGTCAAAACATCTATCCAGGAATGACACGCCATCCAACTTAGCTGTAGTTCCAAATTCAACACAGGAAAGACTTGGGGATTTTCTTTTTTTTTTTTTTTGAGCTAATCACCATCAAAATTACTGTACTTTCCAATGATTTCTTTTACTTTGATGCCCAGGAGCAGCATATTCAATACAAGTCAAAACATTGACTGGCGGCTGACTTAAAAAGATACAAATCAACAGAAGTGTAAATAGACAGTTCCCCACCACATTTGTTTTAAAGATGCGTCAGTCATTCTGCATTAAGAGGTTGAAGTCAGTGAGAAACCTCCTCTAGAAATTCACAGAAGGATAAGTGATTAGCATTCTTTAACCAGAACAAGCATAATAAATTAATGAGTACTTGTTTTTGTCATTTATTTCTTAAAAAAGCAAAATAAAACATACTAAAGTCCAAGTCCTGCTGTTGTAAACCGATTGCACCAAAATGAAGTGGTACTTGTTATGTGAAGTTAAATAACCACTGCATTAAAATAATACACAATGTAAAGTATGATCAAAGAAACAAAACATGGTTGATTCAAAATATCACCATATCAAATTAATATTTGGCTTGTGTGGGCTTACAGCAACATATCATGTTTGTGATTGTAGAACATTTTTCTGAAATGTCTACACACAAAACAACGTATCTGATCTGGAAAAATTGAACTCTGTTTATCTATATGTATATTAAAAATAGATTGTATTTAAATTGTCTAACTGACATAAAATAGGAATAGTTTACCCCTAAATTATTCCCATAAAGTGAGGATAAGGATATATCTTTAAAAAATGTGTAAATATTCAAACCTACATTATTTAGCTACTTTTTGATAGAACAGGCTAAGGAGAATCTAGAAAACTTTCTTGAATCTCTTAAGTTTTAAGTTCACTCTTCTTAAGTTTCCCATTAAATCAAAGGGTCTTAACTATTCAGTGTCCACCTGTAAGCTGGACTAAAGCTACTGTAAGTCATGCTGAAATACATAAAGCAAATGTCAGCTGAAGGTCTTTAACACCAAACAAAATGAAAAGTCAGATTGTTTAAGAAGTGACCTCCCACCTAACAGTTCAGTGCTGCTCTATTTTTCTTTTTCTTTTTTTTTTTTTTTTTGTATTACATACTTGACCTTAAAAAGAACTTGCAAAGAACTGGGTGGAGCATTCATATGTTTTCCAGGAAAACCAGGTGTCTGCCTGACTGGCTGCCAGCAGAGGATTTCCAAAGAACCTAGTCATATCACGTCTATGCAGATATGTGCAATTGTTGGAGAAACAAAGCAGACTCCAGTCACAGTGTGTTGTTCTGGACACATGTTTGACCAAGTTTGTTTTGAATATTCCCATTCGCATACTTGCATTTATAGACATCTTGTAAGGTATGACAAAGCACATCAAGTTGCACCGGCTATTGGATCTGTCTCCTTCATAGAGTCCTAAATGCCCTTACTGATAAATGTGGAACAGTAAATCTGTCTCCATGCACTCCAATGAACACAGTGCCCTCACTTTGTTCTGTTGCATGTGTTTGTGTGAGCAGTGGATGTAATAGGGCTGAGGTTATTTTAAAAGACTCTTGTATGTGGCTTGAAATGAACTCACAAACATAGATGTACAAAGTACTTGTGACTGAGGTTAGAGTGTTTCCCATAAGATTGTGATGATCACTACTATTATTAACTCTGTGGTGACTTGGATCTCTAAATTTATGGCCTAAGTCTACGTAAAAGTTACAATCAAGGAGAACTAAACTTAGCAAGGGATGGGCAGATAGAAAATATTTCTTGGATGAGTCTAAAGGAAATACATCTGAGTCAATATAAGAACCACTAAAGTCAGGGACGTTGACCAACTCAAGAAGATATTTACAGCATTCTTGTCTAATTTTTTTTTTTTTTTTTTTAAACCAAATGCTGAATGTGAACCAAATTCTGGATCACTTTTCTGGTTCAATCAACCACACTGGTAATATTACAAAGAAAGAAATCTTTGTTTCCTTTGTAAATAAATGTCCTACTGAATGCCATTTTTTTCAATTTTAAGATAAAATGATCTATGTTAAAATTATTATGGTTTAATTGCCTCCGCAGCAGCTGGCTATGCTGATCTTCCTCCATATCAACACATCTTAAACTCCATATAGCACACATATATATATATATATATATATATATATATATATATATATATATATATATATATATATATATATATATATATAATTTTTTTGTAGCAGATAGTGCAAAAAAAAGTCTTCAAGGATAATTTATTAAATTTATGTTTTGTTTTTTCAATTTAACAGGGATGTCTCTTGGATAAGTCACAGATGCAGCAATTCTCAATCAATCACAATTAGACTGTTCTGAGTTGAAATAACTAGAAGATGTAGCTCAATTTAACTCTAATTGTAGATGTTAGTAAGAATAGACAGTCCCTCAAAATAATAAAAATTTCTACATAATTTGTACCTATCTAGCATTTTGATAGGTACAAATTACTTATTACTTATTCATGTTTCTTTACTTCATAAACAACATGTCGGGATGTTTTCAACTTGAGGTTAAATTTAGAAGAAAAAAATATACATACTGGTAAAGACTGGACCATTTCTATGTTGACACCCTTGAATTAAAAGAAAGTGTTTTCTTTCTTTATCATGATCATATGTTAACAAACTTATTGATTTCTTGGGGAACTACCTGAAGCATCGTATTATTCCCTTAGAGAGTTGACATAAAGCCTGTGTTATTTTAACACGCTTTTGTTTTATATGATTTATTACTGTTGCTGGGAAAAAACACACAGTCCTTCTTTCAGTTTTGCTTTTAATACTTTGGTTCACTGAAAGAAAAAATGTACCTTGGCATATTCACTGGTGGTGAGGGAATGGATTCTTATTTACAGTAGCAGCCTAGTGGAAAGGACATTAGGGAGGCGCCCCTTTCAACTCCATTTTGTACAATTGGACACTCAAACAGCAGAGAATCAAGCGTGTGGTAGACAGCGAGGAAAGCGAATGCGTTTCCCCATCAGCTTTTACAACGCATGAGCAGCTGGAAGGACATTCAAGTTAGAGGATAAATTACACCGGCCACGTCTCTCCTGTTTCATCTGTGCCTGAGCTGAAGCTTATTCTCAGGTTATAACCTAAAGAATATTCTCATGCAGCAATACAGCTTTCCTTTAGATTTAGTATCACACTTCTGAACTCGCACACACACAGTTTTACTATTTTTTTAAGAGATTTATCTAAAGAAATATTATGCATGTATTGTTGTGACACAATAAATACTTGTGGGAACTACTAGATCAAACGGGGCATATTACACGTAAATGAGTATTACCAGAGCAGTCTTCCATAACTATTGAAAAAAATGAGAAAAACAGGAAACTGCTCTAAGAAAAACATTGTAGCTGGTTATTTACTGAGTTAATTAGTACTTAGTAACCTGCCTGTGGTTGCTTGACCAGACATGGTGCTTGCAGCTTGTCTAACGCTAAATTTAAAACATTGTTGTCTTACTAAAGTTATACATGTTTGTTGCAACAAGAAACACTTCTGAACAGTCAATTTTGTCATTTTCTAGTAAAAGAAATGGGTTTTCAGTCAGGTGGAGGTCAGTGAGGAGCAATGGGTTAGCAGCAGTGAAGGAAAATCTTCCCAATTGGAATAGCTGTAGTTTAATGATAGGACTGATTTTAAATTTCTTTCTGGTTCTCCATTTTTGCCTTCATTCCTCAGCATATTCCTATATGGATTTTTGTTTCATCAGGTCCACACCAATTTTTTCCACATAGCCCAGTACCTCACGACTGGCTTTCTCGCCAGTTTTCTTATTGTCTCTCGCAGTTTGGCTTGTTTTAGTCATTAGCTGACATCCTGATAGCATCTCAGACACCTGTTCTCCCCTTCCAGTGCTGCTTCTCCTCATTCTCTCCCTCTAACTCTTCTTCCTTCACACTTTTTTTTGTGCCTCCTCTCCTCCTTATCTGTTCGACAGGTCTGGAGAGAACAAATTAGACCTACTAAATTAAGCCACACGCAGAGCTCCAGTCTAGCTTGAGGGGATTTATGTGTGTGAGTGTGTGCATGTCTGTTAAAGATAGAAAGATGCAATACTCAAACTCAAACGCAGGAGCTCTTTAAAAATTGGGTAAAACTGATCTAATGAGAAGGGCCTCAAGAATTGGCTTCTGTTCATAATCCAAAGGGTTGTGATTATTTGACCAGAGGAGAGATTGCAAAAATGAGGGAGGAAGGCGGGGGGAAAGCTGTAAGACTCTGAGAGGGGTAGATAAGAAAGTTATTTGTGGTTTACACAGTGGTAAAGTAAGTAAGTAGGTACATTTAGGTCAGAACTTCATGATGGGAGGCTTTCACATTTCCCTGTTGTCATTACAGACTGAAAGGTAGCACTCAGCGCAAGATGGTTGAGGGTATACCCAGCTGGGTGACTGGAGTCTATTTAGAGTTTGAATTTCTCCAGGTGGTCCTTCCCACAGTCCAGATTCATAAGCGACGCAGTTAATTGGTGACTGCAGATTAGAAAGTGAGCCCGAGTCGTTGTCTGTCTCTCAGCATTAGTCCTGTGATTCAAAAGTTAGTTTCCAACATGTAATCTGCTTCTCATCAACTACCACCTGGGACAGGCCTGGGACATGACTGCACCCAGGTGCATCCATCTTACCGTTTGGAAAGTTAGGAACTATGGTTACTCAAAAAAAATATAAGAATTCCTATAAACTCATTAAAAAGCTACCTAAACAGAGTTTTTTTTTTTTTTTTTTTTTTTTGTAGCTTGTTAGAAAAAATATTTATAAGAAAAATGCTGACTGGTTTAAAGTTGGAAAAGGCCTACAGAGTCAGACAGCTTAAAACATTTTTTTCCTTGTTACTATCAAGGTTTGGCAGACCAGATTGTTCCAAATAGTCCTTCCAAACAGCAAAAAATACTATGCAGCACCACTACAAAGCAAATGTAGAAGTGTGGTAAAATCCACCTGCTGCAGCAGTTTCAGGGTAAAGTTAGAGTGGCTGTTGTTTAGAAAGAAAAAATTAATTTAAGTGAGGGTGTTTATTTAAAATGGTGTATATTAACACATCTGCATTATGCTCTATAGGAAATATAAAATGACACAAAAGCTAAATCTCACCAGTAGTCCTAAGCTACTGTAAGGCATCCTAATACTTTAGATTATTATGGAAGAATAGAAGAATAAAATAATTGTCTGTTGTGTTTTATATCTGCTCTAAAATTTCATGTTGATATAATATTTTGTCCTCGTTGTTAATCTAATAGTCATGTTTTATAATTTCAGTGTGTGCTGAACTGCATTGCAACTTAATCATAAATATTAAGCACAGTGAAATCAGGTGGTGACCAGACTCAGAGTTTTCAGTTTGATTGGACCTGACTGGTCACAAACTGGTTGGAAAATAACATTCTGACATTCTTTCAGTGAGAGAGAAAGTGCACCATACCTAAGCAATAACAGGCTGCAATGACAACAACACTCCTCTGTATCAAAGCCGCTGTTGAGGAAAGAGGACTCAAAGAATTGGGATCAAAGAGGTGTTAAAAAATGAAGCCAGAGGAAACAGGAAAGTTAGAAGGAGCGTTTTAAAATGAAACCAGAGGCATGTCAGCAGTTCATTCAGGTAGCTACAATAGTGGGCTAGACATCAGAGGCTGCTTGGCAATTTAAACTTTTACTGTTTGGATATTTTTTGGTAAAACGAGACATGTGCCACAGAAAGCCAATTGTTGACCTTTTGTTGTTATAGATGAAGGGGCAAATAGACAGACCAGGGCCCTGGTCAGAAAGCAGGCTTAGCAAACTCTTATGTTAGAAAAAATTTATATAATTCTCAAAAACCAGGGAAAACATCAACCAAACTCTGTAACCTGGAGAAGTTAAATTCTTTGTAGATGTACTAGGTTTATGATAAGGATACCATAAATACAGATCATCAACGTCATAATATTTTCTATTATAAAATATAGAAAATTAATCATTTAGTGTGTGTTTGTATACATTATATATATATATATATATATATATATATATATATATATATATATATATATATAAATATATATGTATATATGGTAATTTACTTTTAGGAATTGTTTAAAGTGATTTTATTTGAATTCATGTAGCTTAAATATTTATGCTATATCTGTTTCCTAAAAGGACAAACTGTTGCAAGAGCAACAATGAAGGTTTTTTTTTTCATTTCATATTCACTCAGTAAAGTACAAAAAAGACACCACAAATGAAGGCTCATGAACAAACACACATGATTTCTTTCTTTTTGGTTTGTCTTGACTTTTATTCCTTCTCATGACTCTTTCTTCTCAGATAATAGACAGAGCCAGGAGCTCTTCATCTCGTCCTCTTTTTAGCTTTTACTAGGAACCTTCTTTAAAGCCTTTTTGACTTTCTGCTGCTTGCTCTTTCCCTTTAGCCCGTCGATTACAGAGCAAAGTAACATCTTAAATTCAGAGCCTCTCTCTTTGTTCTTTGGGCTTCCTGACAAAATGACAAAGCAAATCTCCTTATCCATTCATTTGACAGCCTCTAAGAGAACAGCTTTGCATCCTCCCAACGTCCTGTCCTATTTCTCTCGATTTCTCCTCTTCTGTCAAATGAATGGATAGGAAAGGCTTGGCTACATGTTACAGCTTGGTATTTTACAGAAAGCTTTGCAATGACCACTGTGGCAGCATATCTTATTGCACTTCATTCCATCGTTTTGTTTAGTGTCAGATCCAGTTGTAAATGCTTACAGGCAAACATGTTAAATTAAAAACATATTTGTGCTGTCTCTAATAATTGCAGCTGCAACATGTGAGGCTTCCTTACCAGCAGTGAGTAGTAGATTTTGAATCCCGGCTTTGCCACAAAGTAATCGTCCGAATTGAAGATGATTCTGAGTGTGTTGGATTTTGAAGTCAGTCTGGAGGGTGCCTTCTGCCCACACCAACGACCCCACTTTATAATGGTGGTCTGTGATTTTTCCTCCACTTCAACAAAGTCATGACTGAAACAACAAAAAAAGGAAAGACAAAAACGTTATGGGATAAACACAAAAAAGACCAATAGCTGTGAATAGCATAGAACAATGATTTACTACATTAATTTTGATATTGTAAAAATGTTATATTGTTTGACTAAAAACATAGTACCAGATGTGATAATTAATTCTGACCTCCATGGCATTACATTAAGACACTGTCTTAACAATACTAAGATGATTCTGCTGGAAAAGTCCCATAATGCACAGTGCATCACAGTCAAAACTGGAGCCCAAAGCAATGGGAAAAGGTGGCTTGGTCTGATGAATCACCATTTCTTTCACATCATGTGGCCGGCCGGAGGGTTGTGCATTGCTGACCCGGAGAACAAATGGCACCAAGATTTACTTGGGAAGAAAGACAGAGTTATGCTTTGGGCAATGTTCTGCCAGGAAACTTTATGTCATCCAGTTCAAGATAGCATAGGAAGATGCTATCTTGACACTTACCACATACTTTAGTGCTGTTGCAGAACATATATACCTTTTCATGGGAATGATATCCCACTATAATTGTGGGCTTTTCCAGTAAGGATAATGTGGCGTGACATAAACCAAAAATAGTTCAGAAATGGTTTGAAATGCAAAACAAATTGTTAAATTTAAATTAGTTAAATTAGCCTCAAAATTCGGGAAATCTTAATCCAGTTAAGGTCTGATCCATGGGGGTCGCAAAAAAACAACTTTAGGGGCTTTTAGGGCGTGTTGCTAACATCAAGATACCAAAGCAAACATTCAGGGGCCGGGTGGCCACAATGTTATGCCTGATCATGCCTGATAGAAATAGTGTTCTTACTACTGCATTACAACTATAAGTCTCATAATTACCGATGAGGAAAGTTAATATTTTCTTGCACTTTGTAAACTACAGAAATAGTCGTTTAATTTAATTTGACTTAACCATTTAAATAGAATTAAATAACCAAAATATTTTTTTATTCTGCAGTTTCTCAAAAAAACCGAGTACTGACGGACTATAATTGCACATCCGATCAAAACAACAATATAGCTCCCTATTTTCACTGTAAAGTGAAAGTTAATCCTGTGTCAAATAGATCTAACAGGAATTCAATTTTCACCCTAAAAAAAACATAAGTGTCAGATAAACCATAATATAATAACAATATTGCATTCGCATCGCTTGAACAAAATCTTACAACTCAAAATGACAAAAGTTCATTTTTAACCCTGACTCTGTGGATTGATCATAAGTAAGTGCAACCTCCTCTTTAATATAAAGTATGTATTTTAGCATTGTGACTATTTGGAGAGTTCAGATATGGCAATAAATTGCAAAATTGGAAAAAGCTGTTGTTGGTTTTGGATAGAAATGCTTCTGCCTGTCACTATACAAATGACAGTAAGGTAGTTTTTAATTATGAGTACGAAGTGGACCATTGTTATTTCATTTTTGTATGAAGGAATTCCCTTTCAGGTTTGCTGAAAGATTAAAATGTTTAATATTCTGGGAAAGTCTCCTCTTTCTGAAAACTAGTACAGCTTCAATTTTATTTGCTTTTCCTTCAGTCAGAGGACAAATTCCTTGCAGTCATTAAGTCATAAATAAGCTGATTTGAAACAAATGCAAATGACAACTCCAACTTTGTGATACAAAAGGATAATGATCTAAACCAAGCAAATCTAGATCCGAGTGGATCAAAAACAGCCCATAGAGATGTTAATGAAAGACCAGACCTTGACCAAAAATGCTGCCACAGACAACAGACATTATAAAATCGATCACCAAGATTATAGCTATGATTATGTTAAGGATTTTATTCATTCATCACTTAAGGAAAATGCAGATATATTATATTACTATTTTCCATTTTAACTGGTTGGTTGTTTTTATACTTGCTTTGTTTGTGTGTTGTAATGTCAGCTCTTATAAGTCAATACAACCACGTGGTATTTTGACTAAAGTACCATATCATGAGTGTGAGAAAAGCTATTGAAAATATTGGCGTGAAACTACAGGGCCAATCTTATTGTGCTCGCAAAGCTCCATAAACACTTGTTGAAATATTGTGTTAGCAAAGAAACTGCTGTGTTTGGATAAGGAAGTCCAGCACATTATCTCACATTGTTGTCACTGGTGGAATTGACATCAAGCAGGAACTCTGCAGAACCTAAAGCCAACCAAAATTTAATTAATGTGATTCCTTCTGAAAAGGGAGTTTGCAATGACGTCAAAAACAGAACCTGCGGGCCATCCCGAGTGGCCAACAATGAAAGTAACTATGGAGACCCTTCCATGAGAAAAAGTAAGAATTACAAGCGGTTTTAGATTAAACTAAAGCTACTGCAGTTCAACATGGAGAACTCCCTGCTGTTGACAGAGAAACACACAATGTTTTTACCTCTATTAGATAAAAAATGCTGCTATTACTGGAAAGGTGAACATTTTCCTTTTTTACTTGGAAGCTCAGACCACAACACCTACTTAAAACATTTGAATTTAAAAAAAAATACTGTTTAGTGGGCTAAGGTATTTCAAAAATTAAAGTTTAAGGAATATAAATATTTATTTCAAGGCACTGTTTACAGATAAACTGGAAAGTAGTCAAGTAGATAGAAATAAATCACAAGTATACACAACTATTTGAGTTTGTTGTTATAAGCAAATATCAGGAACACATGAACATTAAAAATATACATCCTAAATTTTATACTAATCGAACAATTTTACGGCCATTTTTCAAGCCATCAAGCTAAAACACAAAACAATGAAAAGCAATTAAAACTCACTCGCTTCTATGTACACAGTAGTTATATCTAATGTTAAATCAAAATCCAAAGTACTCAGCAACACAGTTTTTCTCCTTTTCTGAGCCTTAGTAATTTTCTCCTCCTTTTTTATTATGACTGCAAGATTGTCTTTCATTATGGAGTTTACACTGACAGCTGAGTTACATTTTGGGATTAAACATATTTTTGTTCAACCATCAAACTCTTTAAGGTTTTGCCAAAAAAGAAAAAATTCCCTCTAAACATCTGTCACATCCTATCAATGAAGAACTGTCACTGGAGTGGTATTACAATTAAACAGGGAAATAATCAAAACATGAAAGAGTTTCAATTTTTAGACTGACATTTTATACAGAGTAGATTTTTACTTGTCCTTGATGTGTTACTGTAAGCCATTCTCTCCATTACTCAGCCTCAAACTTTTTAATCACTTTCGTCTTTCAGACAACTTTTCTCCATTACACATGCCCGAGATGCATCAGTGCTCCCTCCTGTTTGTCCTTAGTATCTCAATCTTGCTTTGTGTTTCTCTCCTTTTGTCTCTTTAAGGGTACATTATGTCTTACTCTTTGTCTTTCCATAATATCTGTCGTAATCATATAATCTGATTTTCATCCCCACCATCTCCATCTGTTCTCTCTATCTTCTTTACTGTTGTGTTTTACCTGCACTTTCCATTCACAGGCTCCTCCAGGTGGAACTGTTCATCAAACTGAAGGTGGATGAGGCTCCCAGGTGGTGCTAGCAGTTTCCATGACAGACACAGGTTGCGGGGATAAGCTTTGGGGTAGTTTGGGCTGAAGATGATGCCACCCGCTGGAGTCACCGTGATGTTTTCGTCCTTGTGGTACAAGTCTGTGGCAGGGTGATTGCTGTCTGTTAGTGGTTACAACTGATGAGTAAGTTTATCCATTTTACAAAAACATCCGCATTCAAAGCAAATAGTCACACAAACAGAAACAAAATATTGGATGTTAGCAAACATCAGCAGAGAAAGTTAAAACATGCAAAAACATGCAAAACATTTTGTGACAAAGAATATATGATACATGAACCCAATGTATCCATGTATGCTAATCTTCCATAGAAACCAAAAAACAAGTAAAAATAAGTTTTAATTTAACCTCAATGAACACAGTGTGTCTTGTAAAAATACTTTTTGGGAGCTTTAAGAAGATTATTATCTGTCATGTGTTTTCTGATACACATTTATTTCATTCTTCAAAAATCAACTGCCCACAAAACTGTATTCTTATATACAAAACTTTCACACGCACCCACCCAAACACCCAGACACACACATGCACGCACCCACACACACACCGTCAGAAGGTCAGGATTTGTGCTGAACTGGGCTGACAGGGCGATATTTTCTGACTGCTCTGTGGGTTTTTTTTCTGCAAGAGAGCTGAATCCGTAATCAAGGTGCCGCAGCATGCACCCCTGAGAGATGATGAAGCTTCAGCCTTCTCATCTACCTCTTTGCTGCAAACTTTGCCTAAATTTTACTCCTGTCCCACCACTCAATTTCCTCTCTTA
Organism: Gambusia affinis; assembly: GCF_019740435.1. Taxonomy (NCBI): domain Eukaryota; kingdom Metazoa; phylum Chordata; class Actinopteri; order Cyprinodontiformes; family Poeciliidae; genus Gambusia; species Gambusia affinis. The sequence continues at coordinate 17,936,570 of NC_057873.1, forward strand.
CTGTACTTTTCTTCTCATCATTGCTATTCTGGTTATCTTCTGATTCTCTGTTATGTTCATCCAAAACATAAGCACCTAAAGTTGCAGTTCATGGGAGAAACAACATGTCATGCTATAGTTATATAGCTGTGTGCTGGCGTGGACGTGTCAGTGTATGTGAGCATGTGTGATGAAGATGAATTTGTTTGTAAAGGAATTTTTACACTCTGTTGATCAGACGCTTCACTGCGAGGCTCCCCTCAGTCATGAAAGTGCTTATGTATCAGAAAATTTCACTCACTAACGTCTAAAGGGAATTCAGCACAGCTTACAAAAGTCATTATGGTTAACACACATGTTGCTGTTGCAAGCAGAAAGGTTATTTTATGCTCCACATAATCTGTGTCATGCAAGGACTGCTTGGGTATTGTTCAGCTCATAAGCTAGAACTGCACAGCATATAGAACTTCAATCAAGACCACACTGTATGTGTACATATTAAAAAAAATTATAATGGATTGCTTGGATGCTATATTTGTAGGCCACTAAATTTTTGGTGCTATCTAAATGTAATGCATTCACTTTCTGCGTGTTGTTGCCATATTAGCCAGTTGGGTACTCTCACTTCTCTTGATGATCACCCCTGTTGTAGATGGCATTGGCCAGGACTCAAAGCCTTCCCAAGAGTGATATGACAAACCAGAAAGAAAAGAGTGAGGTGCATCAATTGCAACCAGTATTGTCACTAATATCACAATTGTTAGCATTGTGATATTATAGAGGGTATCATAAAAGGTAAACATGTAATCCTGGTAAATCTACAACTGCAGTTTCTCTGCGTGTTCCTTGTGACTTTAACCATGAATGGTATGAATTTATTTATGAGCACATTAAAAGGAAGACAATTCAAGAAGACAGTTCAAGAGGAAAAGCTGTGCAAATCTATTCATACGTCAGCTTTCGGCTGCTGCTACAAAGTCATATTATTGGCCCTTGGATAAATAAGAAATGAAAGTATACATAATTTTATATTCCCAAATTTGGTTTTCAGACTGCCTTTGTTGGTTTTAATGGAAAATACTTTATTAAAAACTATTTGGTTCCAGTTTAGAGTAAAACCGCACCACTATTTTGCTTCAAGCTACCAGATATATTTTTTTATTCTTATGATCATAGCACAGTTGGCTTCAAATAGGTGACGAACAAAACCAATTCAAAAAATAGGGGAAGACAAGAATGCATTAGTGTCAAAGAGAAAGTAACCTATTACTTGGCTTACTCATGCATGTAATTCCTTGTTACTTGGTTAATGCTACAAAGAAAAATCCACATATGGTATGCTTTGGCACCTTCAATATATCATGTTATTAGGGAAGAAGCAAAATGCAATCAGTAAGAAAAGTCTAATGAAATCCGTGAGGATGGACAGACTGATGAACGGATGGATGGATGGATGGATGGATGGATGGACGGATGTCAACAATTTTACACAGTAAATATTTTAAAGTTGATTGATTATTGCTTGTATTTTGATGTGGTTTTGTTGTCTTGAGGAGTTTACCCTAAATTTTTGGTTATATTGCTGCCAACTTTGAACATTTAAAGACTGGAATATGGCGTCACTTCCCTGCCTAAAACACGGAGAAGCATAGTTCTCGTTAACGTTCTGCCTTAACGTCTCGTTCCTCACATGACTAGACATCTTCCTGCATCAACACTAGTGCAACAGAAAATACTTCATTCCTCTGCATCAGTAATCACACAAAGTTTTTTTTTTTTTTTAAATCCTTGTCACAAATTACAACTAATTTAATAACTCTTTCATTTAATATGAAACTATTGATGTAATCCTTTGCCATCTGAATTAACATGTAAGGAAATACCTTGATTACAATCAACCAAAGTAATTCACAAGTGCACAAGTATACCTTCTGTAAAAGAAAGCAGGAATTGTGTTTTTTTTCTTTTTCTTTGCAATAAAAATCATAATTGCTTACTTGCATAAGATAAAGTAAAAAAAAAATGTTAATGTTTGTCTTAGGGTTTTGGGCCTATGGGCTAATACTTTATCTTTTTATCATATTATGAATGAAAATAAGGAATGGTCTCATTCATTTTAGACATAATAATCATAGAGCAGTAAAATATGCTCCCTCCAACAATCTGTTCGCTCTTGCCAGAAAATTGCACTCTCTATTTAGTGGCCATATTTGTCATCTGGGGGCAGTGATTCTTCTGATTGATCTGATTGGCTGGATTTTACGCTCAAAAGCGGTGACAGCCAGGACTGGACTTGGCCAGAGCTATGCGCTCTCAGTTAATAAATGTGGCCACAATAAAAGCTATGTGCTCTCTTGATTAATATTGTGATTGCTTAATACACTCCTCAGGGTTTTTGGCAGGAATGTGACGCCATAATTTTTTCTTGCAGACAAATTCAAGCTCAGTCACATTAGATAATAATATTTGAAGATGGATTTTTAATTCTTTTCACAATTTTTAAATGGATTTGCATCTGGGCTTTGACAAGGTCCTTCTAGCATACTAATATACTTTGAGTTAAACCATTCCTTTCTACCTCTGGGTGCCTGTTTCAAGTTGTTGTCCTGCTTGAAGGTGAGTCTCTTTTCACTTTAGCTGCCTCTTACAAGTTTTCTTCCATAACCATCCAGTATTTAAAGTGTAACTAACCTCCAAATCAAATTTTTGCTCATAAACCGTCTAAATAGGCTATTTAGGGTTCTATCTTTATGTCCCATCTATATGTTTCTGTGTGATAAGTTTCTTATCAACACAGGAAAAAGAAGCTTCATTTATCACTTGTTGGTATATTATTACAGTTCCTATATATAGTGACAAAGTTTATAAGAAAGCGAAAGTGCTTCTTTCGTCCTGACCACAGCCCTGCTCGTCCCTTCACTCAGCCATGCCCCTCAGTGTCTCTTGGCTTCGCCCCTTTGCTTGAATGTTTCAAAGTTTGTCATGGATGGGGTTATGCTTTCAGTGTTAGTTACACTTTAACTCCATCCATGTTCCCATGACCTCAAATCAGCCTCTTCCACTTCAAGCTGAAGATAAAATCATCCCCATAGCATCATGCTGCCACCATCATGTTTCATTGTGAGGGTGTGCTAGTTGAAATTAAGTATCATAAAAAAATACAGATGATGATCTGTTTGAAAAAAAATAATAAATAAAATAAAATAAAACTTTAAAAACCTGTTTTATTTTACTCCCTCTTCACAATTCTGGTTTTCTATCACATACAATCTTAAAAACTTGCAATTTATGTTTCTACCAGGATAAAATGTAAAAAAATACAAGTACTCAAGTTTTTGTAAAGCACCTACACTTGAAAATCAGTTCCATTAAAGCACGCTAACCAAAGTTAATATCTTCAAAACTTATCTAAAGGTTAATTTGTTTGCTGCTGCAGAAAATCTGGTGTTGTTCTATTCCTTAGAGTCTGACTCACACCTTAAATACATATAAGCACACCAACTCTCTCTTGTTTTTCTTTCACATGTACCGACACGCATTATCTGACTTCAGCAATTAGTCTTTAAGACTCCTGATCTGACACTTAAGTAACTGTGACAATGATGATGCGTGACTGTGTGGTAAACCTGTATGTGTGGTGGGCAGACGGAAGAGTGGATGTGCCAGGTTTCAGGAGAAAAGTTCATGATACTTTGTGCAGATTTGCATGTAGGCTTGTCAGGTTGGTTTTATGTGGGTATTTTCTCACTAATTAAACTTGGCTCTCCCACCTCCAGTGCCAGGGTGTGATGTTCTCCGTGGCTTCAAGATCTATTTCTCATCCAAGTGCCAATCACACTCTAATCACCCAGCAACATGGTGCATCAGAGGCTGAAAAATAGCTCTCACGCTGGAGTACAGCAAGTCACGCTGAAGGAGTTGATAACAAAGGATATTAATCTCTCAAGTCTCTGATTTAGTTGATATACGAGTTGAAGTTGCTGAAGTCACTGTGGTGCAAACATTTACCCAATATTAAACATCAGCCATTTTTAATAAAAGTGTCTGTTCTGTGCAGACCAAACACATTTTTATTTCTTGACTGACAGTTGATACATTTCCACTCAGGAACAAACTCCCACAGGATAATGCCTAAAACAAGGCAACCCAATTTCCTCTGTCTCTCATCTTCTAACATATCCAGTCTGTCTTTCATCTTCTTAAACTAAACTTTTCTGAACCAAAAACAAGCCAACAGTGCTTTTAAAACCCTCTCTTTCAATTGTGAATAACCCCATAGGTAAATGATGGAATCTTGATGTTTGGATTCTTCATGACATTTATGCCGATGAAACAGGTAAAAACAGTGAAAAATATGTGAAATAAAAAGAAAAAAAAATATGTATATAAATAGTTCTCTAGTTCTTGAGAAAGAGACAGAAAAAGATTTTATTATCAATTTTGAGAAAACTTCTCAGACAAAATTTATGCTACAAGAGGGCCGATAGTCTGCATTTTTATAACTTTTGCAACAGACTCCATTTATTTTTATCTCTTTAGACCTTAGGACAGTCCTTCAATAATCCTTATCTGCACCATAACATTTAACATTTCTCAGCTTCTATTGATAATGTGCACTGTGATGTGACGTACCTCACAATCACAGCCTACACATCCAGTCATCTGTTGTGTTAGCGAGGCATTGTTCAATGTTCTTACAAATGATTTCAGTGTGGTTGGGGGATCTTCTGTTACAATTTCCTCAGACGAAGCCGTGATCACAAATTGCTAGTGAGATAGAACTCACCTCATCAAGAAATATTATGACATGTCAATATTGCAAGATCTTGTATGCCAAGATCTATTACACCCATAAATCAGAAAGGGGTACATTGAGCAACATCACAATCACAGCACATCATATCAATAGCAACTTGGAAATGGTAACTGTTGCCCTGTAGACTATGCATAGTTGAAGGACTGCTAAGATCTGAAAATATAAAAAGAGATCAAAAAAAAGAAAGACAGCTTGTGAGTTTGACAAAAATCAATAAAAAGCAGAATAAAAGCCAAAGACGTTTCTTGAAAGTTATTTTAAAATCGTGTCCCGTCTCATTCTTGTGAACTGAATATAGTGCCTTTTCTCGTCTCGTGACTTTTAAGCATCGTTACACCCCTATTAGCATCTGTTCAGGGTTATGTGCACCGTGTTGTAAATGTGCATTGGCTGTAGATGTGAGAGTCTTTACTTCCTCCCTCAGTGTATTTCCACCCATGAGAAATAACCAAAGCCCTTTCCATCTGGCTAAATGTTAGCCCAATGCATGTGTGAGTGCATCTCAAGTGTGTGTGCCTATATGCATCGCTGTGTTGCTTATCAAAGCTGATGCGGGCTCCACTCTTTTGCCACTCTCTCATGACAAATCAGCTTTAAATTTTCTTGCATGTTTTTCAGTCACGCTCACAAGAGCATAGAGGCATGTAAAAAGGAAGAAAAAGACACACAGACATGCACACGGTTCAGGAGTGTGCTCTGCATACCGAGGGGTGTCAGCTTTGGTCAGCATCAACTATCGCCCCAAATGTGCTTGCAAGTACTTTTCCTTTGGTTCTTCAGTGTCTCCATCCTGCTCCATTTTCACTGCATTTTCCCCTATAGTTTACTTTATCCTTATGCCTGAGTGACAGGACCGTACACTCTTCCATAAGAATTATACATTTTAGAAACAATATGTTTTGGGGTTACTTTTGTCATTTTGGTTTCGGTCATTCATTTGTAATATATTTTGTATAATATTTGAGCTCACTTAATGATTTCAAGGTTTTATATAAATAAATAAATAAATTGCATTTTTAACATATTTAACATTATTAAAACACTTGAGACATTCTGAAAGTTGAAAGAAAAAACTGCACAACAGCAATAGAACAATATCAATATCTGTTGTGTGCATGTGTGTGGGAGTGCAAGAGTCTGTGTGTAGGACCATTTCAGCTGTATATCTTGCAGCCATGTATTGGTTGAGAAAACATAATATATTTTTGAACTATAAGTAAAAATAATTATCAATATGCAAACACACATGCAAGAGACGACACACACAGAAACACCAGAACAATGCAAACAGTAGGCTAATGGCAGCTTGCTAGTTTAGCAAATGTATAAAGTTATTAAAAAGGCTAAATTAATGATAGATGATTATAACTACTAAGATCTTCCTTCACACAATATTCACAAATGACATACTGACACACATTATAAATCCGGTAATGTGAGCTAGCTGGTGAGCATAAAGGTGATGAATAATAACAAAGCAATGGAGGAAAAAATATTTCTAGTCAGCATTTTCTGTATTTAAGAGCTGTTTGTGCATGTGTAAATGATATGATCAATATCAGAGGCACGGCATGGATTAGGCGCCTTCCTGCTACTTCCCCTCCTTCCCTCCTGTCATTTCCTCACAAACACACACAAACACACGCCAGTGCGCAGCCCTTTGAGAACACACTGTGGTGCAATTTTTTTTTTTTTCATTTGAATTGTGTTGTCATTAGATGACAGAGCTAGAGATGGAGAAGCAGAAAAGAAAGCTCTCATGGGCACAAAAACACAAGAGGGAAAAAGATAAATAGATCATAGGAAATTTAAAAAAAGCTTTTCAAAGTGGTTGACAGACAGTAGGTAAGTTATGTCAGTGTAGCTTACTGTATAAGCCACACAGGTTGGCATTAGTTACTAATAGGAAAGTGAAAAGTCCCTGTTGTCCTGCAGCTGTGTGCTGTATTTAAAAAATAAAGTGATTTATTTGAAGTTCTTTTGTAATCATTTGTTTAACTAGATGATGAATCATAAAACACATAAAATGTTGGTATTTGAAGTGATAAACGTAATTGAGTGTTAAATGTCGTTACTCAATTTAACACTGTAAGATACTTCACAGTTGTGATGGATCTAATAAGTCTGATCAGATGCAGTGTGCAATCTAAAACAAATCTAATTTAAAGTGTCATGTTTTTATGTGGTTAATTGCTGCATATTTTTAACACACTTTACACAAAGTTCATATCTCTCAGCTGTGAGGATGGACAGAAATAAGACAGAGGAAGAATTAGGACAGATGAAAGCAACAGGTCGATGTAATATTAAGTGGAAGAGTAAGAACAGTGACTTAATCCCAAGTGACACAATATTAAATATTTATTCTTTAAAAGCGCATTATCAACATCTGTCATTTGTTTAAAACTATCAAAAATACCCATTTGACCATGTGACTTGGCAGAGAAGAATACAGGCCTGACCAAGTTAGAAGTAATCTTTATTGAAAGCAGTGCTGCATGGTCCATTTCCTTTGATGTCATTTTTGACAAATGGGTGAGTGCCAAGGGACATAATAATTTAGTGTTAACATCCTTCCATAGAGTCCAAGCTATTGCTCAAATGTCATAGTTTTACAACAGAAATTCATTTCCACAACAGAAAATGTATGAAGAACTGTGTGTTGCTACTGTAACATTTTATCAGATTATTAGAAAACATTTATTTTTGTTTTTGTTCGAGCTAATCACCTAAGATAGTGCACAATTTAGACTACAGAAGTGTCTCATTAGATATATTTTAAATCGGTGCTGCAAGAAGTTCCCTCAGGCACAAAACACTCCATCATCACCCTGGTCCCCAAGAAACACATTATTATGGGGCCTGCTGACCTTTAAAGTCTATAAGCGACTTCATCCTGCATCCAGGGGAGTTCACCAGGATCCTGTTCTTCAACAGATCCTGGACTTCAACACCAACAACTTAGACAAACTTCAGCTTACCCAACTCACAGAGCTTGTCGCCACCTGTCAGTGGACCATCACCAGGTGAGCATCTTCTCCCATACAAGAACCATCAGCACTGGTGCTCCTGAAGGGTGTGTTCACTCCCCACACCTTTTTTTCTACATACACAAATGACAACATTCCTCCTGAAATTTGTCAGGACAATGACAAGCCTGCATACATACAGGAGGAAGATCAGTGGGTCCACTAACAGAACCCCAGAGGTTAGCCTGCTTATGACAGTGGAGATTATGTTGGACTTCTACAGAGCACTCAGCACACATCCACCACTCACTATCTCCAACAACTTTTTGGAGGCCTAAAATGGCCCTCACACAAATTCCACAATATTGGAGGAAGGTTTGAGGAAGAGACTGAGCATTTTCTTCAGTAACTCAAAAAGTAGAACCTTTTCACATAAGCTGCTGATCATCTTCTAAATTACCATTATTCAGTCTGTTCTGTCTTTGCCCATCACTATTGCTTGGCTCATCCAGAAAACTACAACAAACTATTAAGTCTGGAGAAAGGAACACTTCTCTCCATCCCAAGAGTTTAACATATCTAGAGTCAGAAAAAAAGGCAGCTAAACTGTCTGAAAACGCCACACATTCTGGACACAAATTGTTTACAAAAACCAGCTGCCATAGAGACAGTTTCTGAACCCAGACCTTGGTGAGTAGCAATGGTCAAATTAATACAGCTCATATTTGAGCTAATTCAACCTTGTGTTTTGTTTTTGAAAAAAACACTGCATTTGCAAAAATTTACTAAAACAAATCATTTTTATTATATTACAAATGTCTTCAATGAGGGTAAAGTAAGAACTGAAGTCATTGTTTGTGTACACAGACTTGGTGAATAAAGCTCAATCTGATATGACTTCCAAATTTTGTAATTCTCAGGCTATCTCACATGAAGCATTCACTTCTGATTATTATTACATAAAAGGATCAATATTGCTCGTTTAATAAAAATGTACAACAGTGTATTCTGCTCAACCTTCAGACTCTTGAATGAGTATTGTTCCTACAATTAATAAACTTATTTATGATTTGCAGATTTGTACATCAATCACTTTCCTTTTTGTATTATCACGATTATCTTTTTCTTAATTTTGCTGTCTTTTCTTCAGTCTTTGCAAAATAAAGTTAAAACTCAACAGTTGTCCTTAGAACCCCCCAGCTTGAGGACAATTTTGATTCAGTCAGAAACACTGTGGGGTGTTTGTCTCTGCAGTCTCTACTTACGAAGGGGGTAACCCCATCTGTGTGCATCTGTGTGGGTGGATGTTTTCAGTGCTGACAGCATCAGCATGCGAAAAGGGTTCATTGTGACCGCATACTTCTGTGCAAAGATTTAAAAGATTTTTGTCTAAGAGCAGCTGAGTGTGTGAATTTGTGTGAGAAAGTGTGAATGTACCTTTGAAGCCAAAACAAAGGCATGCCCTGTGACACCGACAGGCAAGGTTAGACAAACAAATGTGGGCATGACCAGAGCCATGTTTGCTCAGTATAAGGACCACATACGACAGAGCAGACATCCTCACAGGACGGAAACATCAACCTAAATGGAGTCAGAATTACAAAAAATTGGGGATTGGGGATGATAAACAAGACCAGAAGAGAGCAAAGATGAAGAGCAGTCACCTACTGGAGACAAAAAAAAAACACAAGAGGAGAAGGTGATTGAATGAGATAGAGAAGGACAAAGATGAAGAAAAAAGAAACATGAAAATGCATGTAGCATAGAAAAATGAAAGGAGTAGAGACAAGGGAAAGAACAAGTCAGACCCCAAGGGGCCTCAACGCTTCAAATGCTGTGAAGGCTACACCAAAGAGCATGTCTAAGGTTGACTCACAAAGAAGGAATGGCATTAGCTGTTGCAGGTCTGTCCTCGAAATACCATCTATGTTTGGCTCAATGCCTCTAGTGTTTTGTTGCCATGTGTACAACTTCATTTCTTATTTTTATTTTTGTCAAATAATGCTGAACACCTCAAGATATCTATCAGCAAATCACAATGCATTTACAATATTCTCCACTGCAGCATCTTTTTGCGGGTTTCTACATATTTTCCAGCAGGTTTCAATGATCCTTTTGGGCCTGTTGATTAGCATTAGCTTCCACTTAACTTCCACAAGGGCCTCTTAGACATCTGTGACTCAACATCTTTTGAGAGGGCAAATTAGCCTAATGGGCAGAAAAGAGGGGGATGGTCTGCTCTCTGCTAGAAAGGGTGGTTAAAAAGATCAAAAAGGATATATTTTTAGATAATTTCAAATAGCCTCTAATCACAGCCTTTTAATGAAGAAATATACCCAAAAAGAAAGTCAGCCTTTGTAAAAAAAAAAAAAAAAATGCTTTAGTGTTGCTGAATATGCTATGGTAGAAACACCTGTCCATCAGCAGGACCAACTTCGTCCTGTTCAGGTTTTACAGGAGTCTGCTAATGAATTACTGCGCTGTCTTCATTTTCCTCAAACTGTTACTTAGGTATAAGTAGGTCAGATTTTTTTTTTTCTCTTCCCTTGATTAGAACACAACCTGAGACTGAGGAATGATTAGGGAGCGCAATGTTCTTCAGAACATAACAGTGGTTGAAAGGGGTGGTCTTATGCATTTTCCAGGCACAAAGTGCCATTTTGTAGCACAGTCGAGTAACTATGTTAACTTCAGTTGTAATAAAAATGTTATATATATGAAATATGACTTAAAAGAAATTTCACTTCATAATTTAATGGATAAGCTCTCTTTTTAAAATAATGCCTTTGAGAAGTCATTACAACATCACTCCTCTATTAATCCCAACAACATTTTTACCAGGGTCACATTGAGAAGTGGCTCATACAATGAGCTTAGACGCAGAGTTTGACCAGGTGTTTTGTGCTGCTGGCTAGTCTGAAGGAGCTGAGGGAGGACGTCACAGAGGAGAGGTGCTCTGTGAGGTGGACGCTTGAAAGCTTGAAAACTGCAGCTGTGAGGTGGAGCTGCGTCTCTAAGGCGGCATTATGTTCACCCAGGCATTTTGCACAGCTGAATGGTGCCTGAAAGAAACAATCTAGATATTGTTTTGATGAGGGATTAACATTATAACATGATGTAAAGCTACATTTTTTCTTTTATTTTACACAACATTTTCCCTTGCTGCTATCAATTGTCTAGCTTTATTGAACTGTTAGCATTTGTAAAATGTTTAAAATGTTGGTGATGTATGCACAGGGGAATGGGTCTCTTCTACCCTTATTATTGGCGCCAGTATAGTGGGAGGGGCTTATGGCAGCATTAGCCACTTGCTCAGGACTGAGCAAGGCTGAAGCTTAGCTGCAGAGTGTGGTTGTCATACAAATCTCGAACAACACAGAAAAATGTTGCTAAATTTGTCACTTTTTGGTTGTTTGATAAAAAAGTTGTTAGGGGGTTTGAAAAGTCGCTAAGTTTAACAATGCATTCTAAAAGTGAACACCAGTGCTTCTTTCTTTGCGACCAAACCCCAGCTTATCCCCTCTGCTCATCCCCAAATTTGGCTGTGTCTCTCACCGTCTCTTTGTTCCACCCACTTTGCTGGAATTTTTCAAAATTGGTCAGAGGTGGGGTGATACTTTCACAGGGGAGTTAGTTACACTTTAATTGTGCTGTTGTCTCTGCAAGACTGGAAAAACGCATGGAAAGCTAGTATAAAAATATTTATAGGTTAGGGGTTAAACTACAAGGGCCTTGTTTTTTTTTAACAGCGTGATAATACTCAGTTATATCATGTTAGATCTTTCAGATCTGTTATATCTAAAATAAAAAAAATAATAATGACAAAAAAAATATGATTTGCTATCCATTTGAATGTTTCCAAAACAAAGCTGAAATGTAATTAATCTAAAAATGTCCACCTTTCCCCAACCTTTGCAATGGACAAAACTAACATGTTTCCATTCTCCTTATCTGCTGGCAGTCCACTTAGCAGGCACCCATCCTCTGCTCTGATGTGCTCCTGTTTAACACCTTGGCTGAGCTTGCTGAATAATGCAGGAAAGAGCAGCATTGGCTGAGTCAGCACTGAGGACAGGTCAGTGGAGACACTGCGTTTGAACGACTCTGGCAGCCTTGTCACATGAATGCAGAAGCAGTACACACACTTCTCACACACACCACATGTGCACACAAATATTGTTTCCTCTACACACAATTAGCAGAATGCATCTCTGTGCAAACCAAAGAGTCTATGTTGGAAGGTGTAAATAATAAGGATTATAGCTTGTTTAAAGGTCAAATCCCTTCCCTGAACTGAAATATATTTTAGCTGACCAGTTAGCAACAGCATCCTGTATATTATGGCTAGTAACTTCAAACATCATCTGCAAAGTTTTAAAGGCAAATCTACATACTATGCAATTTATAAAAAAAAGAAAAAAAAAGAAATCACAAATAAATAAAAAAATCACTAGCACTGCAGTACATCATGTTTTACACAAAACTGCTGAAAAAAGAAAAGAACTCAGCAGAAACAACAAGTTGGTTAAAGGGATATTCTGAATGATATGCAAAGCTACAGTAAATTTCTATTTAAAATGTCAGGCTTTTGCATTTATCTATCCGTGGTATATCCCATGCAGGGGTTTTTCCTCCCATGATGGTTACTTCAACTCCTTCTCATCAAGTTTCTATTGTCTGAGACATTCACAGAGCACTTTAAATTTATGCCAACACACTTAATTGAGTCTTTCTCATTTTTTCTTGTAAAATAATTTTGTCAGTTATAAACTATACACATTAAGAGACACAAAATATGTAGGAAAGTCATTAGAAGAATGTGTTTCTTTGTATGATGAAAACTTTACATTTAAAAGGGATGGGAATACTTCTGATACCCACTGTGCATGTTGTAACATGAGCAAAAATAAAAGCATTACCATAAAAAAAGAGAAGAAATTGGAAGACAAATAGCAAGATGAAGAGAAGAAGACATGCAGAAAATAGGAGGAGAAAGAGAGAAAGGGAAGCACAGGATGATGGATAGGGCAGAAATCCATCATTGCAAGGAAGAAAGCAAAGAGGAGGAAGTCTGTGGGTGTGGGAAGAGAGTTGAGGTTGAAGGAAGGGCTAGACAGAAAGAAGGAAAGGATGAGGGATGAGAGAATCTTCTTCCTTTGTAGCCTCCCACGGTGGAACGCCTTTGCTGAGACCTCATTGACTACATCCTCCCTGTGTGAACAAATATGTCTTTGCAGTTAAGCTTGATGAAGACTGTTGCCTTTGCATTATTCTACATTAATAAATGTTACTGACTGTTTTTGCAAAAAGAATCCAGATAGTATATATATATATTTTTTTTTCTATTACTTAGGCCTAAAGTGTGGCTGCAGTATAAATACATATCAATCAAGGCAGGGAGATTCTCTTCAGAAATCTTCAACATCTGTTAAACTGGCAAATGTCATGGAAACCACTTGGGACAAGATCATGCCTCCTGCATTTTGCCGACCTTTTGTAGGTGTGAATATGTGATTCTATGAAGGTTTGTAGCTAAATTTTACTGAGCCTATCCTCACATTAGGAGTTGACATAATAGCGTATGAGCTTAGGAGATTGTGAAGGTGTGTGTGTTCATGCAGCTTGTTAGAGAAACACTGGGCCCCTGTTGATAGCTACTGCAGACTGAACAGCAGGGCTGACGAGGACAATCAATTAGCCCTGATTTACACTAAAGCAGACAAACAGATGTTGCCTTTACAAAATGCAGTGGTTTCTAAAGGTTTTGGGACCCTTTAGATTACCTATTTCAGTTTAAAGAATACAGTGTAAAATTTTTACCCAACTAAATTAAATGAAAGAATAAGTCCTTGCTTACTGAGCAAACTCAGTAAACTACACTGAAGCTGCACCGGCCAGAACTGGACATTAACTGGAAGGTGAAGCTAGGTCTTTTAGGCTAATGAGGTGACAATCACGTTAGAGTGTTTATTGATCGAGGAACACAACTGAGAGATCAGGTCAGCTCAGTAAAGTCGCTAAAAAGTTTCTTGATTAAAAAAAAAAGGTTTTATTCTTATCTCCTTTCAAAACCTCACTGCTTTGAGTATGACAATGTTTCATTGCATGTCTTAATTTTTGCCACTTTTGATCTCTGCCTTCTTGAAGTATTATTTCCAGGTGATTGTGACTACACCAATCTGTTTTTATTAATAGATGTGTCTTTGGTCATGTTTTCCTCTTTCCCTGACCAAGCAGCTGTCTCTCCCCTCTGTGAGCAAACCACAGGACCTGCTGACTAACAGCGTCTCCCCACTGTGGTCAGATTACTGACTTTGTGCATTTTTAAAGCATTTTGTGACAAATCAGGCCTCAAGGACAAAGCACTGCTGTCCAAAAACAATAAATGTCTCTCTATAGTAGCTGAAAAGAAATAAAGGGCACTGATTCATCTATTTTAGGACAAATTAGATAAGATGGAAGATTTTAAAATTGTATCAATATTGTAGACCCAATGAAGCAAAATAATAATAATAATAATAATAATAATAATAATAATAATAATAATAATAATAATAATAATAATAATAATAATAATAATAATAATAATAATAATAAAATATGAGAACTTGGTGATACTAACTTTTGGCATGTATCTATCTTTGATGATAAATGCTCCTTGAATGGCAAAGTTAATGCACTAACTTTTTAATAATTAATAAAAGTTGAATGAGGTCACAGTTGCAAAAAGTATAACAACCTTGACTGCATTATGTGTTTTCTAAAAGACAAGCAATTAAGATATTATTTAAATTTTATTTAACTGGGTTGTTTTTCTATCTACTTTTATCTGGATCTATTCAGAAATTTTGAGGTGCCAGTGTTTGCAATGATACACTGACTTACAACTACTCATACATTAGTTTTTGTCACATTACAACCATAACAACCATAACATCACTTGTTTAATCCTTCATGTTATAACAAAGAGTACAGCACATTTAACAAGTTAGGAGTAACTTACCGAATTACTACAGAGAGCATTAATAAGTGAAGACTAAGTCTGGAGGAGTTAGCGATATCAACAGCTCAGGAAAATATGTAAAGAGGACAACTTTTGGTTTTGATTTTTTACACAAATAAAATTCTCACAGTGATACATAATACTGGCAGCAACCTGTGACAATTATGTTTAGATTGGAGATGGCTGGGTAGAGGTGATTGAGTTAAATACATTGGAGTCTGCAAAATACTTAAGAGGACAGAAGCTGACCTTCCAACAGGACAAGGAGCCTAAGCATACAACCAGAGGTACAGTGAAATGGTTTAGACTAGAGGAACACATCCATGTGACAGATTGAAACAGTTGAAAATTAGGCCTAAATCCAATTGAGAAATCAAGGCTAGACCTAAACATACATGTTTAGGCCACTGATGCTCTCCAGCCAATCAGACTGAGCTTGAGTTTATTTTTGCAAAGAAAAATTGACAAAAATATCACTCTAGATGTTGGAAATTGCATTCGTATTGGGCAATATACACATGGACTAGGTACACATGCATACCAAAATTCTAAGATTTTTATTTGCAAAACAAAAACCACGTATCCTTATCTTCCCTGTATGCAATCAAGGCATCATTTGTGATGCTCTATCACATAAATGTCCAATAAAATGCATTGATGTCTGTGGTAGGAACTTAGAAAAATGTGAAAAGGACAAAGGGGCTTAAATATTTCTGCATAACACCACAAAACAATAAAACCAAAAAAAAATAAACGGTTTCCGTAAACCGATATATGTAGTTCTTCATTTAAAAATAACAGTAATGATTACATTTAAAACAGAAACATTTGTGTGAAATATTTAGAGCTATGTGCACTTTGCACTCTTAAAGTGTGTGAGTTTGAGTGTGTTTGCCAGGCCCCAGCTGGGCTTGCACTAGTTTATCAAAAATCAGAGTTGATCCCTCTAAGGACTGCTTGGGCGCTGTTTGCTGGATATATGCTTGTGTGTGTTTGCTTGGAGCGTTGTGTGTGATGCTGAGCAGATGCTGTTGTTTTGACAGCCATCCTGCTCCCAGTCCGTCTGCCTTGCATCATCTGGATGTGTCTGTGAGTGTGCATTTGTATACGTTTGTGTCAGGGAGCATGTGCCCAAGTGCAGCGTTGCCTGTATGTGTGTAGTTATGATGCAGGGTTAAGCTGCGATCTGACTGTCAAGTGTGTGTCTGACCTTCTATCTACCGCAGGGATCACTTATCCTGCTGCAGGCGCTGCAGTAGCACATAACTTCATCCTTCTGCTGTTTTTATTCCTCTTTGTAACCATTTTTTGTCTTTTAGCTTCAAGCTTTCTGCCTATCATTTCATTATTCTGATAGCACTCTAAAAACGCCTTTTCTCATGTCAGTGTCCCCTATCCCTAATCCTCTCTTCGCCACACTGCATATTCTCTGCTTTTCTCAACATGTTTGCATCTAACTCTTCCTCACTCTGTGCTTCCAAGATACCAAAAAGAAAAAGACTCAACAAAGAGTTGACTATGAAATGAAACAAGAAGAGAAAACTAATGACGACAACTCAGAGATTGGGGGTATGGGGGCAGCAGAAGAAATGCTGAGATGTACAAATAAAGAATCAGAGAGGAGGGGGACGAAACGCTGACAGTTAGAGAAGGAAAGATAAAAGTGTTTGACAGAGGGGGGAGTCTTTTTCAAATGTGTCAGGGCAGCATTGTCAGAGTAACAAAGACGTAGCTCTCTCAGTGCACTAGAGGATGTCTCAAACACAGACTCTTTTCAACGCACACACACGCAGTATAAAACATACAGTGTTTATCTCTTTTCTTCAGCTGGGATGCCTCTCCTGGGGGTGGAAGCAGCTTCTGCTCTCATCTTTCTGTAGTGTCACTTTTGACACTTGTCATGTTCTTACTATTACCGTACATAGTCCTGCAAACACAGTTTTTCTCATTTCAAGGTTCTTTTAGTGGGGAGGGCTGTGTGTCTCTAGTGTTTTAGGAGGAAATGAAAACATTTAAAACGCTTGACTCTTTTCTGATTTTTTTTTTTTCATGATAAAACACTCCAACATCCTGCAATACTGGGTTGCTGTCAAGGGGGAGCCAAGACAGTTTAACAAACTCAATGAAAAATCCTTTTTTCTAAAAGTTCATTTTTCCATTTTGTTTACTCTATTAACCTCAGTCAGATTGTGAGGCATACCCTGAAATGGATGCCATTCCATCGCATGGCAACATAGAGAGACACAAAGCAAATAGCCATGCACTCACAATCACACCAAAAGGCATCTGCTAGATGGACCAATTAACCTAATATGCATGCTTTTGAGCCCTCAGAGAAAGCCAGAGTGACCCAAGAGAACCAATTTGTAAAATTCCAGAGAAAGCCAAAGAAACATAGCAAAGGTAAACACAAAATCAGTCTTCAACAGATAATTTCATTTATTAATGCAAAACTTATGGAACCATCCTGGTTATTTGGATAAATACTTTATTTTAGCCAAGTCTTCAGTCTGATCCTAGCCACACATTGTTCATATGCATTGTACAGTTACTGTGTTATTGTGCTGATAAAATCTGTCAAAAAAGACGTGCAAGAGCCGCCTCTGTGGTAGTCGCTGCCTCATTATGTGTCTCTATGAAGACTATTTGATATAATAACAACTTCACAGAGTGAAAACATCTGCCATACACTTGAGGCTGATAATCCTTTCCCCCACTGCACATTTACTATACTGTATGATGCAAACAGAGCCAATATTCAGTGTTTTTCACAATAACTGGAGACTATGTGGATGTGAACAATTTTTAAGCAGCAGCTCCCATAAGCGCAGAGGGAGCTGGAGCTGAATGCATAAACACACTGCATTGGGGAGATAAACATAAAAGACTGAAGCCTAAGAGGACAAACCTGCAGGTCAAACCAACCATCTGTGCTGCTGAAAACATAAAGCAAGTCTAATTCCTAAGGATCCTTATAGGAGTACAATCAGCAGCTTGAATTGTTTTATTTTCTCTCTCTCTCTCTCTCTCTTTCTCTCTCTCTCTGTATATATATATATATATATATATATATATATATATATATATATATATATATATATATATATATATATATATATTAGTGCTTTATTTGTTGTTTTGAACCTTTTATTATATTTTTTCAACTGTGCGTACATTCTTGAAAAGAAAGATGTTCAACTGTATCAGTAAAATCCCCAAATTACTTGAAAATCGATGCTGAATATTTGATGAGACTATTTAAACTTCTCGCCAGCATTATATACGTTTTAGTGGCAATTACACTGTGAGTGATATTTGAGCTGCTACATTCTATAGTTTGGGGAATAATGTCATCCAAAATCTATTCTCAAACACATGAACAAGCAGCCTTTCCCTCATCTTTGAATCTTTAACACACTCCCACCAGCACATCAGCAGGTTTTTCATCTCTTTGCTGTTTACCCACATAAGCTTTGTTTTTCAAGGACTGGGACAGAGCCAACACTTAGAGAAGATCACTATGCACTTCATCTACATCCTTTCAAAGCACATGCTGCCTCATGCATGCTGCTTTACTCCCATGTGTTATACTTCATTTCTTATTCATCAGTGTTTTATTTAAGTTTTAGGGAACCTCTGAATCGCTCCTCAAGCCCTCTCTCCCTCTGCACTTGTCTTATCACAATCTGGTTAATTTTTTTGCCGTCTCTGCTTATTCAGCACAATCCTAGTTCTCATGTTTCCCTTTTGTGATACCATGCACTCTCTTCCACATCACCGCATTTTTCACACCTCTACTGTGTCTCTTTCATATCCATCATGCTCTATTTCTGTTGTCTCATTTCATCCCTTCCCCGTCTCCATCTTTCATCAGCTCTTTTGTTCATGCACTTGTCAGCTGTTTTCTGTGAAACTCACATACAGGCAGGCTGCAGAATTTCCCCTTCACTTTCCTTGCCTTTTCTTCTGTGCTGCATGCTGCTTGTCCTAATCTTCCACGCAAGACCTTGTCCTTGTTTAGACTTCTTGTTCTCTTAATTCTCCCTTTGCTCACTCATTTCTAATTTCTAACGATTTCACTTTGTCCTTCTCTTGACAATGTTTGTTTTATGCAAATACTGCTTGCTTTCTCTGTCATATTTTCCTTTTTTTTTAACTACATCCACTAAAACTCAGATGCTTCAGCTGCCAAGGCTTACTGTGCTCCACAAAAACTAAACATCTGTCTTTCTAACACCCTCTAGCCTGCTTTCTTATTCTCCTCCACTGTGTCCCCAACTCAGCTCATTTTCAGAAGTGCTTTATTGGATGGTAAATTGAGTTATTATTGCCAAAGGAAGACAACACACATTAGAAGAGATAAATGAGTCTGCACAATTCACAACTTTGCAAACAAACTATTTTCTTTGGAAATTATGAATTCTGTGCCTCCAGGCTAAAAAAAAAATCAGACTTTTTATTAGCATTGATGATGCTACAGGACTGCATAAGTGCAGATAACATTGCTTAAATGGCAAGCATTACAGTTATTTATAGACAAAAAATATAGATATGGAGATGTTTCGGAGGAATTATTTATGTCGCCTGAATGTCTTTTATTTTTTTTACTATTTTTTTTTTTTTTTTTCAGAAAACCATTTTCTATTTCTGGAAGATTATGAAAAGCCTTCTCTTAGAAATACAGCTATTCAGATATTTGTCAAATAGTGGAAAATGAAGCTGGCCATGGCTTGGAGGCCACAGAACCACCATCACACTTTTCATGTAGCACTGTTTTGTATAATACTTGTATTTTGCTGAAGGTGATTTAGTCATTGTACACTCATACTAGCTAATGTCCTCTATTAGGTCCATAATAGAAATTTTCAGCTGAATACAAAACTTTTGCATGGTCTCTTATCCCCATTAAATGTTGTATTTGTTTTTTTTTCTTCTTTTCTTGCAATATGGTTCACATACCTAATGACCCACAGAAGAAGTTAATGGCTGTAATTTTGACCCCCATCCAGCTTTCCTCAGGTAATTTATTACATCAGACAAGTCATTAGGAACAGTAAGTCCAAAAAACAAATGTCAGCAACTCAAAAGTGCAAGTTGGCTTTTTTTCCGCTATGATTATCATTTAAACTTTTGTGTTGGCGTTTGCCTGTATGGACTGAGGTATTTTGTTTGAGAGAATTTCTAGTATTGCTTCAGTTGAGGCCCAATTGTTCAAATGAACACTAGCTGTAAAAGATTCACTTCAGAAGCTGGATTTCTGTAAAACAATAAATAAATAAATAAATAAATAAATAAATAAATAAATAAATAAATAAATAAATAAATAAATAAATAAAGGTTGTATATTGACTTATTATTTCAAGATTTCCTCAGGTTGCAAAGCATAGCCTTTAGACAATAAGTAAGTACAAAAATCTGTATAATATGTAAATCTTGTCTTCATAGGTATAATCTTTGGTATACATCTGGTCAAACCAACAGATTTTCTTTTGTATTTTCTATATTTTAAGAATCATATTGGAGGTATGAGATTAAGAAGCTAAATTACATTTTGACTTCCCTGAGCACAAAGAATGAATAAAAAAAAGTTATGATTCTGTATTTTTATCTCATTTGGCTTCGATTCTGATCAGATGTTGAGATCAGATAATCTGCTTATGTTTGATACTATACTTGGCTCTGCTCTCCCTTTCCAGAAATGTCTTATCTCTTCTCTCCACTCCTCAATCATTCCTGCTTTCGTCCATCTCCTCTTTTATACTCTATCAATTTGGCCTGCCGCTGGTCCTCTCTATCTCTTTGGAAGCTGACGAAGCAGAAAAGTGGAGAGTCTTTGAACTATGCATATCTTTTTCCAAACACCTTTTCCCTCCTCTTCTGTGCCCTTCAGGTTCTTTCTAAATTTGTTCATCAGTGGCCCACACTCCATATGAAAATCCGAGTATCCGAGTATGAATCATTTTGCAAGACATAACTTACACTAATTATTCTGTTTTTGTTTTTGTAATAGAACAAAATGAATTTAAACTCCTACCCCTCCTCACATCACAATGTCTCACTGGTGAACACCCTAATATTTGTGAGCAGGAGATGACAATAGTGTCTGCCAAACATTTAGAGGTGTGGTGACTTTGGCTCGGGCAGACTGTGGATGTTTATATCTCATGATGACAGCTATTTATTGGGGGATTCCCTTGAAAGGGAGGTTCTGCAATTGTGTTTGGATGTGATCGAGCTGAGGTGGGTGGGCAGTTTAGCACACTGGGATGGGACTCAATGTGACTCATGAATTCCAAATAACCTCAGCGACTCTGCTTCCCCCTTTAAATCCTGCTGTTTAATATGACAAGATTGGGTAAACAAGCTCACTAACACCATTGCCCAAAAAGAGAAGACTGGATTTTCCTGTTTCATGCCAAATCAATACACAGGTTTTTTTTGAGAATTTGGACGATCTCATATTAAATATGATTTAATCAAGAAGTCAAAACCAGTTAAGAAAAAGAAAACAATCTTTTGATCCCACAAAATTCTCACACAGCTGTAATTTATTGGAGATAAAGTCAAATAAACACTATTTTTTAAACAAAAATAAATAACAAGAATGCACTTAACTGTTCTGACTGAGCAAGTCTGCTCTATATATTCTTAGTTTCAATTCTTTAGCAATGTTTCTTCAAGCTTAATTTAGATATTTTTAAGTTTCCACTGACTTTCTTCCCAGAAAGTGATGACCTTTTTGTTTGGCAAGTAATTTAATGTGACCAACTTCAAAGTCTATTTTGACTGTCAAAGCTTTTTCAAGAATAGTTTGCTAGTCATTATTACTCATCTTTCTACTCACTGCATTCCCCACGAAGAAAACATTTTACCAGGGAAATGTTTCTTTTTCCCAGAAAATGGCTTTTGTGAGTACTACTTATGTTTCATTTACTACAAACTTGAACATATGGAGAATGCTAAACCCTTCTACTTGGTGATTTTTAAAAAAGTAAAATAATTCAGCCATTTCAGCTAAAACTTGTGTAAAACTCATGATTTCTGTTAATTTTAACAGAAACAGAATCTAAATCATCGATGTCTATGGAGGAGGAAGGAGTAATCTCTCCCGATTTTAAGGAAAGACACAAAACACAGCGATGCATGTGTGTCAAGTTATTGTTTCCAGGAAGTACGTATATCTCTGAATTTAATTATTAAAATCTGTGAGTGTCGCAACATTTTTTTTGACTTCGGTTATGTTTCAGAAATGTAACACTACTAATGCCAATTGGACATCTGTTTCTGCTCCTATTGTATTAAAGGTGACAAAACAAGAACATTTATTGCAGTTACAGGTTTCTGTAGCATTTGTTGTGACTCTATGTAAGTTGATAAGTGTAATTGCTTTCACAACAGGAGAAGTGATCCTCTCAGTGGCATGGTATGTTATTTATAAAAATTGCGCTGCTTTGGACCCTGCAGTAGAGACACACAACAAATGGCCACGGTAAAATAGGAGATTCTGGGAAAACACATTTCAGAAGAAGAAATATCTAATAGTCAATCCTATTACCTTTAGACATAAAAAGTCTATAAAATGAAGGAAATAGATCAACTAAATAAACACTTTGAGATTATTGTCTATTGTACCAAAGAAAGAAAATGTCTCTGGTGAACTTCAGCTGGTGGTCTGTGTACATTTGGCATGCAGGCACAACAATTTCCAATGCAGCTCTCTTCTGACCAGTAATTATTTACAACAAATATCAAATAGTGTTACATATTTTTCTGGGAAAACGTTTTAGCGTCACTCCTGTGGCAACCAATGTCTGATTTTTGTCTTCATTTGTCCAGACAAATGTCCATTGTCTCTTATTAGCATCGGATTCACATCATAAGCGCATTAAATTGAGAATGACGACGATTCATTGTTGGACTAATCTGTCCATTTGACCCTTTCTGATGGGATTCTGCTGCAATAATAAATAATAAAAAAAAAGTTTTGGCACCTTTCATTGTGGAATGTGATAGTAGACAATGTCATGACATGTTCAACTCCTGGATACCATTCAAAGCAGCAGAGTATTTGCTGGGCTTGAGAAACGTTTTTATTATTATTATTATTATTATTTTTACTTTTGGTGACAACCTGTCATTGGGACACTGTGCTTGGATAACTTTGCTTAGGGCTGATTAGATACATCAACATTGCCAAAGCTAAATAAAAGGTAAATGAGTATCAAACATCAGCTTAAGATGTTACAAGTCATTCTCTCAGTTGCTCAGCAGTGAGTAGTAGAATGTACTATTTATATTAAGAATACTACATGAATGTGTTGCCTTGTCAAAGTGCGTGTAGTCTGTTTCATTAGTCACAAACTGTGTTTTATTTTCAATAAGGAAATATCCTTTAGTCCATATGGACTAAAGAAGAGTTTATCTTTGGGTGGTTCATTTGCCAATACAATCCAGAATGCAGCTTCATAAATGAAAATCCCCTTTATGAGAGCGTTACACATGCATGGGTGTGCTTACATGCAGGGTACAATATAATTTTCCACTCATGAACTCCATATTTTCAAAGATTACATATTTACTTTGCCCCTCTGTAATTTGCATGTTTTGTGCATTCTCTTGAGTGGAAACACCTAAATGATCTCTTTTGTGCATTTAGTTTTCTATACTAAACCCAGGAAGATAGAGCACATCATCCCAGTTTTAAAGTCCTTACACTGATTCCCTGTACCTCAGAGAACTGTCTTTAAAATACTTCTGAGTTTATCTTCTCATCTTGGGTTGAATGAATGGGTTAGCACCGAAATACATTAAAGATCTATTGTTACTGTATCAACCCTCCAGACCATTCAGGTCTTCTGGCTGTAGTCTGCTCTGCATCCCAAGGACTAAACATGGAGAAGCAGCATTCAGTTTTAAAGCACTGCAAATCTGAAATAAGCTTCCAGAAAACTGCAAACAGCCCAAACACTGGCTTCCATTAAATCCAGGCTAAAACCCGCCTGCTTCAAGCTGCATTTGATTAGTAGTAAGTAGAACATTGATCGTGTTTATTGTGTATTTATTTAATTTTAATTATAGTATTTGACAAAATGTAATGTTTGTTTGCTGTTTTATAATTGGTGACTGTATGATGTTTTTATGAGGTAAAGCAATATGAACTGCCTCGTTGCTGAAATTACACTTTGTAAGTTTTTTTTTTTTTTCTCATTATGAATCATTATGAGTGAAACTTTAAAGTATGCAGTTTTTGCCCTTTCAATCACATTATAGATATATGCTTTAAGTACATTTCTAAAGGTTTACAAACTGCATTTGACTTTAATGCCTTAACCTTGCTTATGTAAGTTTTGTCTGATGCCAAAGTGAATACGAGCAATGCTATTTTTCAACATTTGCTAACAGAACTGCAGTTTTTGATTAAAAACAGCTGAAACAAAAGGCAAAAAGATGAGAAGATAAAGTCAGAAATAAGACAGAGAGAGATTAAAAGAGAAGGAACTGGAGAGATTGAGTGATATGTAGAGAGGCACAGAATGATAAGGCGGGCCTGAGAGAGGAAGGCAAAAGATAAGAAGGGCGTTATTAGAAGAAAAGGATTCAGACCGCTATGCCAGTGCTCTTTAACAAAACATGGTGAAGCTTTGGCCTGACCTAGAACAGATGTTATATTCTCTGTTAAGCTCAGTTCCTCTTTGACTAAATAATGGCTTCTTGGCATTAAATGTTTAAACCAGTATGTCAAACCTGTTTCTGTATTGGAAGTTAACCGTGGCACTGGTTATAAGCATGACTGCTTTTCCTATGTAACACTTCAACTGCACCTGTTTGGAGCATGTTGTCCACATATCTGGTGTGTAGTAACATGGTAGAAAAAAATTTTCTATATCCTTGGAGTACTTCCATTTATTATTGCTTCAGTTGCACGTCTACCACAGAACCTCATTATGAGAAATGCTGCTGTACAACAAACATTACCAATAAAAAGAGGTAGAGCTTTTTAAGGTATACTTTTCATAGTTTACAAGTGAATATGTGAGCTTTTCACACTTTGTGGGTGTCAAAACTCTTTTGAAAATTAAACAATGAATATAAGTTGTAAATCAAAGAATTCTGCTTGGCACTATGAATGTTTTTAAGAAACAAAGCAGTAAATAAAAGCTATTGTGTGTACACAATAATACGTAAGTCAACATAAGTCGATCACAAACATCGTTTGAGTCTTGTTCAAGGTCATGGTTTTTGTGCCTTCCTTATTTGTAGGAACAGATATCAGAGATATCAAAGGAAGTGCCTTTTTTATATTTTGTGACATTATAACAATCTACGGTGCCTTAAGGAGAAAGATTTAATCACTGCCCACAAATGTCTTATTCAAACTTTGCCTTCAAAACTTTTTTTGAATGACTGCTTAAAGGTACATTAGGATAAGCTACCCAGAAATATATTTCGTACATAGTTTTTATGCCTTTCTATATGAATCAAAGGATCTTAGAAACGTGTCCAGTTTAACAATAGTGAGATAATATGGGGTTTGGTGTATTTTTTTTTGTCTTAGGCTACTATTTTCTGTCTTAGTAATAATATATATAAAGATAATTTCATACACGCAATCACTGCCAAATGAGAACTCCCACGAACAGAAATAACCTTCAACAATGTACTACAATACAAAGCAGCATCAGAAATGTTCTTGAAGAATTTAAAAGAGTGACTGCTGCTGAAACAGATGTTTGAGGAGTGGCTTCTCCTGCTCACATAAGAGCTTCCAGAGCTACCTCTTGTTCCTCTTCCGCCTCTATCACTTTTAACCATTATACTCTAGAAAGAAGGGCATTAGCATCTGTATTGCCATCCGTTTGTCATATTTAGTGCTAAATTGACAACTGTGTAGCACAGTTCTTTGACCTATGCAGCGCATTGGAAAAAGTGTTAATTCCTTGGAAAATTTACACAGCTTGTTATGTTACAACAAAAAATCTCAAAACAGTGCATATTTGTGAAGAGATGCAAGGTTCTCAATTTTGGGGAGGAATAAAGATCTGAAATGTTTTGTTCTGATTTGTATTTAGTCCTTTTTAACTCCAATACCCTGAAGCAAAATCCAGTCAAACCAATCTTCTGCAAAAGTCACTTATTTATTAAATGAGCCCCTCAATGTGTAATTGAAAAGTCTTGTTCCCCATAACTGTGCACTGCTGTGCCTAAAATTCACCTAAACTTTGCTATTTCCACTGTGAAACATTATGGTGGAACCCTCATGATGTGTTGTGATCAGATGAATGGAGCTAAAAAGAAATCCTGCCAGATGAAGTAAAAGACTTTAGACAGGGACAAAAGAACCCTTTCCAGCTGGCCGAACCTAAACCTAGAAGATTACAAAAGGATGGTTTGGTTGCTTCAGTTACGATGGCACAGTCAATGTCCTGTTCTAAGTCTAACCTGTGAATCTGGCAAACTAATATTCCAAAATCTCTATCTAATTTCATTGATGTTGGGCTGGGTTGCCATACAAATTGGTTAAGAGTTCAAGATTACAAATTGGCATGGTTAGTAGGTTCATCACACACTTGCAGCAAAAGATGGTACACCAAATTCACTCAGGGGTGCTGAAAACACACAAATAAACAGGGCTTCTAGTAATAATGTGACAAAATGTGAAAAGGTTTAAGCAAACATGAAATGCATGATCCATATTTGTGTCCTCTTCTAACAATTGGTCAAATTTATGTTGACTGGGGATACACTGATTGTTTGGCTAGTGAAAAAAATCAGACGGTTCATTCGATAAGCTATGAGCAGTGACCACAAGATCAGGATTAAAATAATCAAAGGAAAAAAGTCCTAAACAAAGTGGCAGAGGCAACGTTAAGAACTTACAAATCTCTTTGGCGTGGAAACTTTTCGCCATGAATCTGGAAACCAATGATGCATCAACTGTAAT
Source organism: Gambusia affinis (assembly GCF_019740435.1). Lineage (NCBI taxonomy): Eukaryota > Metazoa > Chordata > Actinopteri > Cyprinodontiformes > Poeciliidae > Gambusia > Gambusia affinis. The sequence goes on from NC_057873.1 coordinate 17,963,278, forward strand.
AACCACTGGGACAATAAACATAATCTAAAACTTGGAAACATCTCTACTTTCAGAATATTTCAGTGAACAAATTAGGAAAGTTGATGAAGGGAAAGTGGAAAGGCTCAGGGAGTAGCTAGTAATGTGCCCAGCCAGTAGCTCCTTATCTGTTTTCCCTTATCACCATCAACAGGCAAGAAAAAGAAAAAAATAACACATTTTGTAGCTGTAGAAAATATGTAAAATTACTGTTAACCACAAAAAACAATAATGAATTAACACAAAACAATGTTTGTAAAATCACGGTTAAACGTTCATAATAACTTCACCAAGAAAAATGGGAATGTTAAAGAGGCTGGAATTAGTGAAAATTAAAATTTGATTTAAAGCATTTCAAATGCTCTTGAACATATTTATACCCATGAAAGTTGTAGATTTAAAACTATATTTATTAATCTAAGAAGTTTGCTTCAGTTAGTAAATGGCAGGATTGCTAAAGAGATTATAAATCAATGTAATAGGGGTGTGTTTTAGGGCAGGTACAAACTAAATTAAGGAAATTATCCAATTCCCGAAAGAAAAGTAAATATTTTATTGCCTACGATACAATAACATAGCACTTCTTTTGTGTACGTTTAATCATTTGTAGTATGTGAAGCTAAAAGAAATTCCAACATCAACATGAGAAAAACTCAGCACTTTATGTGTGAGTGAACATAAACATAGTATATGGCTAATATATTGACTATTTTTTGTTTTGATAAATCAATTAATCAGACAGCAAAAAGTGTCTAATAGGAGATTCTATTTTACAAGATTTTGAATCGGGTGAAGCTACATAAATTCCACTTGAGGAGTTAAAATTATCTATATATCTATTGCACGGTTTTGTCTTTAATCTGTTCAGAGTGTGTAGTTATTTCAGCAAATTATATTTTTCAGAATCTGTATACTCGCATTAACAATTATTTGATGACTAAATTAGTTGACGATTATTTCAATAATCAATTAATCATGATTAATTGTTTCAACCCTAAATACAAACTATATCCAACTTTTTCAATGCAGTGTGAATTTACCAATTCCGATATTTTCATCTCAAAAGAAAATCTAATTTTGACACTTCCTTATGTGGGATTACGCTGTAGAAGAAACATCAGTAATTTACATTATAAATATCAAAAAATTCTGGTAACCACTGTATCTTTTTTTTTTTTTTTTACAGTGTATGTACCAATGCACATCTGATAGTATTTAAAGCATCTGAAGTCTGAACAAGCACATCACATTTTATCTAACGTTTACATCTTTAATGTGAGATATGAATAATAATTCTGCATCAGAAGAGACCAGATGCAGTTAATCTGGAACTAAACAATGGCTGAAATGTATTATTATGAAATTATGAAAAACATCCATTTCAGTGAAGAATATCATGTCACAATCTCACCACTCCTGGTCTGACTATGCATCTAAATAGACTTTTCTACAGAAGTTGCCACCAATCCTCCACAAAAGGCCATTGCTATTAGTTGTGAGGTCTCTTTATTAGTTTTCTTTGTCTTGTTATGATTTTGTAAGAATGTTCTTGGCTCCCATTCCTGAATACCTTTAAAATCGACCCATAGATGGTGGCCTCCACTATTACTTCTGCATATCTACATTTGTCTTCTTTGAAAGTGGGTCATTTTGAATACTGATTGCAGTGAAATTCATTAGTAATATGAGCAACCACGCAAAAAAAGAATAAAAATTAGACTTCAGCAAAACATATGCTTGCATTAGATTTTCTGCTGCATTCATTGTGTTTATTCATGGGTTACTTTAGAAACTGGGTTATGTTAAAGAGGGGAAACAATTGGGGGGTTGATCTAAATCTCATCAGACTGTTAATATACAGACATGTTAGGAAAGGTGAAAGAAAAAAAAGCCAAGTGCCAAAAATGCTTAAGAGGGAAGTAAGGGAGCCTAGTGAGGCAGGGTTTATTGAAGAGGACTATAGCTTTCTGTCAGAATATCTATGAAGTAACACCTCCTTTAATAAATATGCTCTGGGACACACAGGCTCATTCACAGTAGTCAGTGGACAAGTGAATGCCTGGGAGTCCCTATCAGCATGAGGTTATGCACATGGAAGCAACTCTAATCAGAACCAGTCAATCAAATGCCGGAACTAAGCTCTCAAGTTCCACCTATCAGCTGAGGAAAACAAACACACACTTATAAATACATGTTGTCTATGAGAGCTCCTAGAGAGTGAATTATAGTAAGACTGTTGTGGATTAAAGAGCTCTTAAAAAGGCAGCATTATGCACTTTCCAGACACATAGTGACATTTTACAGCACAATCAAGTAACTATGTTACTTTCAGTTGTAGCATTTTGTGTATAAAAGAAATTTGACTCTGCAATTGGATACCTTGAAAATGGGCCTCTGTCTCTTTAAGAAGTGCCTACTCTTTCCGACACGCCAAGTTTGACACATCAACACAACAATGTGTATCCATTAACCTCTTACACCCTAAGCGAGCCGAGGTCACATGGCAGCTGGACCCACCGGTGGGTCCGTCGGGTTCTAGAGGTTAAGTCATTCAGAGCAGTTCTCAGAAGCATTGGACTGAGAAGTATTTCATAAGATAAGCTTAGTAGACACGCAGTTCTACAAGGTGTTTGCTACTAGTCTGGACGAGCTGGGTGGGGCACATATGGGGCAGAGACGCTCTGTGAGACAGAAGCTTTTCTGGAAACTGCAGCTCCAACTAACAATTATTACTAACAGAATATTTGTGGAAATAGGTGGCACCAATCGCTGCCACAGGAGATTCAAGAATTTCGTAAACATGCACCAAAGAATCCAAGCAACATTCCAGGTATGTTTTTGATGAGGGACTAATATAACATGAAATAAACCTCCAACAAGTCAATTGTACATAAATGCCCCCCTTTAAATCAAACAATCAATCTACTTTAAGAACAGAATTGCTTCAAATTCTGCATCTGATCAACCATTGAAAAACTTTTGACCACATAAGTCTAATTTTATATCTGTTCCTACTAATACTTTGACACCTGTGCAAGGATTTGCATTAGACAACTCTTTACTTCTTACCAAGTGACATATTAAAATAAAGCTAGAATCCCATCTACAAAAATTGTCAGAGCAATTCAGAATTGTGCTGCTTTATTTTGACCATTACACTCTCTGGCATAAAAATATTTTTTGTTGACTTTAGAAAATTTTGATAATTTGTATAATTGTTGATTCTTCGCTCGCTTGTAGCAAAGCAGTTCAACTGAGTAAAATAATATTTTCTACAAGATTTTCACAAATAATTCTGCTACTTAGAAACATCGTATGTACTCAAATTGAAATAATAAAAAAACACCTTAAAGCACATGTAGCAAAATCAAAACTGACAGAAATCTGAAGAACACTTTACTGGACTGTTAATTGTTCTTTTGCTGAATTTGTTAGGCATTTAACATCTCAAGTGGAACTTTCTACTAGACATAAGGGACATTAGCCCTCACATGCTTTACTTTTATTAAAAGTGGGGCTGAATTAGAGCTATTATTCTAAAGATAATGCAAGTTTACAGGGGTCATCCAAGGTATACCACTAGTTATTAGCAGTGAAGTATTGTTTTGTCCACATTCAGCTTATGTTGGCACTGCTTTACTGTGAATTATGGATGACCAAAAAGAATATAGCAGAACACTAACAATTCTTTGAAACAATTTTTTGCTTGGTCACGTGCTAAAATCAGATTTTGTTATTTTTTTTAAAAGGCATAACATCTCAAACAACATTCTGTAGCACTAATCAGGCTTAATGTATAGCGCAGTCATTTGGCATAGTTTTTGTTAGAGCTGTAGAAAGATATGAAGGAAAAAATTCACTCAGGTCTCTATTTGTGTATGAAAAGCAGTTTGGTTTTTTTGTATCTTAAAATACTATTACTTTACTTTAATTAAAAACATGTGTAACTTGGGTCTAAGCATGAAGAAATTAACATTTTGAGAAAATAACTTTGAGATTTGTCATGTCAATGGCATATGGTATAAAGTAGGCATAGAGTAAAAGGTAAATGGCCAAAACTTGTATAGTGCTTTATCAGAACCCCAGACCACTTCACACTACACTTCACACACTACATATTGTAAGCTGCCCACAGCTGCCCTGGGGCAGTCTGACAGAAGCAAGGCAGCAATGCAACGGCACCACTGGGCCTTCTGACCTACACCAGCAGGCAAGGCGGAGAAAGTGTCTTGCCCAAGGACACAACTAGTAAGGCAGACAGAGTAGGGGCTCAAACCGGCAACCCATGGGTTATAAGATGAACTCCAAGTGTTGGAAAAAAATGATACAATATTCACAACAGAAGGTTACTTTGGCTCTCATGTCATCTTCTTATTTTTTTTTTATTTTGTTCTAAACTTGATGAATGTTTAGCAATGTTTACAAAGTCTTTGATTGTCCACAGTCAAATAATTATTAGCAAAATAAGTCAGAAAGTTAGTGACACAACCCGGGTGTCAAAGCAACTCCAAGCATTTACCATGTCAAGGTGAGTGAACTTTGCTGGTGCAGCGAAAGTGATGGCATAGCATAGGATGACTTTAGTTGTAAATAATGTTATTATAAACAGGTAATTGCTGAAACATTTCAAAAGAAAATGCAATTATCCAAATTTTGTCGCAATGGCACATATGTATTGTTAGCATCACACCTGAATATCCCAACATGTCAAGTATAACTGGTGGTCGTCTGGCTTAATAGCACAACAAGCTGTGTTCTGTAGTGTCACATACTTAAGACTTATTTACCAAAGGCTGCACATCTTTCCAACATCACTGAAACACTAAGGAGATAGTGTGATGGGACTAATAGCAATACATATGAAAGGTAATAAAAATACAAATGAAGTTTATTGTAATATCAAATCACTTTGAGCTGTGGTATGCACAGACCATAGCTCATATTATGACCTACATATTTGTCTTGAGTTGTAGTAATTTCCAAGTGAAAAAGTGTACAACAAAAGTTGTCACAACACTTGACAATATAGACAACCAAAATAGGGATTTTCCCAGCCACAAGTATCTTGGAGGGCATGCTGAAACTGAGTGAAATCTATTACCAGTTGTGGCTTTAACTTTTAACACCTCCTACTCCAACTAACTTCTCAAAGGAATGAAAACAAACATATTTAAAAAGCATAGCTGGCAATGTAGCAAAGCTTCCTCAGGTACAGAAGGATCTACACAGGACACTAGTCAAGTAACACAAAGCAAGCAGGAACTTTTTCAAACTCATTAGTTTGAAAAACACACAAAAAAAAGGTCAGCATGGAAAGTAAAATAACTAGCTGTCAGAGGCCTGTGAAGAACTACTCAGAAATGTACTAGTTATAAGTAAAAGGATCCTTTTAAACAATACCATTAGGACTTGGATGTTTCTAAATACATTTTAAAGGTCACATTTTCTTAAATTGATAACAGTCTTAACAATATTTTTTTATCATGTTAACTGTGTTACATCTGTTTTGAGAATAAGTTAAAACTCATTTCATCAGCTTTGGATATAAACAGTTATAACAAATACCGTAACTACTTTAAAAGCAATACTTTAATGTTTCCTAGTGATCTTCTAGCTTAATGATATCTTCTTGTCCTTTTCTATGCAATTTTTTTTCGGAAGCTGGGAACAATCTGATATCATCTAAAAACCTTAACTTTTTGCATTCAGATACTTTTTCTATCCTGTCACCTTTTTCTCACAGTGTCACTCTAGTACAGCTGTGACTGTTTGTGTGAGATAATTCAGTTTACACACAATCATTTGACAAGCAGAAAGAGTACATTTGACACAGTGCACTTGCTATTGTTCAAACTAGCATTTTATTGATATAGTGTTTATATTTTTAACAGATACATGCAGAATTAAATGGCGCTCAAGTTAACCCAGTATAGTTTGATGTGGTAAAGCGCTCACATATTTTCATGTTTTCCAGCTAAAAGCATCGGTCCTACTTTAAGCTTTTCTGCTTGTATCACTTTACAAACTGTAATACATTTTATTAGAATTTTATGTCATAAACCACATAGCTGTGAAATAGAAAGCAAATATCAAAAGCTATGCAAACATTTTACAATTAAAAATCTGAGATGTGCGGCAGGCATTTATATTAAACCACCTTATCTTTGTAGAGTCAACTTTGCAAGTTTGCAATTGTTCCATACTCTTCATTTTCTGATGATGGGTTGAGCAATGCTAACGGATATTCAAAATCCAAATATTTGTTCGCTAATGCGCGCTAGCAAATCTGTGAGGCTTTTACAAAACAGCTGTGCTTACTGTATATAGACGTCTGGACTCTGTTTAGCAATTTTTTGATACAAACAGGCATTTGATTGTGCTGCATTCAGATTTCAGATATTCATTCAAGAAAAGAAATGTTTAGAACCCTGCAATGTTTTCCTTGAACTTTACAGTGATGTATTACTCTGTGCAAGTTTATCACATAACATCCTAATAAAACACATTGAAGTTTATGACTGTGACATAACTAAATGTTCAACCAGCATCAATGCTTTTTCTAGACACTGTATTTTGGATTGTGCAAGAGAGGTCATTTAATACATTCACATTTAAAGTTAAAGTCCCTTATGTTTATGCAACATTCTTTGCTTATCATCAACAAAGACACAAAATGATTTTAGAGCAGCTTTGTTGGACAGAATATAATGCACTCACATATTCTCAAGTTTTCCAGCTAAAAGCAACCCTGTGGTTGAGTGAAGGTGTACAATCATAGGCACTGCGGCATAACTTCAGCCTCAGGGGTAAGTAAAAAGTAAGTGTGGCACACTTCCAGAAAGTATGCAATTGGATTAGGGAAGTTGTAGAACCAATGACAGGATCTAAGCACCCAGATGACAGTCTGCCACAAAATACTATTTTTTTTTCTCTGCTTTCTCCACAGGTTGATGCTCGTTGGGATAGTTAAACATTTATTTAGTTATTTCCGTTGCTCATTTCCCCTCTGTTCATTGAACATTTACAAGCTGAATCATTTATTTGTTACAAAAATAACTCCCAAAACTCACGTATTTTTTTTTCTCCTTTGTTGTCTAAAATTATTCACTACATCTTCCATACAAACAAGAAGGCTGCGACCTTATATAGTGGAGAAAAAACAAAAGACATCTCACCGTCTCTTCTGCTGTTGCCCCTCAACACTTTGGCATTGGCGACCTGAGCCTTCCCGACTTTGCTTAAAGTGGCCAACAATAAAATTATCCACATCTGGAAAACCAAATTCATGGTGCTGTTAAACTTTTGCCCTCTTTAACAAACTGTCCTCTTCCCCTTCCAAATAAACGATTAACTTATAATTCCCAGAGAGCAAGACGCTTTGACCGCTTTTCTTTCAACAGCTCTTGTGTCTGCCAATATGTTTACTCTTTAGATGAAGGAAATAAAAGTGCTGCCTTCCAGTAGCTCATAAAGTGCAGACACAATGTATCGGCTTGTGCCAAAGTATCAGTGTGAAAGAAGTTGCCTTGCAGTGAAAGTTAGGCTCCTGTTGAAAGCGAGGGCAAACTCCGAAACAAGGAAGAGCAGGTGGAGGATAATATAGCTCCGCTCACGGTCAGACAATGAGATTAGAGGCGTCGGACGTCTTATCACCGTGAAAATAAAAAATTCAAGTCAGTCGCTAACAAATAGTTTCTATCTAACGCATCTACACTGTGAAACTCAGGGCGCGTCAAAGTTTGCCAACAGAGCAGCGCGCGCTCTCCATTCACGAGCGCGCGCGTGTGTATTTGTGGGCTGTGTGTTAGCATAACAGATGTTGGCACAGGCGGTCAAAAGTTATTTACTATGTAGCCAATCATCCACCCATACACACATATTATATATATATATATATATATATATATATATATATATATATATATATATATATATATATATATATATATATATATATATATATATATATATATATACACTCCCATCAGATTAAAATATAAGTTACAATACAAACGTTTGCAACATATTTTTATTATTATTTTTATATTATGGGGATTCTCCAGTGGAACTGCTCTAAGTGACTAGGAGGGTCATCTGTTTCTCCATGCTCTCCCAAAAATGATTAAAATCCCAAAATACCTTGTTCTCCTGAACCAGCTGTTGTAAGTAATCTTTTGAGCCAGATTTATTATCACACCCAAAGCTGCATAATGGAAGTGATATCCTTCTTCCTTCTTAGCAATATATTTTTAAGACAATGTATTTCAACATCTGTTATAAGCTTCTCTGAACTAAATTACTCTTAACCACCTTTATTGTACATTTAAATAACAGCATATGTTCCCAGAATTGGTCCAAGATGTTTTTCTTTCTTTTTTTTTTTTGTTTTTGCACATACACCAAACAATGTTGTTCAATCTGTGTAAGATGTGCTGCTCAGTGGAAGTGCTCCAGAGTGACACCTTGCTAAAGCTTCTGTAACTTGCTAAAGGCTGAACATGATGCTACAGGTAGACTTGTGGAATTCATGATTATTTTTTTTTTTAGAATCAAGGCTTGCCAACCAGGCTTTCTTTTTATATGTACAATAATACTGGCTTCAGCTCATGTGATTTAAAAAAAAAATCAGCTTTTGTTTTTGTCACTCAGTCACAGCCAGTGCCTGGGGGCTTCAAACATGTGAATCTCCGTTAGTTTTTGAACTTACAGTCACATTTAATTTCAAGAGTTATTTCTTCTTTATAGGATGAACTTGCCAACTTGCCGTTTCCAGCTTATTCAGCACAAAGACTTCCCCTTAGCCTGCAATTGGCTAATGACTAATGCAGCACCTAAAAGTTGGAATCACTTAGGGAATTATATAGGTTATTAATAGAGAGAAGAAATTAATTAAAATTAAAGGCTATTAAACCACTCTGCTGAGCTTCAAAGGCATATGCACTCAGTGAGGGAATTGCACATGCACATAAAGATCGGTGGAGGGCACAAAAAGTATCACACCTCATATAAATGTACACACTGATAGACTTAACTTAGAACACATTTTTTACCACACTTAAAATATGACTGTGCAACAAAATCCAAGGGAAATATTAATATCAAAAATAGCATAATCATGTTAATGCACATCAGTTACTGTTACTGTAATTTCACAATACCATTCTTCTATAAAGAGAGACTTACGATGTTCATTAGTGGATTACGTTGCAGTGTGGCATAGCAGACATTCACATAATCTGTCTTTTACCATATCTCCCACTCCCTCTCTACTTAGTATGTGTCCACAGCATGTGTGTGCTTGAATGATCTGGCATTTGTCTCCTCTTCCCTGAAGCTTATGTCTAATGCGTGTTTGTTTGCATGTATGTTGACAGGCTTCCTTCTCGCTATGTGTTTGTTCAGTCCACCTCACAAACCGAAATGGTGGAATTAATTAGGTGCCCTTGAGCAAAGCAGTATGGTTCAAGATTAAGCTTTGAACATTTCAAGCACTATTTCAAATCCAGTAATTAACATCAACTTGGAAAAACAAGTTTTTATGAAAGCCGTTTCAGTCTGAGAAACTGAAGATTTCTTAATCTGATACATTTCAGTGGTCTAAAAATTGAGACAATTTCACTCTTGGTTTACCAGGACGTCCACAGCAGCCACAGCTCTTTCAATTAGCCTTGAATGTAATCTGATGATTGTAAACCTGCTGTGACAAAACAGAGATTTGATTCTCCTGCCTCCATTGCAAGTATTTCTCATATGTCTATTGTCTATCACAGGTGATTACTCAAACCTTTTGAATATATATTTTTTTCTGAAATTTAATATTTTCATTACAAAAAAGGAAAGTGGTGGAAATACTCACTCACTATCCAATGTGTTAGTTATAACATTCCTGTGTTGGGCTCAGAAAATTTGGTTCATATTGACATAATAGAATCATGCAGTTGCTGCACATTTTTGCAGCTGTGAATCCATGACGCAACTGCCCAGGTTCACCAAACCCAAACATTGCTCTGTTTGACTGGGTGTGTGGAGGGCAGTGGAAAACTGCACTGAACCATAAGGATGTAGCGTTTCAGATATCACTGAAAACTAATGTGGCGCATATACTGGAGCCTAGTCACTATTTGTCTTCATCTAACTTTTTTGTGATCCCTTCATGTCCTTACCCTCCAGTTGCTGTCTCTATCCTCTTTTCATGTTCTCTAATTTGTCTTTGGATGCCTCTTATTACTTATTTCTGCTGTGACTTTCACTATCTACATTCCTCACCTCCTTATCCCTCCTCTACCCTGCAACAACCCATTCTCTTCACTTTTCATCCTTTCCTCTTCATCGCCTCATGCCACCTCCCGTCTTTCTTCTGTCCCCTAATCATCTCTAGTTTTTTTTTAATTTCCCTGGCAGACAGCTCCAATGCTGCTCCTTTTAGTCACAGGCTTTTAATTAGGGGAAAGCAGATTAGGAAGGACACTCTCTACCCGGCTAATGGTGGACACACATGCAATGCCCACTCACATTCAGCTCTATATCCACATGCACAAGCACACAGTTAAAAACGAGACACCTTGTTCACCAGTTTCTTCTTAAAACCTACGTTTACAGACCAATATTCTGCTCTCTCAGAATGTGCTCAGTGTATTTGTTCAGTAGTTCTTGTCCAAAAATGCACTCTCACTGGTGCATTTTTGCACCAGAGAGAGAAACAAGTTTGAAAGTTAGATTCACAGACTTTTTACAGAGTCTCAAATTAATTATTGATTGTTTATTAGAACATTTTTATTGTTTTAATATCATTTAAAATTAAACTTATTTATTATTCCCTCCTCACTGTATAGATTTGGATGACTCCCTAGTCATTTGTAAGAGAATATTAATCTCTCATAGAGTACCCAGGAAAAAAGACATGCAGATCCTTTTTGTAGAACAAAAAGGTTAAGGAAGTATTATCACTTGAAGTACAAATCTTTTAGACCTTATCTTTAACTTTGACAAGGATGTATCTCTTGGAATTAGAAATGGGAGTCAGTGCATTTATGCTTAACAATTTCACGTCAGCGCTCTAAGACAGTTGAATTCCTTAAGGCGGTAGTACCCACCCCACCTCCTCACAACCTAGTTTTGAGACGTATCCCTGCTGTGGCACGTCAGATTTCAATGATTACTTTACTCCAGCTGGAAAGCGAATGTTCAGACCTGATGTTCATCTGAGGGATCAAAGATTACAGGCATTCAATGTTGGTTTTTGGCCTTCCCGCCTACTTACTGAGATTTCTCCAGAATCCCTGAATCTTTGGTTGATATTATGGACTGATAAAATCCATAAATAACTTGGAAACGTATGAAGAGAAACATTGTTCCTAAACTGTTGGACTATTTGTTCATGCAGTTGTTCAGAAAGTAGTGAACCTTGCCCCATGCTTGCTTGTGAAGGGCGGTGAATTCAGGGATGCTCTCTTTATTCTCAGTCATGACACCCACCTGTTTCCAATTAGCATTTTCAGCTGTGAAACGTTCCAAGCAAGTGTTTTTGTTTTGTTTTGTTTTTTATTAGCATTCCTCAGCTTTCCCAGTCTTCCGTTGCCAATGTCCCAAAGTTTTGGGAAGTAGTGAAAGCATCAAATTCCAAATGAGTGACTATTTACAAAATTACAATAAAGTTTTTCACTTGAAAATTTTATATGTTGCCATTGTAGTGTATTCAATTGAATATAAATTGAAAAGGAGTTCTGCTTGTTTTATACAATGTTCCACCTTCCTTGCAATTGGGGTTGTAGATAGACATTTATATTCCTTGACAATGAATACACAACTCATTATATCTAGCAATGATTTCAGCAGTTTAAAAAATTGGAACCCATACTAGTGTCATAAAGTAAAAATGATCACAGACATGAAAATAATGTATGCATATCTGATGTAATAGCAGATTTGGTTGGTTAAAAACACTCTCGCTGTGACACCTAAAACTCTGACAACTAATCCAACTTGAATCAAAGGGATTATCATAGCTGATAAGATGTTTCTCTCTCTATGCAATCAAATGTTACCTTTCTTCTACAGCAACTGCAGCGTTGTGATAAAACCCTCTCAGGAGTAGATTAAACTACGCCCCGCACCTAACAGGATATAAGCACAGCGTTGCAAACAGGAGGCATTTGTGTTCGATAGTGGATAGGTTTATGGTTGAGCCTCTTAACGTCTTGACTTTCTAGTCTCTCACTGGTTTGCTTTTCCAAACGTCCAAATTAGCTTATCTTAATCACAGTGGTTCCATTTTGCTTGCATACAAATTTTCTTCTTTCAATTGTGTATATGTGCAAACATTATCTTACAATCCGTCTTGAATGTGGTATGGATAAATGTGAATTTGTCATCTATGTGCAGAGGAACTTATTCTGTGGATATAAACTATGTAAATGGAAGTTTTAGTTTAATTCAATAAAATTCTGTTTTGAGCTTCTAAATTGAACTGTACGAGCAGCTCTTGACATTCAACATACTATTGCAGTTTTAATAATAGCACAACAATTATGAAGAATGTAGAACTTACATAGTTTTTTTTTTTTTTTTTCCACAGGTCTTTTATCTGACCCACCCTCGTCACTTCTGTCGATTGGATATAATGATCGTCACTCGTGTCACTTCGGGCCTTTGTCTAAGATTTATAGTCCATTTGCAAGTGGGTCAACAAACTTTCCTCATGTGAATACACCCATAATGTCAAATTTCACAATAGCCTAATCATCTTTGAGAAAGGAAGACTCTCAATGCTCATAAAAATTATGACTTTTTCTACATCATTCTGGAAAGAATAAAATGTACTGATTATTTCTTATGAAGGAGAAGTAAATAGGATTTATAAAACAAAATAATGTTTCCCTTCAAACCACATACACACTTTCCCCAAATACTTTGCCTTTTGCCTTCAACTTTCAGGTAACCTCAGCTTTCTTCTATTTCTTTCTTCCAAACTGATCTCCTGTGATTTATCAAACATCTCCTATAAATTGATTATTTTACAAGATTACTTCAGGAAGAGCTGTCCACATTTCTTTTATTTGTACTTTGGTGCTCTGTATTTTGTTTGAGCTACCAGCTACTACTGGCACCAGCACATAAATGTCTTTGTTTTCATTCCAGCATTACGTAATGGAGTACTTAAAAGGTTGTTACAATTTTACGTATTTCAGTGAGCTCATGGCATCCTTCACTTGCCAGAACATGCATTCCATTTATTAAAAATAGTAATCCAAAGAGAGCAAGATATAAAAGAGGCCAAATGACAACCTTGAAAGCATCATCAGGGAAAAATAAAAGTATCTCTACACCAGGGAACAATCTAATCAATAATCACCAAAATATGTTACATTACAATGACTGAAATTGTCATAGTACTGACATCAAAACAGGCAATCAGATAGGATATATTTGTCTCAAGTTATCACTACTCTCATCCTTCAGGGAATGTGGAAATGTGTTTATTTTCCTTACGATAGATGATACAGTAATATAATATAATATAATATAATATAATATAATATAATATAATATAATATAATATAATATAATATAATATAATATAATATAATATAATATAATATAATATAATATAATATAATATAATATAAAGCTCTCCACCCCACAGTGATGTAAGTATTGGTGACAAGCTGGAAACTGGTTCATTTTAGTGGAAGTGAGAGGGGCATTGCAGGACATGGTGAAAAGCCAACACATTCTCAATTTTCAGCTTTGCAATGGTTGATATCTGCCCATCCATGTTCATACACTCTTCTCCCTTCATTTGTGACATATTTTACTTTGCACAAATTTTGTATCAAAGCAGCCACATCCTAGCTTTTAGACTCAGGTCAATGTACATAAATAACTGCATTATACAGTCTGTGCACTGCAGTAATTAGATGCATCAGAATTGTTTTCACAAGTAATACCATGCAGTACATTGGTGTTTTGGATCTAGTGTATCTTCTGTTGGGATATTTTGGTTACAAAACAGCTTCTCTGTGACTGAATGAGTAATCACTCATTTAAAGCAGAATGTTTGTCTTTCATTATGTTAGCCTTTGTCATAATGCCAGACAAAGACTAGAGCGGGCAGTCACAACACTGAGACAGGGAGAAGGTTTAAAACATTTATTAACACAAGAAACTTAAAATGGAAGTTAATTGGATCCTGAAAAAAAGCAGAAGCATAATAAGCAAACTTTACTGGAGATTTGTAGCTCATGATTAGGAGAACAAGGACAGGTCCAAGAAGAGGTAAACACACTGCAGTTCTATGTAAAGGCAGATACATGAATACTCTGGACATTATTAAATGGAGTGGATTGCTGCTAATATGACTGTTAAATTAACTTAACTGATCAATTATATTAATATTTACCAAGCAAGTTGCAGATTTATAGTGTAGAGTCCTATATAGATTTCTTTTCAACTTTTCAACTTTCTCAAAAAGAAGGTTACAAATTTTAAGATTTAACCTCATAGAAGACATTATGTTGAATTGATTTAATGTGTAAGGTTTAAAAATGTATCTTAAAGTGCTATCAGAGCAAAATGTAAAAATCAACCTCTAACATACACACATAAAATATAATTTATCAAATTTTGCTTAAATTATTAAGCATTTTCTTTATAGTTAGCTACAAATACTAAGTATGGTAGTTAACTTCTAATTAATATGATATAACATGGCAATGTTTAGGCACTTACATACATTCATATTCAGTAAGTTAGAATATGTGTTCCAATGAGGCTTGTTTGCCAGAATATAAGAACCTTTTGAAAATAAAAAAAGCAGATACTAAATATATTTCCATTAATCTCACATTTCTGAAATCATTTTTATATTTGTGTGATTTAATCTTCTAATCTTAAATGTTGTATTGTCGTTACCTGTAAACAAAAAGTCACCATGCCTTAAAAACAGTTTTTTTGTGAAACTAGTCTGTGTTTCACTGAGTGAAACAAAGGAGATTTTTAATAACATTAAATTAAGGCATTAATTTTCTAGACTGTATATAAACATATCTGTTTTCCCAAATATGTATGTAGTACAAATAACTGTGTGCATGTACATGTGAATCTATGTGTGTGTTTACTGCAGAATAGCACCAACCTATGTTGCACCCATCTACCCAGAATGACAGATGAACAAGTGTCTATACACATGCATGTATATATTATCCATTGGGATCATCCTACTCTTCAGATGTTTGTGTGCCAGTGAATGCACTCAGGCCTCAGAGGTTTCCCTTGTCATGGATTTTGAATTCTGCCCCGTGGCTTATCTACTGAACAGCTGCTCTCTCCTTCAAGGCTTTTTCTCGTCTTTTGCTCGCATTCCTCTCAAGTAATTGTTTCTATCTTTTTTTACTTTCCTCTTTTCGTACAGCTAATTTCACCTTGCCTATCGGTTCTCGCTGAAATGCTTGCAAATATTCCATAAACAAGTCGACAGAAACCTGAACAATTCAGGCTGCATCAAACTAGTAAATTTTTACACCTTCTACTGAGTTGTGCTGTTCTTGAAATAACCGAGAAATATTCCTATATTTAAATATTACCAGCATTTATTTGGATTATTGTATTCATTTACTCTGGCTTGTTCTTAGCGGAGTCAAGACTACCTGAACCTAGAATATACAGTCTTTTATATTATACAGACCTGTATAAACTATCAAGAATAACATAATAAACAAGGGTTAAGTATGCAAGTATGGAAAGGTTTGTTTTTGAGAACAAAATTAAATGAGGTACAGTGCACCCCTATCTATTCATGAATCAGTATTTGAGGACTCACTTATCACAATTTTTCTATAGACTGTAACTACTGGTAGAATTTTTCACAGGGCACATCTAAAATATTTGAAATACAGCTTAGGGATAAGCATCCATTGTCGATAAATTCAAATGCCATTACATCCTTTACATTTGAACGGTCAGTTCTATGCTGCAAAAAGTGGGAATACATAGAGGACAGCCTACCACATCCAGCAGTACCAGTTTGCTGAAGTCTCTCAACAAGACTGAATCACCAGTAACACCATTCATGAACAGTGAGACCAACAACCACACATTTAACTATAAATCAACGAACAAAGGCTGAAGTAGTCCACCCATGTCTGCAGAATGAACACTGATTGATGGTGATATGCTACTGACCCACTCATTGGAGAGTGCAACAAGATGCAGCAAACAGCATACGTGTCAAGAATATAGCAGAAGCCTTGAAGCTTCTATGTCTTTTTTTGTTTCACATAAAGGCTCTACAATGGACTGTGAAGTAGAGAAAAACATGATGGAGAGCATTCCCCATCCTAATGGCACCCACAACAATTCATATGTTGTGGGTGCCAGGATGATCCAGTTATCAATTAACGTCCAAAGCATTAGGGAAAACAGAGGAACTTATTATTTTCTACTAGTTTGGTACAGCGGGCTCTTATTGTTCTGGGTGCCATTGTATACTGTTCTTCTTATTGAGGTCTGCAAGGTTGTGGTGTTTTTTAAAAAAACACACCACGCACCTTTCATCAGGTCATTATTCCTACTGCTTCACCAATAAATCTCCCGACATGCAAGAACCAGATACTGAAGCTAATTATGATTAACCTCTGAGCTCACTTGTTTCTGCTTGTTTTTGTTATGGTTAAAAAGCAAAAAATTGTAAAACTACTGCTTTGACACTGAAAAGGCCAATAATCTTTCTTAATGTCTTGTTTTGTTTCTGTTTCATGTACCAACCTGAACTGTTTGCTTTGCAAACTTATAACTACATTGTCAGTTTCTCATTTTTTTTCTTCAATGTTAATTGATTGAAATTTGGCATGTAAGGAATTAATCCTTTGATTTGATGTTTCATTAGTTTCCTGTCTTTCCTTTGCGTCTTAAGCATACCCTATCACTCCTGCGCTTCAGTTTTTAATTAAAGATTAAATGGAAGTTAAACACAATGAGGCATTTAGCTATTTCTGTTGGCTGAAAAGGTACAGACTATTGAATTCTGGGTGAGAACATTCAGAGAATAGAAAAAGATAGGTTAAGCTGGTGGCTGTTATGAGATGAAGGCAGGTTGCACCCCTCGACATTGTGGCACAAAGCATAATGCCCTACAGTGCTTCCTCTGTGATTCAGCTTTTTATTCCATATAACACTCCTTACTACCTCTTCTCATTCTTGCTTCCTCTTAAATCTTTTCCCTGTCCATCTTGCCCTTCTGTCCCATTCCCCAGTGTACATCATCACACCCCTTCTATCCCACTGCAATGTCTAGATTTTTAATGAGCCCACATTTAGCCTTGCTGGATGAGAGGAATGGGTTTTTTTTAAGCATTTTATCTTGGACTGCATTTTTTGCTGTCACCTTGAAATTTTTGTACCATCTGCCTCATACATTTTATTCTCAGACATCAAATCCCTTTACCATGTCTAGCTCTCTAGATCCACCCTTCTTCCAAGAAATACATTATGACATATTAGATGCATTAGTAAGAGGAATGAGAGCCAAATGCACTTGCATTCAAAACAGCAACATGATTTGTCCATTAGTAATCTTTCTTACTGCTTGAATGCTTTACTGCATAAATCTTTCTATTTTCAGCATTCAGTGTCTGCAATATCTAAATACAAAATACACCACTAAAGGTTATTTTTTTTTTCTTTTTATGTAAAATCCTTACTTGACTGAAAGTATATAACAATAAAAGTTCTATTTAGTTAAATCTTAAAAAGTAGCAGTAGTTATTTTTCCTTCATAGGCTGCTAAATTGGTCAAATATTGCAGATCTTAACCTACAGACAAAGGCTCTGGAGCATCATGTAGCTTTGTAGACCCACCACCATGTCTCATAAATTTGACCAGTAGTGTTATAGTTCCAAGTTTATTGGGGGTACAAAAAGGAAAACGAAATGCTTTTAAGTAACATCCATCTATCCATTTTCCACATTTGCTGCATCAGGCGAGAGATGGGGTACTGTTCAAATCTCTTAAGGACAGTTGCAAATGGCATAATGGAAAGGTATTGTTTTGATGATGTCCCGAAAGCAGAGTGTCGAAAAGAGCAGGAACTTCTTAAAAGGAGTAAAATCAGGGTAAAAAGCTTCGTTTTTTTTACCCTGTATAAAAGTTTTACACATTTTAAACTGAATCAACCATAATTCAACTTTGGGTGGAGATGTAAAAGAATATGAGATACAAATAAAACCCTGAATTTATGACAAGTTGCCAGGATCCCATCATGGAGTCTCATACTAAAAACTACCTACTGCCTTGATAACAATCTAAAACACAAAAGCCAGAAACTCTTCCACTCACTTGTGTAAGCTAAGTAAGGCCCTGGACACACACTCAACGTTTTATCTTAGCTGCAGAAAGTGGTGTTTTATATTATTTGGGTACCAATGTTCTCTTTTGAACTTATTTAACCTTTATACAAGGTCTGCAGTCAGATGATGGGTTTTCTTTTTATATTTGGACATTAGGCACCAGCTGCATATCTTAGCACTTCACTTGGTCTTGTATAATAATTCAGACTATAATTTCATCAAGATCCAAACATCCTGGAAACTCCATTAAAAGGCTTTTCCAATGGTTCCATCTGACATTCTGTTTTTCTTTTTAGGTATCTTACTGTTTATGACTAAGTAGCCTTAATATTTGGCTGTCACATTCATAACACATTCAATGAACTTGACCTAACAAAATAAAAACAAAGTTTTCAAGTCATGGTTTCAATTATTGAATAGAAAATGCTATCCAAACCAACCTGCACCTGTGTGAAAATAGGCTGTAATTGCTACTCGTCTCAAATCAAGAATTGTCATAAATCACATTTACTAAATTTTGTTTCAAGAGGCATACCCAGACATGATTATTGAGAGGCTTGTAGAATGAAGGAATTGTTTAAATAGCACATATATGTAATCATAAAGTTGGCTAATGTTCTCAGAAAGCAACATGTAAAAGCTTGAACTAAAATAAATTTAAAACAAATAAGAAATAAAGTAAATTATATCCACCAGCCTCAAAAAGATTAAAAAGCCATTTCTAAGGC
This sequence comes from Gambusia affinis, assembly GCF_019740435.1. Lineage (NCBI taxonomy): Eukaryota > Metazoa > Chordata > Actinopteri > Cyprinodontiformes > Poeciliidae > Gambusia > Gambusia affinis. Next base: position 17,982,366 of record NC_057873.1, read on the forward strand.
TTTGGGATTTCAGCAAACCACAGCTGGATCCATTATTGACAGCTGGAACAGGTGAAACTTCCCAGGTGAATCTGGCCTACAGACTACTCCAATAACATGTAAACAATTCATCCAGCATATCATAAAATAACCAACAACCACATCAAAAGGACCATCAGTTAAATAAATAACACTCCCACACAAGCCGACACTGTTACTTAATGAAATTTCCAGCCGATCATTGATGACATAGATTATGAGGAAAGTCTGAAAGATGAGTACAACAACTCAGATGAGATATACATACGTATTGATGGCACATTACTGCAATGGAACGGAAATGTTTTAGCAATAACCAGTAATGCCACATCACTTCAGGCTATGCTATGCCAATATCATGTGCGCACCAACAAAGATTCCCTCACCTCGGGATGCTAAATATGTGGAGTGACTGACATGGCAGGTGATTTGATCTTATCTTTTGTTAGATTTGTTAGACTAATAATTGTTTCAATTCTTTGGGGCACAAATAGACTGTTTTAAAAACATTAAACTTACAGCCTTAGAATGAGGTGATCATCAGGATGGAAGACTAAAAATAAGTAATGACATAGCAACAAAAGGTAGCTTAATCTGTCCCGATATAGTGGCACAGCACAGTTTTCGGTCTTCATCCCAGTACACATGCAAATGGTGGAGACACCTTATAAATTACATGCATAGTTCATACGTGACTGGCCTTGATGCTGTAGAAAATCTACTTAATTTCTTTTACATTTGGACTCATGTAAAAAGCATTTTAAATAAACTAGCACATTTGACATTACCAGATTTAATTACAGATTAAATATTTAACCGTTTCAGTTGCAGATTACTAAAGAGAAGAAACGTCAACAGTAGATATTTAGCCCCAGTAAATATCTACTGTATAGTTAAGCAGGAACAAACTGACCTGAATCAATCTGCTGAGTATGTAGGTATTCTGAGTCATATGTGTGAAAAATTTGCTTTGGGGGAGAAAAAAATATATTTGCCATCTGTAACTCAAATGTTTCAAAATATGTCTGTCTGAGCAGTAGCTCATGACTGTTTCTTTTCTTGGGAGCTGCTTTGGTCCATGAGCTGTTTGTGGTTTAGCACAAACAGCAATCAACACCAGCTGAGTCTGCAGCTCATTTTGCATCTAAAATCATCTTGCTTGTTATCTCTGCGAAAGAGAATATGGGCAGAAAATAAGCCACTTGCAAGTCACAGTATAGTGTACAGCTGAAGAGACTGAAACAGCACTGAATTTCTAATTCCACACTTTATTTTTAGTTATTTTTTTTCAAAGTGTTGCTTTAAATTATGTCTTTGAGACTCTGCAAAGTAACATGGTTAAAACATAAAGAAGTTGAATATTGCTTCCTGTATTTTTATCCATTAAAAAAAAATACAGTATGAGTGAAGATACTGCCCACTGAGATTTACGCTCACTTAAAGGATTAAAGTGGACACAATTTCCCTTATCAGCCCAAAGCATTTTAAAGACAATTATCTGCCCTCCCATGGCTCTTCCTTGCCACTGCAATTATTTTTGCCGTATCTGCATCCCTCTGTCAGAGAAAACTATTGGGCGAGCCAAACAGCTCAAGTTCTTAGGCATCACTCTGGATTCTGAATCTCTGGTTGCTTCGCTTCCAGTCGAAAAATTATCCCGCACCTGTGAAATTTCCCAGTCCATCATATCTCTTCCTCAGTCCTTTCCAAAAGTCAACTTCTTTCTCTTCTGGGCCATCTGAACTTTGCTATGTGCATTAGTCCACAATGTCGCTCCTTTCTTTCCCATTTGCTTGATCTTGCCAATTCTGTTCCTTCCCTGCTTGACCCAGTTACCCTGCTTGACAAAGGCTGCTGCTCTGATTTGGCTTTCTAGAACAGAATTTGTATTTTTTTGCTGTGATAATGCTATTCATTCAGCCAACTCCCTTTACATGGATTCAGCCCTGTCCTCTGGTTTTGGGGGGGTTTTGCAGGGGAAATGGTTTGCAGATGTGTGACCCTCTCCTTCCTTCTCGAGAAGTCCTCCACATTCTATAAAATCGCCCCCATCGCCGTAGCCTGCTGCCTTTGGAATTGGTTCTGGAAACGGAAACGTATTGCTGCCTTATGCGACAATGCCTCTGTCGCTGAAGCCATTAACAAAGGCTGATCTTCATTGAAGTGTATTATGCCCTTCCTCTGTCGCATCACCTGGCAGTCAGCCTCTAATAACTTTAGAGAGATTATGCTGATAGCGTTGAAAAGAGCAGAGTTTGCTCCTTTACTTCAAAGGTTGATTGTGTGGCTGAGACAGTGTTCCACTAGCAATGCCGTATGTTTTTCTGGTTACACAAGGTTAGTATATATTTATGTTTATCATTACATTTATTATTTAGCTGCTTAGTGTTGAAACTGGGTGCAGTGAATATGTTTGGCATTGCTACTTACTTTTTCTTGTGTCCGTTGTAGTGAACATCTAGTAAAACCTGATGTCATCCCGCTCACTTTGCATATCATTAATCCTGGCTGAAGGTATTACTAACATGAAAAGGAGAGATGAAAATGAAAAACTTCCTCTAAAAAGAGGCAAGGATCTCAGGGTGCTTTTCATAGAACGCAGTTCTACACCATACTCTTCATTTTATTAAGTCTAATTATAGTCACTCAATGAGTATTCTTACTTGTCCATTCTAGACTTGTGGTCTCATGGCTGGTGTTTGGTGCTTCTTCTTTTTTTCTGATAGAGGAGCAGGAAGACAAAGTATACACTTTTTTGGCACAGTGCAAACATATTACAATGCCCCAAATTAGATTTGTCTACATTTTAGTAGATTAGTAAATGGATCTTTTTGAAAGTACGGACACAGAGATCCTTATCCACAGCCTCATTGGACAGCTTCAAGTATATAAATATATCGCCACAACTTATTTAACATTATTAGTGCCATGCAACTCACTGGCAACTGCTTCATTACGCACAGAGGATGAACAGAATGTGGTACAGTAACAGCAGCCGAGGGGGGGACTTTTCAAATAAACAGACTCTTCAAAGTGTAGCTTTGCTTAGACTGGTCAAAATTGCAAAATCGTGTTCTCAAAGATGTGGTGGGAGGTCAGGTACTTAACATGGTTTGAATAATCTTTCTTGGCAAAGGGAATTTTAAAAACCTTGCCACAAAGCAGCCCATCAGATCAGCTTACTCATTTTTTCTTAGAAAGTAGGAAAATATGGAAGGTCTAAATTGACTTTAAATCCCTAAGACCAAGTTAATTTTGTTGTCATTTTTAAATCATCATGAGACTGTTATCTGTTAATTCTATGAAATGTCTAATTCGATAAACTAACAAAGTACATTTTTGTTACCTATTATGGCAAAAAAAAAAAAAAAAAAAAAAATGCTATGTTAAATAGGACTTCATCTTCTAAAGACTAAGTTTAAAATTCCAAAGGAAAAGCCAATGTAAATTTCATGCAATTATAGTTTGAGCTGTATGGTAATTTGATCTACACTGATATTGGATTCATCATATTATATGTTAACAAAGCTTGATTTTATTGCCAGCTGAAGCAGGAAGCTGTGACACCAAGTGACTATCCTGAAGATCACAAAGCTACAGATAATCTGAAACGATTAACAGAAGACATGCTGCAAGGGCAAAAAGAGAAGAAATGACACAGACAAGATCAAAGGGAGCATTTCAAAGTAGTGGGAGGTGTGAAAAATGTAATGGAGAGCCTACAGAAAGATAAAAAAATAATCCATAGAAAATGGGAAGGAGATTAAGTTGTAAAGTTGAGGGTGTTTGGAGAAGAGCCTGACACACCGAAAATTTATACAAATTAATATAGTTAAGAAATATTAAGGTAATGAAATGAAAGCCTAAGGGGAAAATAAATAATAGACATACTTGGAATCACTGACCTATCTACAGCAGTATTTCAAAGGTGATATTCTCAGGTACTGTTTTCAAAACAAATAAATGACCAAGTTTACATTTCAAGCAATAATTTGAATCAATGCTAAAACAGTTACTGTATTATGAGATGCATGTTGAACCATTAAATATATCCAGGAGAGGAACATGTATATGTACAAGTTAAGGTGGGGAGAGATACAAAACCTTTCTTCCAAGGTAGCATGTTTTTTTTTTTTTTTGTTTTTTTTTGTACAGGTATTTTGTTTACCAATTTCAAGACACATGCTTTTCTAACACATTGTACTAGAAAAAGAGGGAGAGATTTGTTCAAATGAGGACCAAAGAGTTCCATAATACAATAATGTGATAAAATAGCTGTTCTGCATGTGAGTCAGGACGCACCTGAGTGAAAAGCCAATGGCTGTCTCTCAGAGAAACCTAGGAACCCTTCGTTGTACACAAAAGGGGTTCACTTTCCAGAACCTGAGCTGTCTGTGACAAAGACTCATGGCCTGTGGAAGCCACTCCTGTGGAAAAGGGGCTTAGCTTAACAAACTCCCACATTCTTCACCAGAATTTGTTAAACCTTACATTAAACTTTATCTATACTTGACAAAAATTACTATTACCTTAAATTTATTGTTGGCTAATAAGATTATACTTGCGAGTTTTGTCCTGATTGACTGAAAAAGCTATTTCTTTGTTCAAACAGAAAATGAAAATTTCTTTAAATATTCAAACCTTTTCAGATGCCTTGTTTAAAGAAAAAAATTTTAATGCCACAACATTTTGCAGTTTCAAATCTTTTTTTTTAACCTGAAAGTAAAATTTTATATAAACCTGATTTTAATCACCTAAACTGTGATTCAATGTCTAACAGCATTACAGAAAAAAATACCTGTCTTGTAAGAAGTGAAGTAATATGCCAGTGGAATTGGTAATTTCTCACGAATACTAAAAAAAATGTTAACTTAAAACTAGCTCCTATATCTTGCTGAAAGATTGTTACATTTATGTTGGTTTTGCCCTATTTCAAGTATTCTAAGATATTTGCGCGAGAAACTATGGTAAATGAGAATAGACAAAAATACTTGGTAAGAGTTTGTGTTTTTGCAATGTAAAAACATTCAACATTTAACATTCAGCAGAATGTTAAACTTTAAACTTTGATCTTCCACACGGATTCATTTTAAGTTTCAGTCTTTTTGATATTCATATTCTATATCTACTGACATTGGATGGTGTCATCAGGAGACATTGCATTAATTTTAATACTCACACTGATGACACCAAGCTCAATTTTGCCACATCTCCTGAAGATACCAGGCCCATTGATGCACTTTTAACTATATATAAATGTTTTGTGAGTCTATATTCGTTATTTTGGTCCTACAGTTTTTAAAACAGCAATGTGTTGGACTTTATTTACTCTGCAAATAAAGTGTAACTGATGGATTTATTATTATTGAAACAATAGGAAACTTTTTGATTGAGTCCCTCATGATATTGAGGTGCATCTATTGCATTAAAACACAGCTAATAAAACAGCACACACAAAAAACAAATGAAAAACAGTGAACAACTAATGACTGCCAACTGAGACACATGGTGCCAGTTTGTTGTAGAATATTCCAAATTTGTGGTGAATTGAAACAAATGTTCCAAACTTCGTATGTTTTCTTTTTTTAAAATTTAAGTATCACACAAGTTGCACATGCTGTTAGTAGAAATATTTTTCTAGGAAAGTATGTATTACACTGAAAGACTTTAGTATGGTAACATTAAAATGTTGCTATTGGCATCACCACAGTGTTGTCTACAATGTCTTTGTCCTACTCTTTGACACAATAAAAGTTTTGTGCACACAGATCACATTTCCTTGAGTTAAAAAAAAATGCCATTCATCAATCTCCGAGCACTTCTCAATGAAATGACTTCTTTTGTTTGTTGAGAAAAACTTTCCTCTGAGATACTGTCACAACTGTCAAAATGATAAATGCGGTCTGTCTGTATGCACTCAACTGCATAGTGGCGAAGAATTGTCTGGTTTGAACAAAAAAAGCACACATTTTAAAAACCTTGTCATTATCATAGCAAAGTCCTTTTTCAGACTAATTAGAGCAATGTCACTTCATGAAAAAGTGTGGTACATAAGAGATGGTGTTATATGTTTATATAGTTGTGATTTCCATATTTTTTGTCAATCTGTTTTGCAATAGTTCAAAGCAATTATTTCTATCAAATCTAGATTTTGATTGCCTCATTGTTTCATAGTTTGTACTGCTGCCCCAATCTTATCCTTTTGCCTTGATAGTGTTTTGGGCATGCTATTAAAGATTTGATAGTTTACTCTCTTCTTATCCTCAAGTTACGTTCCTGTGTTTGGGTCCTCCAGTATTGCTTATTGTGAATCATGCACTGCATGGTGTAGCAGAGGTCTTGGCACAGGAGAAAATTCACAGTGGCTGTGACTTTTAACAAAGTGACACATCCAACTTTGCTGCAGGTATCTCTTATCATTTTCAGATGTATGCCATTTCACCACAGTGACTGTACCTTAGGCATGTGACTGCTGTGCCAGTAAATACCAAAGATCTCACCACAGCACCAACAAAGGTCTTTGACACAGCTAAGGCCAAGGTCAGTCCCAACCCTACCTAAAACAAGCTGTGCTTCACAATAGAATAAGTGTTTCAGCTAATACTCCAGAGCTGGAACTCACCCTTGCCAAATTCACCCCAGTTGATGTCCTGTAAACCCCATCAGGAGAACAGATGTCAACACCAAGTGCTTTAGCTCTTGTCAAGAGAGATTTTCATGTCCTTGAGATGATTGAGGAAACCCCTACACTGAGGCCAGACTCAATGTGGACAGAGCTGACAATTGTACCAACCACACCTCTGTCTCTGGCACTTTTTCAAATGCCAGTGCGAACAGCAACTTACAAGTTTACTGTGGGTAAATAAAGAAGGAAGTAGGAAGGTCAGTTAGTGGTTCTTAAGGTTCTTTATTTTAATGCTAACAGTTATACAAAAGTCAGGGGATGGGCTGTAGCTGCAAACACTTCCACACAGACAGAACAGAGAGTATTTATAAAGGTACATTTAAAAAAAACAATAGAGAAATTTTCTCCTGCACACTTTTGTAATTTAACACCAAACAAAAGGTGCTAACTTTTATTAGAAAATAAAATTAAAATTAAGCAGCAATGGAGGCCCAAGCACTGTCAATTTGCTGTCTCATTCAAGCACTCATCTTTAGTAGAATGGCACAGTAATTGAACTAGCCCTCTATTGAAGTTGTGCCACCTGCTTCCCCCCAACCCCCATTAAGTGGTTCTGCAGTCTGTCTGAAACCCCAGAGCCACATTCCCAATTCCACTTTTTTTTGCACGTCATCAGTTTTGTTATAATCATCTCAACAGGTTGAACTGGTGGCAGGATGTTTGATGCACATTTCCAAAATGCACTTCCTGCCAATATTGGGAATGTGCAATCCAGCCATTAAGCCGCAAATTAAGTTCATGTCCTTTGTCTATTTTCTCATGTTTCATTTGATGTTAAAATAAAAATATTAACATTAAAACATATAATACTTTACACTTTTTGTGATTTCCTAACAATACTAAAAGATTACAACATAAAATGTGTAGTTTTTTCTTCTGCCTGAGAAACATTTCTTCTGTTCTGCTCCCTGACTCATTAATCTCTCTTTTTCCCCCCTTTCTCCTGCATTGCAGTACTGCTCTTTCTACCTTTTTCTACTTCCTCTGTTTCCCTCACACTTCCTTGCCCACAGTTCTCCCTTTTCTCCTTCCCTCCCTCTGTGCTTTGAGGTGAGGATTCAATAAAATTCGAGGAGCCCAGTGAAAAATACCATCAGAGAGGCAAAGGTCTTCCAACATTTTAATTAGCCATTATATCTGCATGAGCTGCAGGGGGGAAATACATGAGCAACCCTACCTATAGATAACATGCATGCAGGAAAGGTTGTGCATAATACATAGTATATATCATAAAGAATATCCTTATTTAACATATGAAGAGAACCACTGGAAATTTACCTGGGCAGAATTAAAAGTACAAGACTGGAAAGCCTAATAAATAATTACATATTTATATAGAATTTATTATCTTTTACTTAGATAAGTGGTCTTCTTTTGTAATTACCACAGTGACAATTACAGCCTGGACACCTAAAAGAAACATTACTCTCTGGGTACTTAAGGTTTCAGGTCTCATAACTTTATGAACAGCTCTTTTGACATAAATTGCAGTGATCTGTCAGATTTGCTCTTAAGGTACTTTAAATGTCTTAGTTATCTGTGATCTACCATTATCACTGACTTTATTGATCAGAAGATACATATCTGTTTCAGAATGTTTTATGCAGTTATTTACTATGCCATAAATCCCTGTTGTCTCTCATACATTTATAATGTTTTATGATTATTTTAAAAAAGTTATAAGGAGTTTCACCAATTTATCATCCGACATAAGTTTTTTTTCCTAATATGACATAAGAACCAGTCATTTAGACACAGCTATTGTAATGTCAGCCGTCTACAATAAGTGTTAGGAAACAATAACAGAGGCCTATTAGTGGATGGTTTTCAGTGTGAACTTTGGTTTTCATCTATGATTTGGTTTTGATCATTTCTTTATCGTTTATCTGCTTACATCTCACCACTTTAGTTTTTTCCTTGTGTAAGCTCATTTATTCTCAATTTGTGCTCGGACCTTTCTCCTTAGATTCAAGTTTCTTTTTGTTTATTGTTTTTGGTAGTTTTAGTTTTTTCCTTTCATTTAACGTTTTCCCGTGTCTCAGCTTTGTTTCCTTCTACCTTCCTCAACCTGTTAGCTTGCTGCTTTGCCCGGCCGTTTTCCATCTCTGTCTTCATCAATATCCATAAATAAAATATGGAGCAGAGATGAACCTTCCCAGGTGTTGAAATCAATGTGTACCTGAAATATATATCTACACAAATTCATAAATGTACTGTAGATCTGCACTTGCGACACAACGCAAAAATTTGAGTTTTTCAGCTATTGTTGAAGCTGCTGCTTAGTTCAGCGCTCTCTGTGTGTAGAGCTCATAACTCGCTACTGTGAACAACCCTCCGAAGAAGGGAGGCTTTTTGGTCAAAATAGGTAGTTCAGTTAATTTGTTTCATGTAATATTAATTTTCAGATTATGGCTGCCAATGTTAACATGTTGGCAGCTGTAATGGAAATATATGTGGCCTAAAACCATGTACAGCTGAATCCAGACAATTTTGAGGTGCCGTTCCACAGGGATCAATTTAAGGCCTAGAGAAAACTTTGTTCTGTCACCAATGATTGTGAATAATGGTTTTCCCTGAAGCTATTTATGCTCCTCCTTAGGTTGAGCCTCTCTCAGCAGCATCAACACTTCTGCTGCTAATTCATGTTTCACCAGTCAAGAATAAAGAACTTGTGGACTCTGTGACCACAGGGCAGCTGGTGTCTCAAATAAATCCCTGCTCCCTCACATCTATTCGGATTCTCTGGCAACACCACAGACACATTTCTCTGCTCAGGCACTGCTTGGAAACCTCTCCTTGTTGTGGCACCTAATTGTAGAAGCCATACAGTTGCTGCAGGTTTCTCTAAAGTTTTCGTAACCACTCCTCCTGTTCAATTATCTCCTGTCTGCAGCTTGAGAAGTGAGATGCACTGTTAGAGAGTATCTGGTATAAGCTGTATTTTGTTCCAAACTACTTCATGTCAAAAGTGCCACAGTTATTCAAGCAATTGGTGATAATACGAGAGTCCTGGGTCACTGCAGATAGCTTTGGTGGTTAGGGTTAATACTCTTAAATAAATCTATGTTTTTCTCTAGTTCAGATTATGTAAAACTAACTTAGTCTACCACTTTTCTTTCTGATTAGTATGTTTTTTTACATTCCTTTAACTTGCCATTTCTCATCATTTTTATGTAATCCTAAATACATTTATCTGCAATAGATACTCTTTCTGAAAGACTGAACTGATCTGAAAAAAATTTAAATAGCCCCATTGTGATGTCTTTCAGTCTTTTATAAGCCAGATTACTAACTTATCTCTGCCCTCCACACTACAACCGAGGATCCAGGGGAACAATGGAGGAGCGACCAGGAGACTCCGGATGACACCCAGCAAGCATCAGCGGAGGGAAGAACAGATCTTCAGCAGAAGACTGGCTGAGGAGAACACATGCAGTTTCAAGAAATAGCAATTTGAACTTGAGGATCAGAAAAACTTAAAGATCAGTTACCACTGCTTCTAGGTTAACCATAGAGCAGCTTCTATTTCAGGGAAGCTGCTCCTCTAAATACTGCTGTCATGATTGCTGCTGATGAGCACCATTTGAAAGCTGCACCTGCCAGTCAGACCCAGCATATGAAAGAAGGTAAGAAAATAAAGACACTCACAGTACTGCTCACAGTCCAGTACACGACCCTGTGGAAAAAACAGTACCCCCCTCAATGGACACCGTCAGATGAAAAAGAAGTCGAGAGTCCTTCAATGTCCAAATTGAGAAAGGGAACCAGGATGAAGTAACATGCAACCCTGCGCCACTCCTCTGGAGTGCATCCCTCCCAGTCCAACAAGTGCTGGTGCCCAATATCCATGGGACAGATATTTATGATCCAAAGGACTGTGAAGGCAGAGTGACCGAGTGTGTAGATGAGGCTTGGCTGGAGGCCACAAAGTGCTAGAAAGAACAGGTTTAACTTTGAGACAGATGGTGTGGAGACTGATAACTGATCGGACGGTGAAAGGTTCCAAAAATGTGGGTGAAAGTTTTCTTGAGTATCCTATAAGAGGACAATCCCTGGAAGAAAGCCAAACTTGTTGGCTGGCAGAGTAAATGGGAGCAGGGATCCATTTGCAATCAACCATCTTTTCTTGTTTGGGTGGATCTGCAGTTGAGAACAGCTCTGGTCTGTTTCCAAATCTGGTGACAGTTCATGAGATGGTTCTTGACTGGTGGAAGGATGGAGTCTAGAAAGGAGGATGGAAAAGAGAAGGTAAAAATTGTAGGGATGCATCAAAGGGCATGTAGCGGTAAAACAATACTGCCACATTTGAGCTGTGATACATGGTGTTCCCACATATTTTATAGTTTAAAACCTCTGATCAAAGGCGGTCAGCACATTGCGAGCATGTAAACAAATGCCTGTTCCAGTTTGCAGTGGAAGTTGCATCTCTTAAATCGTACAAAGCCTTATAGAGGCTTGGAATAAGAGCCCCTTTTTCACATCTACTACCAAAGTTAATGTCCAGCCCAGTCTCACACTTAAAGTAAACAATGCCCCTACAGTGCACACAGCCTCTTGACCATACATTAACATTCTAAAAGAAGCAGCAAGAAACCTTTGTCTCAAAAGGTGCAAGGTTTAAATGTTTGTGTGCTGGTGCTGTAAGAGAATGACAAAGTAGTTTATAACAAGCACATTGCAAGTAAAAAAGGCTATTCTCTCTTGTCACATCCACCCATGCTCTCATTCAAAATGCATTTAGATGGCTGTCTCTGAAAGACAATCTTTCATTGGAAAATGTTTTATCTGTCAACTATTCTGAGTCAAACATCCAAGAATTACCTTCAGATAAAAAGGACATGGTTAATGCATTAGTGGGAGTTTGTGTAGGAGTCCTGGCAATGTCTATGTTTAGAAGTACAGAGATGTTTTTATGAAAGGCTCAGAGTATTTTTGTGCCACAAAAGACCCGTCTTTTATACAACTGAAGCCAGAAATTTACTTATACTGAAAAGAAAGACAGAACACCCTTTTTTTCATTGTCTGAAGTTAACTCCAACCAAATCGCTCTTGTTTAAAGTCAGTTGAAATAACCTATTGCTAAATCACACAACAATGAAAGTATATGTAAGAGATTGATTTATTAATTTATTCAAAATCAAACATTTATACAAAGAGTCATAGATACGTCTTTGAACAAGGGAAAGCCAAGATGACGATGATGAGCTTTGGAAATTTCTGATAGGTTAACTGACACATTGGAGGCACACTTGGGGATGTATTTTAACTTCAAAGCTCAAACTCACTGCTTCCTGGTTTGAGATGACGGGAAAGAGAATTGTGTAGCTCCATAAATTTGGTTAATCCTTGGAAATAATATTCCAGGAGATGCTGGAGGGAATCTGTTTGGCAATATATTGTATGTTCGTTAAATCTCATAAGCAAAACATTCTGATTATGTGATGGAAAGTGAGACTTGGAACACCACATGGCTCCTTAACACAAACTACTCTAATGACAGACTTTCTTGGAGAAATATTAGGGCTGATATAACTGTTGGGTTTAGAGTAACAAAGATGGTCGGAACCGGAACAGAAATTGGAATGTCAGGATAAATTCTCCCATTATTTTAGGATTCCAAATTGCTATTTTTGTCACAACGAGTCACATTCAATAATATTCTGATTCATTTGATATAGCGGAATATTCTCTATGCACCTGCTTACATTAAGGTAATCATTGGCAACTGTGCATATCACTAATTAAATGGTGGACAATAGACCTCCATGTTTATTAGGCTTAGCATAACTTTTAATCATTTTAAAGATGCAACTGATTAGACCAACACACAGGCAGATTTTATTCTTAGACGTGAAGATCTTTATTAATATTTAATAAAAATTTCTAGACACTTCTTATTATTTGCATACATCTACACTAGTTTATATTGTTAGAAATAGAGCAATAGATATGTATGTGCAGTGTAATTACTTGATACAGCTCGAAGCATTACCTGAAGTTTAATCCAGGACTCTGCATGAGTCTGTGCAGTTACATGTTAACCGTCAAACAATATAATTAACCAACTGGCAGCTGTTTATTGTCTCAGATTCACCTGCAAACAGCAGATGAAATTCACCTGCTTTATAATAAACGTCAATTTACTGTGGCTAAATGTCAGTTCTGACATTGTTGAAATGTCAGAACTGACTGGTGGTGTCAATAAATAAAAAAATAAAAAGCTCTGCCCCAACAATTCTCCCTCATAGTCTTTAATAAAACACAACAATATTCAAAGTCCCATACAGAGGTAAGGTCGTAGTTTTACTCCAATAACGTCAGACAAAGTCCAGTCCTGCAGACTGAACTGTCTTAGTGAACTTAAGAGCCTGCAGAGGCTTCAATATATCCAAAATGTTGCAGCTGGGATATTGATGTGAGGACAAACTCATATTACCACCACTCCAACCGCCTCCAGAATTGACTCCAAAAAATGAATAACATTAAACAAAATAATTTCATGACACAATGAGACACAATGGGATTAATATAGAATTCATGATATTAATTCCTTATAACAAATCCCATTGTAATCCATAAAGTAAATATTTCATTCTGGGGGTTCTTGATTTCTGTCTTTTTCAAATTAAATCAATTCAATTAATCCCCATCATGCATTTAGAAGTTGAAAACTGCAGGGTAACTCAATGTTTCTTCTTTTCACAAGTAAACCTGCAGCTCAATAAACTAAATAAAACGAGTAAACTGTTTTCTGGATGGATACAGGTATATGAAAGCATGCATGGTTTTCAATTTTAGGAAAAGGCCAATGCACCCAGAAAAAAAAAAAAAAAACATGCATAAAATACAAAATGGGATAAAATACAATCTTGAAGCAAATAGATTCAAAATCTTGACTCTATTGCTGTTGAGTTGTTATATTAACTTCTTGTGTCACCTATTAAACTCAGTTTAATATTGTGACATGTTATACTTCAATAAAGATAGGGCCAGGGAAGCACAATTTCCCAGAATGACTCAGGTGCATCAAAACAGCTCTGCCAAAAGTGCTGATCAGCTTATATTGAGCGATGTCCTAGCATAATACACAAGGTGTCTATTGATCTTGACAATCAGTCAGCACAACTGTTGACATATTGATGTTGGGGTTATGTAGTTTGTTTGCGTGTGTGTGTGTGTGCGCCTTTGCGGAAAAAGAGTCAAATGAGACTTTATATATGAAAACCTAGAAACTCCACGATCTAAATCTGTAATAATTTCAAATAAATGACATGCATGGAACACATCTGGCGAAGGGAACGTACAAAGCACATAGGGCACACAAATCACTTAGGACATGAATAAAATATAGAAAAACAGAGATGAAAGCTGAGAAGAAATCGGCCATAAAAACAGCACAACATTTAAAAGAAATGCTTGAATATGAATATAAGACTAAAGAATATTAGGCTAACTAAAACGTAAACTAAACCACAGAAGCCTGCACACACTAGTGCAGGTGTGGGCAATGCTGGTCCTCGAGGGCCGGAGTCCTCCAACTATTAGAGTCTCCCTGATCCAACACACCTGAATCCAACAGCTGAATCACCTCCCAAATGCAGTCAGGTTCTCTAGAGTCCTGATAATGACCTCATTATTTGACTCAGGTGTGTTGAAGTAGAGACACATCTAAAAGTTGCAGGACACCAGCCCTCCAGGACCAGGAGTGCCCACCCCTGCACTAGTGGGTTCATTCAATGATTTATTCTACTACAGTTGTGATGCAAATTTGATGTTCTATGTAAGTCCCATTTGTTTTTCGATGGTTTTGTGGGGCAACTTATTAGGTTATAGAGAAATAAATTTCACATGTGCCATGATGAAGTTTCTATACAGACAGCAAACAGACTAACAAGGTTAATTACAAAAGGAGTAAAGACTTACAGGTTTTGAGGAGAGATGGTGCAAAGGCCTAAGTAGTTATCTAGATGATGAGAACCCATTGCCACTGAATCCATGGTGAAAATTTTAAATGTTTTCTTCTGTTTGAACAGATAGCTAATAAAAAGGATTTTTCCCTCTAACTGGACTAGTCTGTAACATAGTAAGCTAATGAGCTAGATAGCTGCCTAGCTCATTACCTCAAAATGACAAAAGGTAGATACCTGAACAGGATAATGTGCCAGGTTTCATATATGTTTCACACTTATGTTGGGTTAGTTGTTATGCAGGGCACCTGCTGCCTCCCATCTCTAGCAACTTTATTTTTAGGCTTGCTCAATGTCTCTTGAAAGTGTGAACGTAAGGTTACTGCTCGACTACCTGAACTGAGCTGTAGTTAATCTAAAGTGACTTCAAAGGCACATTGTAGAATGAAGGGGGGAAAACAACAAAATAAACCTGAGAAAAAGCTTGAAAGGGAAATTTCACATCACACTGTATTAATATTTCATAAAGCTAGACTATTCTATTTCATGGGAGTGTATGACCATTATATGTCCTGTATAAGAAAACAGCAAAGATTAATCTTAACCCTTTCTACAAGGGAAAAACTGGCATCACTGGTACTGCATGCAAAATATTTAAAGTGTACATTTAAGGTTCTTTTAAATTGTATAACAATATTTTCTGAGGTCAATCTGGTTGTTGCATTTGGTCTCTAATTAGCTAGCAAATATTTTAAAGTGTTGAATTGACCAGATTCTTATAGAAAAAACATGTAGCATGATGTAGCTGGAGGAGAACGATGCCCAGTGGCTGCGGTCTGATTGCTCAGCGCAAGGAGGTTTTGTTTGCTCAGGTGTGGTTAAAACTGTTAGAGAATTTTCGGTATTATCATTTTGTTATTACTTTAGTTCAAATTGTTCAAATTCAGTCTGTTTAACGTGTTCTTTTGCTTGTCTGTTTATCTTCTGACCTGGAGGTCAGGAATGTCTGTTTATCTTCTGACCTGGAGGTCAGGAATGTCTGTTGTTCTTTACTGGTTGATTAGGTTACATGTTTTAAGACCTCTGCCCCCTTTGGCTGTTTTTCTTTGACAATAAAACAGGAGCTCGGGTGGAAGGAGATCAGAACTCTCTCTGAACGGCTTGGAGAAGCTGTTTCGAAGATTTCTCCTTTTGCAAAAGCTTTGTCATAAAATTCATATATACGTTGTCTGTGGTTCTTTATTTAGGTTCAAGGAAAAGTACCTATCATTTTGGTGCCGAAACCCGGGATCTCTCCCTCCCCCGCTGCCAGGCAGAGGAAGACGCGCTGAATCCGTGCACGGCCAGAGTCAACTGGACCTGGAAAGAAAGACCCAGGAAGCAAATTCTTCGCTGGGCCAGCTACGCATGTCCGACTTTGTCTGCCAACGGCGGAGAGACGAGATCCGACTGGACAACCAGACAACTACAGAAACGTAGGTGAATTTTAAAACAAAAGGACGGCGGAGTCCTGCGAGACACAGTCGCTTAAGTTCCGTAACAAAAGGACGGCGGAGTCCTGCGAGACACAGTCGCTTAAGTTCCGTAACAAAAGGATGTCGGAGTCCTGCTAGAAGCATAAATTCAGGTATAGGTTTGAGTCCTTGTCAAATATCAGTTTGACTAAATGAAGGTTTGAGTCCTTGTCAAATACCAGCTTGACTAAATGAAGGTTTGAGTCCTTGTCAAATACCAGTTTGACTAAATGAAGGTTTGAGTCCTTGTCAAATATCAGTTTGACTAAATGAAGGTTTGAGTCCTTGTCAAATATTATTTTGACTAAAGAAGGGTTGGAGTCCCAGTTGACAGAGTTTCAACTAAAGGCAAAAGGTATGGCTCTTAGAGCCGCCTTATTTACAGGACGCTCCTTAAGGGTAAGTCCTCACGTAAGATAGGAAGTTTGTAATACTGTTTTGTTATTGCTGTGTTGATATTGGTGTTTTTGTCTGCTGCTTTGTTGATGTGTGTGTATGAAGGAGTGAATGGTGCTTCTCTCTCTGGGAGTAAAACTCTCTGCCTTCGGAATTAGGATCCAAAGTGAAAAACCGCTTGGAAGCTAGGCTCCAAGTAGAAGCCTGTTTTTCAGAAGGCACTGAGTGCTGATTTACAGCACTTTCTCTGAGGAAGCACAAAATACCAAAAATTTTCAAGCTAAAATTGCAAGTGATTTAAATAATGGGAAACACAAATTCTTGTAATTCCTCACTCGCTGAGGGCCTCAACGGAGATGAGAAATACATGCTGTCCAGATTTCATGGTAGCATTGTACACATAAAAAATTGAAATGGCAAACAATTGTGGGAATTCTGGAGAGTAGTGTAGCAAGAAAAAAGGGGATAAAAAAGGCTAAAAAGGAGGATGAGCTAAGGTGTGCTAAACTATGGTTAAAAGCAGCCATAGACCGTAAAGAACAAATTAAAAAGGAGTTCAAAGTTCACAGTGGGATCACTTATGATGGAGGACCAGAAAGCGTATATCAACAACAATTAAAAAACGCTTTAATGTCTAGTTTCCGCCCTGAAATTGAGGGCTGGATTAAAAAACAACATTGGAAAATTCCTGAAGCTTCAGTAAAATTTGATAAACAATTGGAGTAAAGAAAATGATGAGGACTGACTGAAAATTGGTGACTGATGAAATTTTGACTGACTACAAATCTGACCAATTATTTTGTGTTTTGTGTCTCTGTTTGTGTTACAATTCATGCTGCTGTGAAAGATTGTGTGAAAGAGTTAGAACAAATTTTCATAAAAGGGCAAATTATAGTCATCTGTCAGAAATTAAACAAAACGTTGGCGAAGATGTGGACAACTTTCGTCTACGATTTGAAAAGGAGTTATGACTTTCCTAAAGAGGGAAGTTTAAGTAAATGAATTTTGACAGGTGCAAAAACAACTTGATGAGAAATTAAATGAAACAATAAAAAAAAAGGAAAAAACATTTCTTCTCAGAGAACAATGTTTTATACTGCATAGATTACTGGGTAGCATAATTACAAAAGGTTAAAACACTAACTTGGTGCTATGATCCTTTGGCTGTATGTCTGGAGGGGTCAGCGATCAGAGTATGGTACCGACCTGGACTTTATCCAGCCTCATATCTCACTTAAATTCCAAAATGAGAGGAGGGCTGCTCGCTGGCTTCACAGCTTCAGCATTAAGGATCAACAAACTTAAGTAATTCACTGGTCTCTGATAAGATGTTCACTCGACCTAAGTTAATTAAATTAACTTACAGTCTACATTTTAAAATCTAACATGGCAAAAAATATAATGAGATTACAAGTTTAACACGTTTCATGTTTATATGTGTTCTAAATGATTTAGAATTATAAAATATAAATAATGTTGGGTAATAAGTGGCTAAAACTATAAAATCAAAAGAGAGAAAAGATATACATGAGATATTTAGAAATAAAAAAAAAACACAAAAAGAAAGATAAACCCTCATTGACTCCTATTTGCATCTTTCTTTTTCCTCTGTCTGAGCCTCGCTGGTGCATCTGACCTCTGACCTCAACTCGAAGCTGTCCTGCAATGGATCAGATGAAGTCCCTCCCTCATCACCAGCTTCTGACACCGATCAAGAAGACAAAGAAGAGTTCCATCACATCCAGACACTAAAATGCAACTGAACTCTTACAATCTCCGCTGATCTACTCCCTGATATCAGCGTGGAGAAGGGAAAGATAATGTGCTTCAGAGACGAAGACAACAAACTGAACTATTTGATGCTTGTTTCATTTGTGAAATGTTTGGACATTGACAGAGGGACAGTCTGGACAACTCAAGATCCAACACCAGAAACTGCAGAGCGAGTTGAAGGGGGAGAGAGGATTGCACCCCAGCGACGCCAGAACCAAGAGGAGGAGGGAGAAATGGGACAGAAAGGAGACATCAAAAGATAAGTGTATCACACATATTATTGTTATACACTGTTATTGCAATGAAGACTTGCTTTCTTACTAACCCTTTTCACATATTATCTAGCCAGAAAAGAAAGTCTTAGAGGCTTTTATGTTCAATATTAGACAAATTATTTCAATTTGTCCCAGTAAACTCTGAGTCCTGTACAGCAGGACCACTGCTAAGGATCCTCGTAGGGTCCACGAGCCATAGGTTGGGAAACCTAAAGAGAAAGCAGATACAAAAAGCGAGAAAAGAGACAATTTCTGAAGCACCTAAACCAGAAACTAAGAAGCAAATGATGTCTTTTCTTGGACTTTGTAATTACTGCAGAGCCTGGATTCCACACTATGCTGAAAAAACTCAGGCTTTTCAGGATTTGATTCATAGCACCCCAATGGCTATGACTGACAAAATAACTTGGAATCCAGAAGCTGAAAAAAAAAGATTTGTTGAATTAAAACAAGCACTAATGCAAGCAACAACTTTGATTCTTCCAAACTATAAAAAAAACCTTTGTTCAAACTGTAGACTGCAAGAACGGATTTATGACCTCTGTGTTACTACAAAATCATGGTGATAAGCTGAAACCGTTAGCTTTCTATTCAAAAAGGTTAGATCCAGTAGCACAGTCTTTACCAGATTGTGTGCAAGCAGTCTGGGCAGCAGCGTTAGCAGTAAACGTGTCGGCTGACATAGTTTTGTTTCACAAAATGGAGCTGTTAGTTCCACACGCTGTAGATGTTCTACTTTTGCAGAGCAAAATGAATTTGCTCTCACCAGCACGACACCTTTCTTACACGGCGACACTTTTGTCACAACCACACATTATAATAAAACGGTGTACGATTCTGAATCCAGCTACTTTGCTTCCATTACCATGTGATGGAACGCCACACAGCTGCCTAGAAGCTACAGAGCACTTGCAGCTTCCTAGGCCAGATCTACAGGATACCCCATTAGAATTAGGAGAAGTCTGGTTTGTTGATGGGTCATGTTCAAAGGACCCTATGGGTAAAAACCAGACAGGTTATTCTGTTGTTGCTTTGCCGAACGAAATAATAGAAGCAGAAAGAATTTCCAGCACTCACTCTGCACAAGCAGCAGAAGTGATTGCTTTGACAAGGGCATGCGAACTGGCTGAGGACAAGCACCTAACAGTGTATACAGATAGCCAGTATGTTTTTTCTACACTGTTTTATTTTGCTAAACAATGGGAGCGTAGAGGAATGACAACATCTACTGGGAGACCAATAACGCATGCATCTTTGCTTAAAGATCTTTTACAAGCAATACAACTCCCAACTAAACTAGCTGTATGTAAATGCGCAGCTCACACAACAGGAAAAGATGAAGTTTCAAGTGGGAACAGGCTAGCTGATAAAATTGCTAAAGAAGCTGCAGCAGGGAAGCATGGGAAAGGAGCTTTCTCAGCACAGACTGAAGGAGAACAACAAATGATAGACAAAGCAGTGCTAAAAGACATGCAGGATAACGCACCAAAGGTTGAAAAACAAATGTGGATAACTAAGGGTGCGAAAATTAATGATGAGAACATTTTTGAAGTCGATAACAAACCAGTCCTTCCTAAATCTTTATTTAAAGCGGCAGCAATTGTGACACACGGGCGCTGCCATGTGTCAACAGGGGGGATGGAAACTATAATACAACAGCATTTCACAACATATGGTTTAAATTCTTACTTAAAAAATTTTTGTACTGCATGTCCAGTCTGTGTGAAATATAATTCTCAGGGAAACATAAGGCCAAAACGAGGCAGGTTCCCGAAACCATCTTATCCATTTCAAACTATGCATATGGATTTTATTGAACTTTCACAAAGTGGGCCATACAAATATTGTCTGGTGATGATTGATGCTTTTTCTAAATGGGTTGAAATAGTTCCAGCAAAGCATGCAGATGCTTTAACAGTAGCTAAGGCTATTTGTAAAACTATTATTCCAACACATGGCATCCCACAAACTGTTTATAGTGACAATGGACCACATTTTGTAAACCAAGTGATACAAAATATGGCTACTCATTTAGGAATGACATTAAAAAATCATTGTTCGTACCGACCACAAAGTGCCGGCCTCATTGAAAGAGCCAATGGAACTGTAAAAAGCAGATTACGAAAATGCCTGGCCTGAATGCTTAGATTTGGTGAAGCTTTATATGAGGATCACCCCGACAGCTGATGGACTAACACCATTTGAAATAATTCATGGAAGACCATATAGATTACTGATATTTTCTTCAGATTTACAGAAAGCAGATGAGGAGCAAACATTAGCAGATTATGATCAGGACTCTAAGACAGAAAGAGGTGTCAAATGCAAATTTACTGCCCTCTGACTCTGCTCTCCCACAGGAAACCCCTCCCATCAAGCCAGGAGACTGGGTTTATGTCAAAGTCATAAAAAGAAAGAACTGGGCCAGTCCACGGTGGGAGGGACCATTCCAAGTGCTGATCACTGATCACCACACCAATAGCTGTAAAGATTGCTGAAAGACCCAGCTGGATACATCTCAGTCACTGTAAGCTGCAGAGAGTGTTTGATCCCTAAAGTCGGAGTAGAGAGGAAGGAGAGCTTTTTTAAAAGCTCCCGGGGTAAGCAGGGGGGCTACATTATAGTTGTAGTTCGTCTGGAACCCGGTGAAGAAACGCTAAGATTCTCACTCCTTTAGTTTGGGGGTTCTGACATCCCTGCACGCCGAGCAGCAATGGGGTCTTCACATGCCAGGTGGATCCTCTACTGTGTTGTGACTGCAGCATGTCAACTGTTTTGCAGAGGGAGTGGTCTCACTCTCAACAGGATAAGGAGAGAAGCAGACACATCCTCCCTCCAGTTTCATCCGCATGACTGTGGTGGAAACTGATGAATAGAACCGTTTATGAGGGACATGCTGTGAACTGCTACGTGTGTGCGCAGATGCCGGTTTCCATACATAACTCAGGTCTACGACCAGGTAACATTACTGACGACAAACAGATGTGTCTCTATGTTCTAAGCACCAGACCACGGCGTATCCCACCCCTAAGAGGAGACAGACCACGTGAGGAGGACTGTTCAGTTGACCTCCGGATGGGAGAGGCTGTGCAAAGCCTATTTCAATCTTTAAATTGTTCACTCGCAGATGATGTACTTCCTTTTTCATCTTCTCAACAAACTGGACGGTGCCCTGGAACTTGTGTAACAGAGTTTACACCTACTGCAAACCGACACAGGATTTCATCACCTGCACAGCCTGCAGGGGTCGACAGACGACTCCACGCTGCAAAGTCTGGAAGGACAACCCGGACTGTGACAACCTGCTTCAGGAGAGGAGTTTCAACATCACGCATAAGACAAAGAGGAGACAGGAGACAACACTGTGTAGCGACATAGTGCCAGGAGATTATGGCTCCCGGATGTTGGCAGACTGGTACTTCATATGCGGAAATGAAGCGTACATGTTCCTGCCGAAAAATTGGGGAGGACTGTGTGCTGTGGTTCCTTTGATCAACCCGATTGCGTTCATCAGGAAAGCACAGAATGATCTATACACCCGCTCTAAACGAACAGTTACGTCAGAGGTCAAAAGATGGGGAGGCCTCACAACACATACTGGAGTTCCATGGGAATTCCGGATTTGGAGCGGGAGAAAAGAAAAAAAAAATTCATGCAAAGCCTTTTTCCGTGGGTTGGTCTAGGAGAGATTCGGGACCACGTTGAGATAAACAGGTACGGATTACTGCGACTAATCAACATCACTTACCAACTGGCCAATGGCACTATGAAAGAAATGGCTGAACTGAGAAACATGGTTATGCAAAATCGTGTTGTCTTGGACTTCCTCACTGCCCCTCAGGGAGGGGTCTGTAAGATCATTGGCCCAACGTGCTGTACTTATGTGCCTGACGAAACAGGAACTAGAGGAACTATTTCTGACGCTCTATATGAGCTGGAAGATTTAAAACAGTCTTATGAGTCGACTGAAGATGACTTGTTCCAAGTTTCTGACGATTTTCTGAACAATGATGAATTTCTGTAATCAATAAACAGATGACTTCATTTGCTGCATGACTCCTACACCGAAACTGTGAAAACAAGTGGTGTTCTGGATGAAAGAAAAAAAACTGCATTTGATTTTTGCTGTTTCTTTTATTTTTCATTTATTACATTATATTCCATTTATTCATTGTATTTTCTGTTTAGGTTAGAAAAAAAAAAAATAAATCTTGCATTTATTGGTCTTTTTCTTCTTTTTCTTTTTCTTCTTTTCTATGCTTAGCTTTTGCATAAGGTTTATACACATAGTAAAATGATAATAAGGGGGGAATGTTAGAGAATTTTCGGTATTATCATTTTGTTATTACTTTAGTTCAAATTGTTCAAATTCAGTCTGTTTAACGTGTTCTTTTGCTTGTCTGTTTATCTTCTGACCTGGAGGTCAGGAATGTCTGTTTATCTTCTGACCTGGAGGTCAGGAATGTCTGTTGTTCTTTACTGGTTGATTAGGTTACATGTTTTAAGACCTCTGCCCCCTTTGGCTGTTTTTCTTTGACAATAAAACAGGAGCTCGGGTGGAAGGAGATCAGAACTCTCTCTGAACGGCTTGGAGAAGCTGTTTCGAAGATTTCTCCTTTTGCAAAAGCTTTGTCATAAAATTCATATATACGTTGTCTGTGGTTCTTTATTTAGGTTCAAGGAAAAGTACCTATCAAAAACTGTTATGTGCAGCTCTTCAGGCTGCAGTGGGTCTGGACATGGGGAGGAAAAACAATTACAAAAATCCTTATTTTAGCCTTGGGAGATATTCATCCACTTGGGAAGGCAAGATTTCACCACCAACAGTATGTCAACTAACACTATTTAGGATGATACCTCATATGAAACAAAATCTTTGTGAATGTTGGAAGATTTAAAATTTTAAAAATCCATTTGATGTTGCTAGGATCTTAGTTTCTTTTCATTAGATCAATATTGTTTCCCTTGTACTTTAGCTCAGTCTTTCCTTTGTGATTCTAGTTAACTGTTTATTTTTTGTGTCTAGAAATTCTTTATTCTAGTTCAATAAGGTTTCTAGGTGTAGCTATTCTTTAGTGTTAGTATGAATCACTCATGGGTGAGTGAGTCATACTCAGTATGATTCCAGTGCTGGAGCTATTAGGTTTCTAACTCCATAAACAACTAGTGATAAAAGTACACCGCAAATAACTGAAATTGTCAAATATTTAAGAATGGATTCAAATTTCATGTCAGTTTTGGAGCTTCGTTTATTCTTCTTAACTAATATAATAAATACAGACAACAGTTACACTGATCAGACATAATATTATAATCATTGATGGGTGTGAAGGTACCTATTAGTGAGTGTAATATAAATTTGGAGTCAGATGAACATTGTGCTCTCAAAGTTAATGAGTTAGAAACAAAAAATGAACAAAGTATAAGAATTTGACAGAAATTTTTGAACATCTCCAAACCTGCAGCTCTTGAGGGTTTTTCCAAGTCTATTGTAATCAATATCAAACAAATAGGTCCAAAGAAGAAGCGATAGTGAACCAACATTATCACTGATGCATGTGGACAATGAAAGCTGCACTGTGTGGTAAGGAAATCAAATTGCTTGTGATGATAAAGACATATAAAGCAAAAGGAGCATGAAAAGAGACAAAAAGAAAGAAAAGGAAAAAAAGAGGAAGACAAAAAGGAGATCAGACAGATGAACAAGTCTAAAGGAAATTATTGCAAAGAAGTAGCTTGGAAAATGTAAAGAAAATCCTGGAAACAGCACCTTGAAGTTTCACTAAAGAAGAAAAGAAAAGAAGCCTGGAAAAATATTGTTGGAAAACTGTAAACACATTGCAGTGTGAGGGCATGCGCGCATGACCCTGCTATCCATCTCCTTTGCTGGAGGGCAAAAAAACGGCTCTCTGACTTACTGTCATTGGTTTTAGCTGTCAAGTCGTCAACATAATGCGCTAAATCTTAAACGTATGTGTGATGTATAAAAGAAAAAGGACAGAGTGCTTTGCTACTAATTGTCAATACTTTGATATGTAGATAACAAAGTCAGGAAAAAGTTTTAATTAAAAACAAATAGTGAGGGAGAGGGAATTAGATAATAGCTTGAATTCAACAACCTTAACATGAACATCTGCTGCAGAATCCGGTGTGTTTCGGTCCAGTTAAAAGAAAATAAAGGCAACCTACACACCAACTTTAACAGAGAAGTGCAGGTGTTTAAATGAAATAATATACCACAGCTGTGGTAAATTAGCTACTGCTGCCGCAGATTAGCTCCCGCAGCAGTCGCTAATTAATAATTGCAAAATACACTTCAAAATTGTAATGGACTGAATGTTCTGATTTTCGTGTGGCAAATGTTTGTGTGTTTTTTGAGGTTGAATCCTCATACATTGGTAGCATTGTTGTCAGTTGCTGGCAACAAGTCTGTGTGAAGCATCGCTGAAACAGAAAGCAATAAAAAAAGAGTGGTTTTTGAGTGTTTTTTTTATAAATGATTTTTCCCTTTGTTGTGGCACACTGACTAAATTACTAATATCTTCATCTCGAAGTTTCATTTTATCCATGAAATTGTTCTACCACAGCAGCATGGCCGTGGATGGCTGGTAAAAGTATTTATTTTGCTTTCCAACATGGGGTGCATGCGCAAAATTTCAAAACGTAAACAATAACATGCAATGTATCTATAGCTTTAAGAGAGAGAAGGGTAAAAGGGAAAAGAGGAAATGGGAAAACTTATTTTGAAGAAAATTAAAGATGGAGAAGATGGTCAAAGGAGAGGAGGGAGAAAAAAGTCTGAGCAAAAGTGTGATCCAGAAAGCACTGGTGGGGGGGCACAGCAGGCAGAGATAAGCACAGAAAGGGGGCCCCTCTTCCGCTCAGCTGTGTGTCTTGGCCGGCTGTGAAAGGCCGCTCTCTTCCTGTCAGCACAGGAAACCCACAGGGCACCATTGTGCCACAGTCAGGGAGAGAGGTGGGGACAGAGACATCACCAGAGGCTTAAATTATTCACTTGAGTTATGGATTGCTATAAGCTTCTTGAGGCTAATATTCAGTTTGCAACTGGTACACTTGTAATTTTTTTTAACTTGTTTACATAGCCACTAATAAGCAAAGAAAAGTAAGAGTAATGACAGACTGATATACATTTACTGGACTGCTTCAGAGGCCACATTACCACTAAACTGCTGCCAAATATGACACTTGGCCTCATTCCAACTAAAGCCCTAAACCCACAACCCTTGTTCATCCTCAGTTTCCACATAGTTGACTGATAAATTCAATTAAAAGCATATTTTACTCTAGTCTCTGTTTCACAGAGTCTGTTGTCCTCCTCAGCCACATTGGCATTAATGTTGGTCAGTAAATAGTTGCCAAGAGTCTGCGGGGTGATTGGTTTGCCTCTAGGGAAATGGTTCTTTCAAGCTCTTTCAGTGAAATGAGAGAATCTTTCATTTCGGTTCAGTTGTTTTTGTAAGTAATTGAGCGATTTTTTTTTTTTTCTTAGATCAAGTGGCTCTGAGCACAGTGCACAGCTGTGTGTTCACTGGCCGAAAGAAATCTACGTCATCTCTTCTGAGTCATTGGAATATTGCATGAATTTGCATCCCAGTACAAGACAGTTAATCCTTTACATTGGCTCTTCAGTATATTGAGATATTTAGTTTTCAACCAGAGGCAGGTGAGATAGTGGTTTAAGGTTAAAGCGTCAGAATAAATTTGGTATTAATTGAAATTCTATCACTGAAGATAACTTTAAAATAAACATCACATATTCAAAGGTTTCTCACAGCTTCTGTCTTGTAAGACATTTCCCGTGTTCAAACTATCCTTCCTGCACTTTGCCCTCTAAAATAATGCGATCCATTACATTTTTGGATTTGATCTCAGTGAGAGAATGTTAAAAACAGAAGAAAAGTTAGCATTTTGTTTGCCCTGTTTTTACAAAGTCACCTCCTCATTCATTGTATTCTGTGTGCGTCTTCTCTAATTGGGTTTAAATCAGATGAGACTGCCCAACTTCAGAGTATAAGATCCACACTGGCAACTCTGCATTTACTCTTCTGCATTCAGGATGTAGTGAAAACACTTCAAAGGACTAAAGCGATTAGCTCACCTGGCCCAGACCACATCAGTGGCAGGGTCCTCAAAACCTCTGCATAACAACAGGGATTTTGTGTTTCATTACCTTTTCCAGAACTCTATTGACATATACAGTCACACACTGAAAGCATCTCACAGTTGTCTTCATTCCTCCGAAAAACCCAGCCAAAGAGACCTTTGTCCTGTGGTTCTTATATCATTAGTGGTGTCACACACTCTTGAATGGACCCACTTCAGTTGGCATATTGAGTTGAGAGAGGTGTTGGCAATGCAAAACATCCATCATGAATACTACCCATAAACATCTGGGGGATTCCAACTCATTCAGCCATACTTCTGTTTATTGATTTCTCCTCAGCATTTAACACCATGCAGCCTCACATACTCCCCACCAAACTTTCCTCCTTTCTCACTTGGATGACAAGATTATCTTGTGGATATTGGACTTTTTAACAAACAGGTTACAGAAACTGGTAGCCAATATAATTTCCAACATCTTTTGCACTGGCTTTACCCAACGCTATCTCCTCCACTAATAATCCTATGTACCGGTAACTGCATAGCTACTCAGCCCAATGGTCAACTGGTGAAGTCTGCTGAGTGACACAATGTTTTGTTTTATTTTTCTCTGTCAGGCCCTAATCTTAACCATGGTCAGGCCCTACAGGAGTTTGTGGACTGGTGCAACAACTTCATGTCTGCAACAGGATGTTGATAAAAACAACAAGATGGCCATGACCTTCTCCAAAAAATAAAGAAAACAAGTTACTTTAATTTCCACCATCAGTAAAAGAGCATGTGGAAAATGTTCTAGAGTATACATATCTGGAGACAATTGTCGACCATTATCAAAGTTCTCTTCCAACACAAAGCTTATCGTAAGGAAATGGCAGCAAAGCCAGTATCGCCTTTGCAAGTTAATTTCTTTTGGAGTCAGAAAAAACATCTTAACGGTGTTCTTTATCATCACATTCTCCTTTATGTGCTGATTCTATTCCACCAGCTTCAGCAGAGAAACCACCAAAAGAGAATTGTCACTGTGAGCTCAAGGATCATTGGACAACCTTTAAAAAACTTTTCTTTATGTGACAAGTAAACAAGCACCTTAGCACGTAAAATTAAAAAGACCCCTTACATCCACTATACTGTGCATTCCTGCCTCCCATACCTTTGTTTTAAAGGCTGCAAATTTCTCAACTCTTAACTAATCCTCCTTTGTACATCATGTATAAATGCATGTATCTTTTAGTTTCAAGAGAGACATTTTTATTTTTTTCATATAACAATTTTTATATAACATATGCTTTATTTAATATAAAGCATGTTTATGTTTTTTTTATATCTTATGTTGTTGTTGATGTACTGTCCTCTTAAATTGCCTCTTGGGGACAAATAAGGTTTCATTGAACTTAACTGATTGAATTAATTTGTCCTTCTTTGTAATGACTCAATTCCACAATTAATTCCAGAAATAATTAATCTTTTTTTTTATCCAGCTTTGACAAAAAGAAGAGCAATGCAATATGTGACTGGAACAACAATTCAGTCAAGAACTGAAATGGCATGCAATGAGCGAAACCCTTGACCATTCTGTAGTGGGTGACCTTTTTATGCTCAGTGGCTTTGTCCTACAGGTTCTAATGGGAAAATATAATTCATATTCTTAGATTTTTAACACGTTTTAACATGTTTTCAAAATCATGTGTAACTGCATGCTTTTTAAATGATACTTTCTTACTGACAGTTTTTCTCCATTGTTTTTACTCTTGTTGTCTTTTCCTTTAATCACTGAAGGAGCAAGCTTCAGGAGTTTTGTGGGTGTGTGTGAATAATACCACTGCTGCAAAGCTCAATACCAATCTGGAGAATGGACTGAACGGGTGGTTGAACATTGCTAAAGCAACTGACTGCATACAAATGCACATTAAGGCACCTTCTCCGTATCTATCTCCATATTTCAAGCACAGAAAAAATAAGCTAATAAAATGCACCACTCAATTTCAAGAACACAAGTGCTGTGTGATGTGCCTGTGGCTCAATGGAAAGAGTTTTAGTCTAACAATCAAGAGTTTGTGTACATGATTCAAGTTTCCCCCCAGCTAGATGTCTAAGTGTCTCCACGCATGACTGTAAATCTCTACCTGCCAACTAATACAACAAATGTCCAATTTTCATATTCTGTCCAGGCCATCCGGGGGCCATTCATTGACTGATGAAAATGTCTCAGTTTTCATTGATTATCAGGGGACCAATAGGCATACTTAAATTGATTGTGCAATCCATGGAATACAACAGTCTATTTTTAAGGAATGTCTTCCCTGAGCTGCTTCCTAATTGGTGGTTCTGATCCGTTCATAGAGGAAAAAGACAACAGGCTGCAATGCAGCACTGCTGCTGATGTTTACAATATCTAAAAGAACAAGTGAAGCTTTACAGACGATATGCTAAATACATTTTCTTCATTCCATCCTGTCACATCCATTTCCAACAGTCAGGTGGCAACGGTCAGAATTACTGTAATTTGTCAGGATATGGGGGCACCACAAAGCATTTGTAGTTAGGGGAAAAATGGCTATAGCATTATAGCATTACCCATTAGCATCATGATAATTTATTAATTGTTGTTTCTCCCTGAACAAGTGAGACTTAAAGCACAGCAGTTCAGGGGAAGGGGGGATTGGTTTCTTAATTAAACTAGACAAAAAATAGCAAAGGAATGTGATGCCATAGGCTTGACTCCTTTGAAGAATAAAAATCATTTATCTCTTTTACTGCATTCTGCACGTTTCCCCTTTCTCTCTTGGAGTGGGCTTAGTTGCTGTGGCAGGGAACAATACAGAAAAACCCTTATTTTCACAAATTATTGGTTACCAGGTCATACTAACACGGGGATGACCCTAGTACTATGTTAAAGTGTCCTTTTCACCCATATTCCTTAAAGCACCACAGCTCCACATAGCACATAGGTAACACATGCATAAACTCTTTACTGGAGTTCAGGGGAAAAGGCATTACATTTATGTATGTCACACAAGGAAGGTAGTTTCTTTTATCTCTACTTGGTGTGAATTGAAAAGGAAAAGCCCGGATGCTGAATTGCCCTGAATCTAAAAGAATACTTGGCATTTTCAGACATAAAGTTTGAAGTGAGGTGAGGACCCAGAGGCTCCACAGTGCTGTGAACAGGCATCTGATGGGAGAAAATGATGTAAGTTCTCTTTCAGGTATTGTGAAGTGGCAGAGAGCACAGGATTTACCTAAAGGAGGAAAAGACAGGCGCTTCAAGCATGCCCTTGTTGTTGGAAACATTTTGTGAAAGCACCGTTATGAATTCCTGTGTAAAGAAAGATATCAGCAGTTCTGGAAAAGTACTTTTATATAATCATTTTTCACTGCAAAGATAGTAAAAATAATTAAAATATAAGAAGTAGTTTTATATTAAGTTTTAGGTGAATAGGTATTTCAATGAAACATGTTTCATCATGCACTCTGGTGCCCAAGTGTCACCATAAAATTCACTCACCCTGCATTCAGCCTTTTGGTAACATCCAGTGAGTATTTCAATAAAGTTGATTTTCTTAAGCATGACTCCACTAAGCCCTGAGCTACTTTTGATCTTCCCACTGTGGGGATTTGAACTCACTCAGTGTCCCCGAGCTCCATCTCTGCAACAACCATGTGAAGATAAGTTAATGTCATAAAGTCTTTTTGGTCGTCGATGTTGTGAAGGTGAGGTGTATGAAGGACCAAAACTGACATAATAAGAAAAAAAGCATAGATATATATTTAGTTTGTTCTTGTTCTTACTCATAAGTTTCCGTCAAGAAATGTATGTATTTTCTTTTTCATTTCCCCTAAACAAGAAAAGTAGATATTTTGTTTTGCCTTTGCCTCCTCTCCTTTTTCTATTTCATCACAAAGTCTATGAATGTCCTGTACATTTCTGATTACTATTGTTATTTATCTGTAGTGGGCTGTATTTGCTATGATTCTCTGTTTTTTTCTTTCTTTTTCACTTTGTCACATGTCTATGTTTCAGTTTTGGACTAACAAATGAAATGTGCAATGATCAGGATCAAATATTGCAGTTGAAAGTTATGGCAATAGCATCATTTGTCATTTATTTCTTATTTGCAGTAAGACCTAATGGAGATTTAAAAATCTAAATACTATTTGTCTTTCAGATTAATAAGTGATATTATTTATTCAACACACAAAAAATATCTTCCTAGAGAGAGAACGTTGATTGCACTGCAGATAAAGGTCATAAAAGGTTAGTGTCTTCTCCTACTGCTAACAGCAAGAGTTCAGTTCTCAGATAGATAGAACAAAGGGGTTTGATAGTGTAAGTGAGAGGGAATTGATGATAGAAGAGAAAAGCGGGAGCACAGACCAAATTAAAAAAATACGAAAGGAAGTAAGGCAATCAAAGGTAGGAGCTTAGGAGTGTGAGGATAGCATCAGTGTGATGTTTAGAGATGGCAAAGAGTAAGTCACACACGGCAGGCCACTGACGGATGCTGGCATTTAGCTCCCCACTACCAACGGAAATACCTCATTAAACATGGCCTGATGTGAGAGTGAGTGTGTCTGTGTGGGCAGATGTGCTTCTGCTTGAGGACATCCGGGAAGCGTGAAGGGAGAATAAATGATTTTATCTGATGTGTGAAGACATCACATTTACAAGTGATACGCCACACTTAAATTTGGTTGGCTATAACTGGACTGTTCACCCTGTTTCTAGTACAGCTCCACACCGTGTTTCAAATTATTATATAAGTGATATTTTCTCAGATTTTCTTAAATGGTCAATGCAAATGACGGTCAATATAATTTTCAAGTCTTGAACTATTACAGTATAAATCAAATTTTATTGAACAAAGCTCCCCATGAGAACAGTATTTCTTTCAAAAATGAAAAACCCAAAATGCACTGTTCCAAATTATTATACACAGCAGATTTTCTAAACATTTTATGGATTATAAAGAACTGCAAACGACCATTTTTGAATGTGCAGCATTAAGTGGTCACATGTACTAAAATCAAAGCTATTTCAATCAAAAACATCTTAACAGACAGAGTTACATGTTTATATAGGACCCTTTCTTTGATATCACAGCACAATTCTTGATCCATTGAACTTGTGAGTTTGTGGAGTTTCTGCTTGAATTTCTTTGTAGGATGTCAGAATACCTTCCCAGAGTTGCTGTTTTGATATGAACTGCATCCCACCCTCAGATCTTCTGCTTGAGGAAACTCCAATCTCAATAGGGTTGAGGTCAGAGGTCAGAGGAGGATGGTGACCACACCATGAGTTTCTCCCCTTTTATGCCCATAGCAGCCAATGACACAGTGGGATTCCTTACAGCATGAGATGGTACATTCTCATGCATGAAGATGATTTTGCTACTGAAGGTTCGGCTCTTCTTTTTGAACCATGAAAGAAAGTAATCAGTCAGAAAGTCCATATAGTTTGCTGAGGTAATTTTCATACCTTCAGGGACTCTGAAGGGGCCAACCAATGATTCTCTCCCCATGATTTCAGCACAAAGCATGACTCCACCACCTCTTTGCTGACGTCACAGAGGCACCAGCAGCTTCAAATGACTGTTTGCTGCTTTGTCAGGGCATTTTAACAGCTGCTCTCTTAATCCGATGAATTTGTCTAACAGAAACCTTCCTCATTATGTCTTTATCTGTACAAACCCATATTTGTTCTGAATCAGCCACAAATCTCTTCACAGTAAGATAACGCTTCAGTTTTTGTTAAATATCTAATGTTTTCATACCTTGTCATCTGATGATTTTCTTCAGCAGAAACATTCTTTCTCTTTCCCATATTGCCTGAAACCTGTGGCCTGCTTAATAATGTGGAACATCCTTCTTAAGTAGATTTCCTTTAATTGAGCTCATCAGACAAACTAATCAACCCAGCTCTCTGAAATTAATTATAGTGATTCAAAGAGCCCTGATACACAATACCATCTATAAATTTAATAGCACAACAAAAAATTTAATCTTTATGACACTTAAGTCCAATTTGCATAATAATTTGGAACATGGTATATATCTACACTTAAAAGGAATGAGGTCTAATGTTATTTCATTTGTTTAATGGAAGGAGACTGGTGTGGGATTATTGTAAAACTTATTTAGTAATACTTTAGATGATGTCTGCAGGTTTAAATTGATTAATACAATTAAGAAGTCATCTACAAAAATGTAATTAAATATTTGGCATTCATCCAGTCATTTATAGCACTCTTACTTTGGAAAACTGAAATATGTCCATTAAGATGTCTTAACTCTGGGTGTAAAGTTTTATTTTATAATAGACTTTCATTTTGCATCATGTCAGTAAAGCATACTAAATAGGAAGCAACCTTTTTTCATCACTTTTCTCAAACCTGACCACCACATTGGACAGGGAAAAGACAGTGCTGTACAACTACCCAATTGAAATTTCTGATCTCAAATTATTCTGAGCCCTTCTATTCTACATTAAGTATGAACTGTAACAACCCACTGAGAGGACCCAGACATTCAACATCAACACAGAAGTGTAAGAACACAATAAGTGTTTTTAATGGAGGAGGATAATGAAATGGGATCAGATTCTGTGCCATTAAAGGTCCCGCTGCAGGGAACGAACAGAGGCAGGCGACTTTAGTTTCCCAACAGAAACTTGAGTGTGTGCAGGCAGATCTCTTTAACCTGGGCTGTAATGCAGCAGGTTGTGCAACAGTGACTGTGATGACGTCTGTGGGTAAGCATGAGTGAGGGAATCCTGAGTTCATGACCGCTCTCTGGTGGATGTTGTCATCTCTGAAGTATCTGTTTCTAACGCCCATTACTGGCATGAGTTGACTGATGTGTTGGAGATGTTAATAAGCCTCGTCTTTACTTCAACCTTCAACTTATTGGCCCAAACCTCAGACTTACTTTGTTAACGAGCTGATTTCAAACACAAAGCTTACCATTTAAAAACCTCCAAAACTGCTATTTAAAGCATGGACTGGTTTCTTCATGATTTAAAATAGCATATTTTTGCAAAATATGAAAAATAAAATTTTTTCAGAAATTTGTGTTTTTGTAATTTTTCTCCGTTTCTGCTCTGCCGACTTGTTCGTGCATTAACAGTGGCAGATCACAGTTGTTGAAAAGTTATTTTCCAGGTCATATTAAAGTTTGTGCGTCCGTCAGTCAGTTTCAAGACTGGGTCAAATGTCCTTATTTTTTGGAAATCAAAATGCTCACCCTAAGTTACTGTGAAGTTTAAATAGAACCTGTCGGATTCCAAACAGTGAAAAAATAACCTTTGTGTTTGAATGAATGCAGTATTACAGGCACAAAGAAAACCCTTCCCTGCATTGTTGCAGTGGCTGTAAACAATTCTGGCTAAACCATGTTTTCCATGCTGAAGCCAACCGTGCTTACAAATGAAATGCCAGAAGAGAGGTGGATTTTCCTTTTTATTTTTAACTGTGACTGGAACAGTTAAGACACCAACACAATGAAACAGACTCACAGCTACACTCAGCAGCATCCATGGTAATGTAAATTCTTTGTGTTCACAGGTACAACCCACTTGCACACATACATGGGGATGAGTAATGTTCGTTGAGTTAAGCGGCAGAAATCTGGACAACCTTTGCTTCTTTTAAATATTCATCGGCACCTGCTTCACACTTCCAACCCAGGTGTGTATCCTGGTCCACTGACTGAAGCTATCTCCAGGTATCCCCCTTTCTTATTTAGTGTGAGATCCAGAAGCATTATGATTGTGAAATAATCTAATCAAATCTCGACTAACCCAATCGATTACACAGGACATTTTCTGTGACCTAAAATGATTTATATAAAGCTATTTTGCTATGGCTGATTATGCTGTGGGTTTCACTCACATTTTTTTCCCACCAGGCCCCAAGTCATGTTTAAAGATTGTAAATGTGTTGCAGAAGTTATAAACACATTCCAAATGTGGTTTATTTGTGTTCAGCAGAACTACAGAGATACTGTTGCATATGGATGGTAAGGCAGAGATGGGTTGTGCCCATTGCTTTTTTTTATTACTGCTCTACCATTTTTCATCGTAAAGCTGATGGTGGTTTTAAGAACATGTTATTAGACATCTAAAATGTCTGGCAATATTGCAAAAAGAATTACAAACCAAGGTATAATTCCTGTGGCTGTATTGTGAAAGCAATATTGTGAAACAATGACAAGCTCCATCCATATCAGGATCGATGTTCTGACTTAGACTTTAGTTGGCTTTTTCAGTTTCGAAAAAAGAATAAATACTTACGTTGGTAGGAGTATTTATTCTTTTTCTGACCACAGGTGAACCATTTCTCTTTTCTTTATAGCTGTCTGTTCTTTCAAGCGAAAAGCTGCTACTAGCAGCTCTGCTAAATTCCTATGCAAAACTTGCCGCATGTTTTCCTGGTGCTGCTCATGATTAGACTCAGAATTGCTTCTCTGTACTGAGCAGCTCTCTGATAGAAGAACGCATGTCTTCAGTCCACAGCTAAACTATAATGTTGGTTGGAGTTTTCAGTAATATATGCACGAGCCAATGAATGAATATGATCAGCAGTCAATCAGATCAGTTTGGTGGCATACCCTGCCCAGTACAGATAGTATCATCCCTGAAGTCAGTACAAAAATCTGTGAACAGTCAGACAGAGCCACCCCAGATTTGCGCCTTTTGATAGCCAAGCCATTCAGTATATACACTGATATAACATGTAGAATTGAAAGAATCTGCTGGAGAAAAGACAACTAAACCTAGGCACGTCAGACAAGCAGGTATAGAGATGGAAGCAGAGGTTTGTGACCGCTACATTAGCCTCTATGCTTGTCTCCTTCCAGCACCATTAGCATATCATTAGAAAACATCTGAACTCACAGATGTTGGTCTCTTAGCCTGGCAGGCTTGTTAAGAAGCCAACACACACTGAGACACATGGGCTGCAGTGAAGTGAGTGAAGTGAACATGGTTGCACACAGTGTGAACTCCCAGATGTTTTATGTTGGCCCATGGCAGGATTAGAGAGGAGTCGAAAAGAGATGGCACAGATTTGAAAAGGGGAACTAACTGTGAAATACAGTGGGGAATTTTGTGTGTAGCCATTCAGTAAAAACTGTGTTAGAAAATATTTATGTATAGCCTCGACAAAATATGCCAAAAAACTTTTCATTATCATTCTTCTTTCTGTATGTTCCGATTCGTATGAATATGGCTGGGTTTGCATTTTTGTGCACAGCCAGTAACAACACTCAGTCACGTGCTAGACTTGTAGATTGAACGACCTGCCAGCCTTTGGGACACTGCTGTCTGCGGTCTGTCAAACAGTTTGAGTTTATCCTACCTTGCCAGAACCCAGGCAGAGCATTTAGACAAGGTTCAGGACTATCACACAAGAGAGTAATCATCATCTGACAGGCACCCAGGGATGGCATTTAATGGTGTTGGCAACTGGCCCGACTAAGTCATTTGCCTCACCAGCTCCCTTCTAACTTGAATAGGATTCTCCAAAATGAGGTGATGAGGGCAACTTAACCAGCATGCAGACTCAAGACTGGCAAAGGCACATATTCCCAAGTACCTTGGTGGGATTTGCTCATTTAAATTTTTAATACAGTGAGAGACAACACAATATCTTGAAGACAATACATTGAATAGCAACAAAAAAACAGAAGTGAATCATGAACTTTCTGTCAGATGTGAACTAATGTAGTAAGCTGTGTAGAAAATGGACTATGAAGTGATTACCTCCATGAGGATCTAAGTTATCCTCTACCCACCAAGATAGAGTCACTAAGATAGAAAGGAATGAAAGATAAAATTCAAACCTCACTTTAGCACTAAGTGGCACTAAGCCAAGCTTACATGCATTTAGACACCAACAGTGTTTAATGGTGAGGAAAATGCCGTTTTTCTGACCATCACAAACATAAATGTGGGTTGTCTATTAAATTAACCATGTGGGTTGGTCAGATGAGATTAAAGTTGAGCTTTTTAGCAACAAACACTTTGGGTATGAAGTGTATTAAGAAAACACTTCATACTGTAACAGCTCTTAGGTTGGTTTTGGCTTCAGTTGCATTACCTTCCAGTTCACGTTTTTGGATTTTGAACTTTGGATTTTGTTTCTGTAAGTTGTTTTTTGTTTTAATAAACAATTATTTTGGCTCCACTTTTGCTTTCCTTTGCTCTCCTTTGCCTTCATTGGGTCTTCTTTTGAAAGAGGGTTGACTGTGAGCGACTTTTGTAAGCGATTCTTTCAAAAGTTACACTTTTGTAAGAGCGTTGGCTGTTACAGGCAGATATGTTCCTGCCTGAAACACACTAATAATTGTGACAATAGTAATTTAACAGAACACAATCACCTAACATGAATTTAAATGTTACTACAAGAAAACTGAATATATTTCAAGGCTTTTTTTTATACATATCAACAAGGGCATCAATATATGAGGTGATCACTGTATGCATTGAGAAGAGTTTTATGCAAAAGCTCAGCAGCTGTTTTTTTTATATAAAGAATAATTAATGACCACACTAGTGGTCAGTGATCATTAACCACATCCAATATTATTCTTCATTTAGTTCACGAATACTTATAAATCTCTTAATGTAAACAAAAATCCAAATCACACATGTGAGGAGAGTGCAGTGTCACTCACATTGACACCACACATTGCCTCTCTGTTGCTAAATCAAACCATGACAACACTTGTTTCCAAGTCACCGTATACTGGCACAGAGAAACCTAATTTCACAGCTCTAAGAGAGACTGAGTACACTCTGTAACCAGAATGAGCTTGTTACTTCAGTCAATCTCCACTATTCTGCAAAAAGACCTTCACAGACCCTCAAAGGTCTGTGAAATGTTGTGTGGGATCTTGATTCAGACAGCTGAACCTGGAGCCATGAATGCATCTTTAAATTTGTGTCTAAAACTGCTTCTAATCTTTCACTTCCAAAAATGTAGGTTCTCACTTCACTGCAGTGAGGTTGTTTATGTTTATGGATAATGTTAATTATGGTTGCACATTTGTACCAATGTGTTTATGTACTTAAAAAGAGCTGAAGTGTGTGTGATTGTGGGCTGCAGAGTAAGCCAACATTTCCTGCTGTTGTTCATTTTGAACTTTCATGTTTTCAATGTGGTACATTGTCTGAAATCAGAGGAGCTGGACTCAGTGGAGGGAAGCATCATTTGTCAGTTTTTGATAGGATACAAGCTGTTTGGTGGGAGTGGCTAGATATGTCAAAAATAGATTGTTCTTAGCAAAACAAGCAGAAATGAGACGACCTGACCTAGTGCCATATGGCACATTAGAGGGAAAGAGATCTGAGTACAAAAGCATTATGAGATAATGTCCAAGAATGCAGCAAGACTGCCGAGAGAGCCAGTAGGTTCTGATAAAACCCTAATGACTGGTTGCAATAAATGTTCTAGGGTCAATGGAAGGTGGAAAAATTGAAGGAATATAGCTATGAGGATGAATTATAGGCCACACAGTGAATGTGGAGGATAAGAAGGAAGAGCAGAGAGAAAAAAAAGTGTTAAAGAGGGTTGAGGAAAGAAGAGGTCATGAGGAACAGGACTTGTAGATTGATGACACACACTCAGTATGGAGAAAAAATATAATTAGACAGATGGATAAAAACGGAAATCAATGGAAAGTCAGAAACATGCATTTTTTCCCAGCTCTGCAGGCCTGTTTTTAATAGTCAGACAGGAAAGTGGGTTATGAGAGAAAAGAAAGACATGTGGCAAAGGTCATCGGTCTGGGACTTGAACCCATGGCGGCCGCGTCGTGGACCGAGGCCTCCATATATGAGTCGCACGCTTTACCCCTGCAACACCACAACGCCCACACATAGATTTTTTTCAGATAGGTTTTTCACTTTTGTCACAGTGCAACCATACAAATCTGTTTATTTTATTGGGATTTTATGTGATAGACCAATGGGAAGGAACACATAATTATAAAATGCAGGGAAAAAAAATGATAAATTATAAATCTGGACAGTGTGTGCCTATGCATTTAGTTCTCTAAATAATACCTAGAGTAATCAATTGCCCAAGATCTGTGATTAGATGCAAAAGACACCTAGTAATGTAATGAGCTCAAACCATTCATAATTTAATTCTTGTACAAAGTCCAGACTTAAAGCACTTTGCTCTACATTCAGTCATTCACACTGGTGGTGGTAAGCTACTACAATGCAGTACGTGGTACTACAATGTAAAAGCTGGTCAACTTCTGTCAGACTACTCCAGTCTGACAGAATCAAGGCTGCCGTTCACCGGGCTCAAAACAACCAGAACTGCAGTGGAACCATTTAAATCAAAGCACTTTATCTTTTTAGATTTCAATCCACATTCTTTTCCTTTTTAACTTTACAGCTACACACTTGATATAAAAACACTAGATAAAAAGTGCTCTTGTTATTGTTATAGAAAAAAATTATCTCTAATTCTAGTTCCCATTGTTCATCACATGCCAGTGGGACCCACACTTAATAGGTCTTTATTACAAAGATGGTGTATTGACTGTTAACTAAGTAACTAATTCATTAGACAAAAGAGAATGCCCTGAGGGCAGCAGATTTCAGTATTGACATACATATCTATATTATTCATGTTGCTAGATGTGGGAGGCTGGGACATATTTTCTGTTATGACAACCTTACCACATAGAGCAAGAGAGCTATCTTTCTGTCTCGAAATGGTTTATTAAACTAAATGCTGCTTTGATTCGTGATTTGGGTTTTAGTGCAGGGTATCAAATGCTATATTTAAATACCATTTGAAAGCACAATAATATATCATCCATATGATTGTTTTTTTTGCAGCATTGCAAACCGATTTTCTCCTTGAATCATTGAAACTATTTATGTGTCACTAAAATGCCTTAAGGATTAGCCAACACTTTCATATTCTGTTGGTTAATAAAAAGAAAAAAGAGATGAGGTGCCACAGAGACGTAATCTGATCCGTCACTGTATTTATAGAGTAGAAAAATGTTTGAGGTACAGAATGATCAATATTAAAGAAGCAAAATTTCAGCTGGGGTTGAGAAAAATACAATCGCTTTATTTAAAGTGCATAAACTCTGCCTCATGAAGTTGGATTATTAAACAGTGACTATTTGTGGTTGTATAATAATTTGAAGAAATAAAAACTTTTCAAAGTTAAATAGTTTTACAGAAACAGAGTTCTTCACAATCACTTCTGCAAATAAGTCTATAATAAGCATCTTTAGATTGTTGCCTTCCATATTATTCTATAAATGAAGGCAGTACAATATAAAGTTAAACAATGATGTTTACTCAATAAAGTTGATTCCAATAACACAATAAATCTTCACCCATGTCTACATGCTAATTGTCTGTAGTCTTCAGCTCTGCAGCATTTTGATGTCTGGCACCCATCAAGTGTATCTTAACAAATGTGAAGAAGTACATTCAGAATTTCTTCTTATTTTTCTAAGTTCTGAGTTTAAGGATATATCCAGGTTAAAACTTTTAGCAAGCAATGTTTTTATAAACTTCACAGAGCATAATATCTTTTCTTAATTTTTATGAAAATATTGTGGCTTTTGGTCCTTCAACTCCATTGACATAAAAAAAGATCGCCGCAAAAAGATCCCTCGGTGATTTTAAATAGAGTAAGACGTTTTCTAACATGTTTTTACTTTTATTTTTTTTTAACTGATAAGCACTTTACGAGAGTTCATTTCTGCTTTACATTAATCTATATTCTGTAGTTCATTTCTAATCTCCTAGAGTTGTCATAAATGGGTGTTGAGGAAGCGGTGAGGGAGACGCAGCAGGCCCAGAATGAGATGAGTATATATTTATTAATGCAATGCAGCCAAAACAATCCCAGAAGCCGGTTCAGCACGGCCGAGCGGACACTAGGGCTCGATGCCGGTAGCAACTGGTACAATGTAGGAAAGACGGACTGGGCACACGGACTACAGCGAACAGACGTAGGAAGACGTGACGTGACGTGACAAAAACGTAGGACCCAACGAAGACACAGACAAACAGATGACACTAAATACACAAGGGGTAATCAGGGAACGAGACACACCTGGGAACTAACTCAAGGGGAGACAGGACAACACAGAGACTCAGACACACAGGAAACTAGAAATAAATACACAGAAAAACATGGAACCTGACAAGAGTCTTTTATAGTCTGTTGAATTATAATCACAATAATCACATGAACTGTGATATACAATATGCAAATAAACTTCAACATTTCTTCTCCAACATTTCTTTGTAACCTGCTTGCTGCAGGTTGCTGTTCTTAAAATAAAAAAGCATTTTTTTTTTTTCTAAATGATCATTTCTAAAGGGAGCTCAAGGATGCTTAATCATTGTAGTTGGTATATTGTCTGGTTTATGAATTTCTGGAGGATGGGAGACATATTCTCCAAAACCATCTTTACACTCCCTATGAGTCTGCCAACAATAACATAAGTGTATTTCCATGAGAACTATTGGCCCATGGGAAAGCTTAATGCAAGTGTCTGGATATGTGTGACTACATGTGTGAATCTCATTACGCACACAGACTGTAAGTAAAGACGTACTTATACTGCTGGTCTTATTCATTACCCTCATTTAATCTGCCAGGAAAATGAACTGACAGTGTGTAAGTATGTCGCAAGTCTCACTACTACTGACATGCTATACTTCAGGTGAGTTACCAACTTTATGAAAAAAAAAAGATCATGAATATTCTACTCATGATAGTGCTGCATCTTTTCCCAGTGAAGAAGCAACTATTTGATAAAATATGTATTTGAGACACATAATTAGGATTCTGTGTATTTTATGTGATATGAAGTAGACTCTCAAAAGTGTTTGGTGTTTCTTGTAGGGGATATACTGTTGTCAGCATGCACTGCTTTGAGTTGTGTTAGTTCTTTACTGTTTCCCTCTGTTTTTGCTGTTTTGTCACACACTGAAGTTTAAGATCAACAGACTAATTTGAATATTATTCAACCATTACAAAAGTTACAAAAAGCTTTCCAATCATGATATAATCTTTTAGGATGAAAGAAGTTATCCAAACCAACCTGGCTGTGTGTAAAAGCATTTTTTAAAAATCCCTTGTTAAGTTCTAAATTATTGTATGATAATCGGATAATCATCTACTTTTGAAAAGATGGGTTCAGTTTCAAGCCACCTTTCTGACCTGGGTACTGCCAGACAGAAACTGATAGAATACCCAAACAATTGTCCTCAAGTAAGAGTAGCACTACTCCAACTCATTTGTTTTCCAGTAAAAGCAGAAACGTAGCCATCCAATAAATTGCTCAAGTAAAACTCGAGGAAAACAGGATAGAACATCTAATTTAATATTTTACTGATGGTCATCATACATTTGTTTTGAAGAACAAAATGAGAACAAAATGAAAACAAATACAAGTAAATAACACAATTACAAAATACAAAATTAAATTACAAAAGTGTTCATTCAGGGAGAACAAACACTTA
This sequence comes from Gambusia affinis, assembly GCF_019740435.1. Classification (NCBI taxonomy): domain Eukaryota; kingdom Metazoa; phylum Chordata; class Actinopteri; order Cyprinodontiformes; family Poeciliidae; genus Gambusia; species Gambusia affinis. Next base: position 18,024,572 of record NC_057873.1, read on the forward strand.
AAATGTAAACCTAAGACTTGCAGTGGGTATATATATTACCATACATTACCATAATATCTTTGAGCCTGCAGCCTGACTTCAGCACCATGGACAGAGTCTCTCATTGCTGATTGGGGGTACTTGATGCTGTGTTCTCTACGCACATTTCAAGTTTACGCTAATTTAGAGCAAGAATTTATGGTATAATTCATGTCATGTTTATGCAACACATGAAACCCCATGTAGCGTTAAGAAATGACACTATTAATTAGCAGCCATCTTTTTTCCAGCTAAGAATGGTATGAAAAATTTGATCTTTTCAATAAGTCAGGACTCTAAGAATAGCGTGGCAAAATGTTAAATTGGCGATTTTTGGAGCTTTGTTGATATACTCGTCTGCTCTGCCGCCGGCTGGGGAAACCCTTCAGAGAAGCACAGACCGCATCTTTCACTGGGACAATCCGTGAAGCATCCCTTTCGTCTTGCCATCTGGAAGAATGAAACTGTGCTCTCCACCGTGTAACTACTCGATCTCAGACCGTCTGTCAGCTTTACCAACCTGTTACCAACAGACTAGATTAAAACGACCCTGAATGGGACATGGCTGTAACATAATGTGCTGTAACAACGTACAGCTGGCTAGGTCCTTTTATTGCTTATTTGTGGGTGTTCAGAACATCTCATTATTTCATGCTTTCATTAAATGATTGTGTGGTTTTTCATGTGGAGCTCTCTCCCATTTTGTCCCCCCATCAGTGCCCAGATGTTTTCACTCCTTAGGTTTTGACATTGTAATGCATCGACACTCCACAGCTGACAACTGCCTGAGTCTTCCTTCAGTCAGCTGAGCAGATTGAGGCTGCAAAACAGCTTTGGCAAAGACGCAGGGGTGCTTCCAGAAAGTTTTTTTTTAAAGGGTGGTTGGGGGGAGAGGGTGGCAAAAGAAATCTTAAGTTCCCAGTACAGCAAAAGCCACAATAAGATTTCGACAGTATATTTTCCAGGTATGCAAAGGCTGAAATTTATGTTTCACTCTGTCTTATTAGCTACTTCTTATTTAAGTGACTTCATAGTCTGTAAGTTTATGTTTTCAGGTATCTTTATACCACAACTCTGGTGAGGGGGGATTTTAGAAAGTGCTTTATATCCCCTTGTAAAATTAAGCATCTATGATTTTAATTTTCTCAGCTATTTTTTTATTTTATTTTATTTTTTTATCAAAATCTTTGATCCTATGTTTGATAATTTGAGGGCAGAATGGACAGACATAAAAAATGGGCATGTTGAGGAAAACAAAGTGCATAAAAATTAATAAAAACTCAGACAGTTAATAAAAGGAGGAGCCGCTGTTGAAATAGACGGTGTTTTATGAGCAACCATAGCCTGGTAAAATCTCCTGGCCCGGCTTTGTAAAGAGGATCTGGACTCCTGCTTCCTGAAGGCGTGGACTCTATTGAAGTTTGACATTTTACCCAACTGCTAACATCTGCACCATCTGTGTGGCTTACCAAAAAATGTCATGTGCAGTACACAACAATCTTTCCCACTGCAAAGAGAAAAGGACTGGGCCGAATGAATGTTATGTTAATTAACAGGTTCATTATCAGTTTGGCCAACAACATGAACTGAACAGCTTTGTTCACTTTCTCCACTGTCGATGCTAAAACTACAGCCAGACTACAGCGCAGAAAAACGACATTATCATTCAACTTCTCCTTCTGTAGTTGAAATTTTAGAGGAGAAATCCAAGAGAATGGGAGAAAGCTAAGACTGTCTGTGTAGCGAGATTTGAATCAAGCGGAAATGCGCAGGAAGGCAAATAGAGCAACTTGTTAGGAACCTCCGAACGGCTGCCATTGGAGATTAAAGGATTTCCCAGTCATACATGAAAGAATCGAAGCAACACTCCAGGTATGTTTTTGATGAGGGGATAAAAAACATGATATAAAACCAAAAAAAGAGAGTCGACTTTACATAATACCCCCTTTTAAACCTCGATTTCCCCCGAGTTTGGGAACTTTAACATAATTATTAAATTAAGAGAAATAATGAAGGTTCATATTGAGTTGAACCTCTTAGTAAATAGTTCAGCACTAGAAACTGACTTCTTGCAGGTGAAATGGTGACGCTTTCAAAGGATATGTAACTAAAAAAAAAAAAAAAAGACGCATTAAAAAGATCTTTTTCTCACTCTTTCTTATTGCGAAACAAACCACATCTAATAGTAGGGTAAATCGGTAGACGACGCAGAGGAGTATAAGGACTGAGGGAGAAACAGATCATTTTACTGAGAGAGACAGAAAGAGGGAGAAGAGGAGGGCGTGTGGGTGAGAAAGAGGCGGTGGGGCGCGCATGTCCAGTTCTTCAATGCAGCCTGTTCTCCCAGCTCGCCAATCATTCCAACGAGTTTCCCCACTCTTCCTCTCCCCCCGCGTCTTTACATGTGCGCCGGATTCACAGCTCTCCTGAGCGGACACTGCAGGGGAAGAAAAGGGACGAATTCAACATGGAATATAAATCCTAACTGGGGGAAATAAAATAAAGCGAGGATAAAAAAAGAACCCTTCTCATCCTCTGACGCGTTTTTGTCTCTTGTACATCTTTCCCTCTTTCTAAATGTCTTTGAACAGTTTCTGAAGGTATTCGAGGAAAGGAACAAACATGAGGATTATTCTTTTTTCTTGGCAATTTCTTGGGGTGTATTCCGCCCTTTATTGGGGACTGGCGACAGGGGCTTTCCCCAGCTCAGTGCAGATAGGTGAGTTGGAGGTTTACTGATTTTTACGCACGGCACAGGCACTACAGTCTTGACACACTACGCTGAATATTTATGGTCGTTTAGCGGCCAGGAGTCACCGTGCATGGTAAAACGACTGCGCTGTAAAACACAATAAATTACTCAACAAAAACGGATCGGAAGAACACAAATTTATAGAACCCCCCTCCCACCCTCCGCCCCATTTCATTTCTTATAATTTCCAATTGTATCCCCTGTTGTGTCTCAGGCGGTTTATAAATGAACACAAACTCTTTCACTATATTTTAAAAGCTCTTCTTGCCTCATGAATGTTTCAGGGAGGTTTGTTCCTTTTCCACTCTTGTTCACTGTTTAGATACTGCAGCATTCCCCCTCTGTGTCGCTTTCTGCCTTTCTCCATCCCCTCCCCCGTGTTAGTACGGGATAAACCTCCCTAACAAATCAGAAGTAAAAGTTAACTGTGGCTGCAACATCAGTTTACTCAGTAACTGGGGACCGCACATGTATGGAATTCAATTTTTCTGTGCCTCACACACCCCTCACACACTGCATTGTGTGTGAGGGGTTGGTAGGGTGTAGAGGGGGTAAGCTGGGAGGTCCTATAATGAGATTCAGCTCCTTGACTCTGTCTCCTTGCTGCTGCCAATAAACTTAATGCGCTAAATATTCACTGGTTGCTCTGTGCTCAAACCTGCACATGAGTGCTCTGACTTTCAGGCATGTGTGCGCTCCCACTTATTCTGCCCATTATCATGTAAAAATGCAAAATTTGTGAAGTCATCTATTTTTCCTTTGCTTTCCAGTGTTTAAAGAAAAACCTTGTATGACAGAAAGTAAAATGCCAGCAGCGATTGTGCAGAGCAACACACAGGCAGTGTGCTTTCTCCTCCCCTTCTGTGTACAGTCCTTAGTAAATGCACAGATTACCTGTAGATACAGGATGTTCCACCGGTGCTTCGGTCCACTTGAGGAGTAGCACGTTCCATGTAAACTACAACATCATTTAAAAGAGGAAACGTTTTTTTTTTTTCCACGTGGATGTTTGTTTTAGTATGAGGGCAATACCTGCAGTAATTGATCAAGAAAATATCTGTTTTTGTTTTGGCTTAAGATAACAAAATTGAACTTAAACCAAACCTGATCTCAATCCAGCCTACACAAATATGAAGTACTATTCCTAAGTAAGAGTATATGTACGTGTGCAGAACTGCCATGGCTTCAGCTTTAGTTTCACTTCTGTTGCTTCTACAGATATTTATTTTGGGGTTTGTATGGTATGAAGTGAAGAGATCTTGCTTACTACATCCCTGTCTGTTCCACTGCTGAAAATATTAACAACTTTTAATATGACAGAAGTGTCAACCTGAGATTGCGATCTTTAGAGGAAAAAAAGCTTCAGCTAACACAGTGTGCCCTCATCGTCCTGTCGCTACCAATTTGCTCCCATCCTTCACACTTCTTTTGGAACATGAAGGAGTAAAGGGTAAACTACAAGGAAAATAATTCTCGCCGGATTATTTTCCTACAAGGCTGCAAGTGGCGCAGTGCTGCAAGTGGCGCATTGCTTCGTTGCACTGTTGCTTTGCACCAAGTAGGTCCTGAGGTCCCGTCATGTACGTGTGGATTCTCTTTGACTATTTTGCTTTCCTTCCTCAGTTTGAAAACATGCATGTTAAGTTAACTAGCCATTCCAATTTTCTTCTAAGTGTAACTGTGCTCCTCCGTGGTTGTCTGTCCTGTGTCTAAGCGTTGCACTGTGATGGACTGACAATCTGTTCAGAGTGTGCCCCCACACTACTGCCACCCTGTAAGGATTAAGATTTCATAGAATAGAGGTAGCACAGGACAAACATATGAGAGTTTAGTCATTCAATTCCCCGTGAAATAGTAGAATTTGTGAAATTAGACTAACTGCCCTTAAAGATTTCATTAAAATAATTTTGCGTTGGATGTTGGATTGTCATTGTGCAGATTAAGGCTACAATGTGTAGTTTCACACTACATAAATTCTTTAAATGTAACTACCTCTCTGCAGAACATCCAGTTCAGAAACATAAATGAAAGATTCATTTGGTAAAATATCAATCAAGCTGGAAAACCTAGGAGATCTAGAATGTGAATTTCTAAGGTGAAAAGTGAAAAATAAAAGCTGTTAGAAAAAAATCTTTCGCTTGACTGAAGAAGCTAGAATAAATCTTATAACAACATATCACACAAAAATGAATGCTTGGACCACATAATCTTGGTGTGTTAAATAAATCTTCAAAAAAAAAAAAAAAAAAAAAAAAAAAACTCCCACCGGCTCACTAAATCTATCTCTCTTTATTGTAGTCTGTGTAAATCATGGACAGCACTCATCCCCTGAAAGGTTTGTCATAGTCCATCTTTATTCACCTATGTTGCCTATTTTTAAATTTTATGTCATCTTATTTTCTCTCCTACTGGAATACTAAACATGCTTGAACATACCTGAAGTATGTAAGTGATTGTAGGTGTTAGCTGTGTCACATTACTGTTATTAATATCTTATCGGGCTGAGGTAATAGTAGCTGGTCAGAACATGTTATTTGAGAGTGACCTTAAAGGATTACATGACCCCTCGTTTTTACAAAAGGTGATCTCCACCACACTATGTTCTTCTCTTCTTATCTTTTTTTTTTTTTTTTTTTTTTTTTTTGTCAATTGGTAGTGTGTTTTCATAGTGTTTTCTCATCCTTCTTGTTAAAATGTTAACTGGAAAGATAGTGTTAGAATGCCCAAGACTCGTCTCTCCTTCTTTTAACTAATACCCTGTGATCTGGTTATCCTGTCTGACTCATTAGGCTTTCCTCTCAGCTTTTTGAAAATCTCATTTCTTCCTCTATTCCTTTCTGTGCCTCTCTCCACCAGATTTCATTAATGAATCGAGCAGTTTGAACATCTGCAAGCGCGTTTGTATTCATGCCTGTGTGTTAAGACAGAACTTGAGGATGTGCAGAAAGACAAATCACCTTTTATAACAAAGCTAATGAAGATATTGGCTTTTTTGTCTCTTTCCCCTCTGTTTTTCTCTGCCTTTCCCATCCATCTTTACTTTCCCCCCTTCTCCTTGCCTCTCCCTGTCTTACCATGCTCCCACCTGCCCTTTCTCTGCCCCGCAAAACTTACTTCCTCTCCGCTCCATCTTGTCCCTCCTCTTGCCTGGTCTCACTCTGTCTAGGTGGACTGTTCATTAGGAATACAGATCAGGAATACACAGCATTCCGACTAGCTATCTTCCTTCACAACACCAGCCCTAACGCTACGGAAGCTCCCTTTAACTTGGTCCCACACGTTGACAATATAGAGACAGCCAACAGCTTTGCAGTGACCAATGCATGTAAGTATGTAAGCACACTATATGTACAGTACTTTGCAAAAATATTGGAAAGCAGTGACAAGATGAAGCTGGAATTATGCCAAGAAGAACTGACAAAAAAACAATAGTCTCTAATTTTTTGTGTGTGTGTACTGTAATCCTGGTACAGACACATCCCTAAAGACTTTCAGCGCAGGGTGTTGAGTACAAGTTTGCATCCCACTTTTCAGATTTCAAGAAAAGCTTTTTTGTTTTCTGTTTTCCTTCCACCACATAATTATATACTACTGTCGTTGATCTCAGAAAATTGCTAAAAAAAGATTGAAGATGGTGGGTATAATTTCACAAAATGTGAAAATGTTCAAGGAGCTTGAATACTTTTGCAAGGTACTGTCAATGAGTAACTTAGGCAAATGTTTGCTTCTTCTGTGCAGCATTTATGTTTAATGGCCTCAAGAGTCCGTTATTGTGGCGGGTTTAAGCGGGAAGTTATTATTTATTAAGGTTTCAAGCTGCAATTTTGTTATCCTGTAAAGCAACACTAAGACATTTTAGTAGAATTTGTTTAAAGCTGCCTTTTTGTGCAACAGCTGCTGTTGTTTAGAAATCTTGAAGTTAAACTTCACAGAGAGCAATTTGAAAATCATTGTGGCATTCCCTGGTAATACTCAATGGTTCGTTTTTCAGTTGTTTACATCTACACAGGTTCCTCCCCTCCCTTCTCAGAACGACTGTCATAATCTTTCACAACTGCTCCGAGTTATTACAGCAGTAACTAGTTTGAAATAAAAAAAAAAACAAAAACGCTGACTGTGTTCGGAATATCTCCTTTGTTTTTGTAACAAAGAGAATCACTTGGCAGTCGTGTCTTCTCTGATCTGTTGAAGGATGACAGCTAATCTTTCACTGTTCCTGTCTGTACTTTGGCAGTTAAGATCTAATTCTTTACGCTTCACCTCAACCTGCAAGCTTTCAAGAGGTGTTCGGTGACGCTTGTGCTGACAAAGAAGAATTAACAATGCCACATAGGCAGCCTGTTGCTGACAGTCCAGAGGTATCTGTCTACTTTGAAAAAATGTCTTCATGAGGACAATCAAATATGAAGAGTTTCATGGTGTTTAAAAATACTACTTGAAAACATCTGGGGCTTTCTTGGGTCTGCTTGGTTTGGGTATGTGTATGCCTATAGAGTATTTTACTTGCAAAATTAGTCTACGTTTTTGCTCGTTTGTTGGGTGTTTGTTCATAGTCGGACATGTACTTGCAATCTGACGGCAAAACATGCAAGTCAAACAAGTTCTCTGCTGATGCAATATCAAAATGTTACAAATAACTTTTTCAAATATTTATAAGAAAATAATTACGGTAATATATTCAGCTATTTCACTATTATGCTTCTCTGTTCCAGCCTCTGTGTTACATTTCCAGATCACTTAGTTAAGCTGAGCACATAGATATCGGTTCTTCAGAAGTAGCTTGGCCATTGCCTTGTTGGTGCTATTTCACTCGAAAAAATTCTTGTTTACAGCACAGCCTGGGTTTTCTCCCCTTGACTTGGATTGTCTCATGTATATTTTCTACTTACGCTGTTCTAAAATTGTAATCTGTCTGTAGTTTTAGCAATGGCAACGGAGGAAGTCAATGAAGCTGTTCAGCTTCCAAATATTGAATTAACATCGTCAGACGCCTCACTCGACTCTGCACTTCTCTCTTTGCAGTGGTGGGTGCTTGTTTACAGCACTGGCAATTTCCAGTAAGCTTCTTACTGTCAAACTGGTCCATTGCACCAGTTTGTACCAGTTTGCCTTTGCCTACAGTTGCCTTTGACGTAGGCAAAGGCTAACATTAGTAATTGGGTAAAATTTAAAACCTTAACACAGTCCATGCCTCCATGAAGCAATTATTTCTCAACAGCCAAGAGCCCAGACTCTCTGGATGAAGCAAGTAGCGTAGGACAAGAGATAGTTTTTTACCGGACTACTTCCAAAGACTTATTAAACTAAAACACTGAGTGTACTAAGAAAGATTGGAAAGACGCACAAGATCTTTGAATGCCACCAGGTGATACAGATCTGGTGTCACTCTGTCACCAGAATGACAATTAGGTGACAGAAGTATATATTTTTAAAGATATACAGTACAGACCAAAGGTTTGGACACAACTGTGTGTCCAAACTTTTGGTCTGTACTGTATATGACTGTCAATGTATCACCAAATTACTACAGTTTGAATAGTTAAACAAATACAAGGCCTCAAACTTCTGTTTAACACAGATTAAGACCTTCTGAGTTTACCACTGAGAAGACTTTAAAGGTTGCATACACTTTACTTTTTTCTTTTAAATGTAGAAAAAAGTAAATAAAAAAAAAAAAAAACTTGGCTCAGGCTAGTTTATAATTCCAGTTATGCTGCTGCTGCCAAGGATGGTTGGACAAGTGGATAGAAAGTACATTTTACTGGGAGAGATTTATAAATCAAAATTGTATTTACAGAATTTTATGAGAGCATTTGGCCAAAAACTCTTTTAAAATTACGATAGGCATTTTGGGACACACTTTATACCTCAGCTAGAAAGATTTACAAAAAGGAAAATATATTCTTATGATTTTTTTTTAACAATAAATCTGCTTTTTACACCAAAGAGTCATACCTAACACACTAAAACAGACAGATATGCTGGGTTTTCCTCAAATCATCATTCACTTCAAAGTGAGTTTTACAAAATATTTTTACAATGCTGAAAAATTCTGTTCATGTTCTTTGAGCATTCCAAGATACAATAAGATAGATTAAACTGATTGATGCAGTCCAGATTTCATAAAAACAGTCAAGTAGTCCTTCAATTTAGAGCTGAATTGAAAGTTTCAAATTAGCTCCCAATTTCACTATTATTGTTCATCGGCAGTTCTCTCAAGATTCTCTTAAGGTGTTTACACTGTGCATCACAAAGGGGAAACCCCATTCATCTCTGAGTTGACATGCAAATGAGAAAAAGGAAACTTGTTTGAGGGAGAACCAATAGATTATGTTTTTGAGAATGTTTGTGAATCTCCAGAGACTGTGATGCCCTGGGTAGTGAAACACTTGCCTATATCAAAAACTGTCTCAGGATTTTTACATTTAAAAATGTGTTTTAATTTTTGTAGTTAAGTCAGCAGACTAACAATGGTTTACTCCTCTTTACTATAAATGACTAATGTGTGATTAAAGTGATAGGACAGCAGTTTAGTTTAGTGTCTAAACACGCTTGTTTGATGTATTTGCACAATGATAAGCCACATAATTAAAATTTTCAAGTATCGGCCTGCTTTAGATAATTTAGAAGAAAAGCAAATTGAAAAGTCTAAAATGTGATAGATGTTGAAAAATCAAATTTTTTTTCATATTGATCTGATTCCACATGCCTTTTATTAATACCTTCCAGTGGTTAATTCATCTTATTTTAGGAGATTGTTTTATAATGTATACAGTTCAACAACTAAACCAATAAAGTAGTCACTCAAGTTGTTCAAATATAACCAATACACAATTACACAGGCATGTTTCTCTTTCCCTTGTTTTACAAAAAACTATTACCCCTTCTTTGTCTAAAAGCTTTAAAGCATAATCTATGATACATTAGGATATTTGTCACTCCTGGAGAGAAGATTGTTCTCCCATCATATGCAAGTCACATATACAATCATAAATCAGGACGGTGTAATTCAATTTCCGAGTTTGTTTGTCTTGTACCGCCTACACCATAGACTTAGATGAATGAATCGATTACTTAAAACCCCCTACACTGATTAAAAAATTAATAGCCATCTAACACCTCTCACCCACAAACAAAATCATATTCTGCATCTGTGTGCATAAGCTGAATGATTGGGAAGCAACTGGATAAATAAACATCAGGTGGGTTTCTCATATTGCACTAGGAAGTGCATAAATTTATTAGTAATGAATAAAGTGGTGCACTCATGGGAAGGGTGTACTCATTTCTGAGTGCATAAAACAATCCAGCATGAGTTTACAGTCTGTGTGCATGCACTGAAGCCTGACTGACTGAGATATGTTACAGCAGGCACCAGAGACCCTTTTCTCCCTTTTTGTAGCCTAACTCCTGTTTCTGCTACTTTCAGTTTAATCCCAATGACCTACTTGTAGTTCTGTTAAAACTGCTTACTTTCACAGAGGCAAATGCAATATATCTGAAATGATTACGGCACATGTTAAATTTAGAATTGATTCATTTGACATAATAACAGAGAAGAACAATACATCTTAATAGTCCCCAGTTCACCTATCAAGTGAACAGTAAGTATTTCACTGTAAACTTTAGTTAGTGATCACGTGACAAATACAGAACTCACTTCAAATATTTTGATTTTGTGTGGAATAAAAACTTTTAGATACAGACAGTTGAAAATAAAGTAAGTAAACCATTTCAATGATTAATTTATGCTAATAAATGGGAATGACCACATTAGGATTTTCAGTCACAGGATGCATTCACGCCAGCCCTCCTTAGTCTGCTGTGATCAAACGCTAGTACATATGTCTAGAAGGTCCAGTTTGTTTGGGGAGGTGGGAATGTGCAATCAAACTCCACTGCTGACCAAAGAAGCAAACTATGGTCCCTCTAAAAGCCTAGGCATTGGTTCAGTTGAAGTGGCGAATGCATATGGATGCAAGTGGACCACAGATTGCTCCAAAAGCAGGAAGCTAACTGTAGCACAGGACCTTCTGGTCAGTATGTTACTCTCTGCTCTGTGGGTTAGCGGAGATGTTGTGTCTGTTAGGGATGGATAAGAAGAGCTGTTCAAAAACATGGACTGCAGCTCCAGACCATAGATGCTATTTGTGAACCCTCACCTTCACCAGATGAAGACACGTTCTGGAAACGCTCATCAAGAATTCCTGAACGAAGTCTTTTAAAATGGTCAGTGGGAGTTTAATTAGTATTGGGATTTGGATTTAGTCAGAGACTCTATGATACTAATGATGACAAGAATCTCTTGTTTAGGGCCATCCTTGGAAATGGATTTGGATGTCCCTACTATTGACAGATTAAATCTGTCAAGATGGCCTATATTGTTTTGAAAAGAAAAATGACTTACCTGAAGCAGCATAATCCTGAAACAAAGTGACTCTCAGTATTAAGTGTTTTTTTTTTTTTCTGTACTGCTCGATAAATTTTACAATTTTTTTCTCAACATATTAATCAGGGACCCTATAATTCATACAAAGCCGAACATTTTAGATGCCCATATAAAAACTTTCTACAGTCCATGGATATGTATCATCTAGACATATTTGACCTTCTGAAGTACAAACAATTAACTGTGGTACTATGCAATAAAACATAAAAATGAAAATATGCAGAGAGTAGATGCTGCGTTGCCATGCATGAATGTGTGTTTCATCAATAAATTTAAAGGGGGACAAAAAATGTCCCCAGAACATCATCAAGACTGCACTCTGTTAAAGTATTGTTTGAAGAGTTGAGCTTTGTTGTGTGAACCATCATTCCAGCCTGTCTGCAGGCTATACAATACACTTCTCTCCTCTCCATCCATATGTCTCTCACATTCTTTCCCTCCATGTCCAGTCTCTCCTTCGTTCTTGTTTTCCTTTGCACGTTTAGTAATGGAAGACAAGAACGCTCTGGCACAGTTCTCTAAATGAATGGTTCACTTACGCTCCGGGTCCTGAGAAGTACTTTGAATCGGCTTTCCGAACTCTGCCTCTGACCTTGGCTTTCTTGTTTTCATTCTAGAATTCATAAAGCGTGAATGTATCATCAAATTCCCAGTCTCAGTTATTGTTCTTTTCCCACACAGGGATACATCTAGTTTTCTTGTTCCAGGTTCACATATACATGTATCTGCTGCTGTTGTCAATTCTTCTTTGCTGTTTCTGAACATCTGTCTTGTTTAATACATGGGCACACGCTTCACTGTGAGTTTTTGTATGGAGCACCTAATGCAGCTCTGAGTCTATCCTTCTGAGTTGCTTCAGTCAAACAAGCATAGTATCCCATGGAGCAGAGTGCTATATGTTGTCAAAATTGGGTGAGATCTCACCATATTCCTATCATGATTAAAAGCATCAGCAGACCAGTTAGTGTAATGAAGAAGGGCCAATAAGCAATAAGTTCCCAGAATCACAATAGAGCAGCGGTTTCAAACTCCAGCCCTGGAGGGCCACTGTCCTGCAACTTTTAGATGTGCCTCTTCTGCACCACACCTGAATAGAATAATTAGGTCATTAGCAAGGCTCTGGAGAACTGACCTACACAAGAATGAGGTAATTAAGCCATTTCATTCCAGTGTTTTGTACCTGTGGCGCATTTAAAAACCGCAGGACAGCGGCACCTGAGGACTGGAGTTTGAGACCCTTGCAACAGAGGAAGTTCAAATGGGCCACAATAGGGCAGCCAGTTAAGTTTCCAAAGGGTTGTGTTTCATGACTGTCGGGGCTCCATAGCATTGGGGCCTTATTGGAAAGTCGTGGTTTTCCTGAGTTGAAAGCCAAGCTTTCCTAAGAGGAAAAAATATCTTCACATTTAATTGTGCTCTTTTTAATCAATATTGCCTTTTCTATATAATGAATAATCAGTAAGTTTGCAATGATCACTCTTTTTGGAGTAATCATGAAAAAGTTAGACAAGGTACTCATTTTAGCAGTTAGTTGACAGTCATTGACCATTGGCTTTAGGTGATAGCTACCAAGGACAGTGATTATCACAACATATAATGCAGCATTATACACTAACTCTGCAATATGTAATAAAATCTGGCATCAAAATCAAAACCACATTATATAATAATCAACACAAAGGATAAGATCCTTGAACACATTTTGTAATAATGCAGTGGCTCTTCCATAAAATCAAAATAAATTCTAGTCATTTTTACATGTTTTTGGTCAAAAGAGAATAACACACCACAGTGTTCCTCTTTAATAAAATCTTGATTGTGTTCAAGCACATTAGCTAATGAAGATTTTGCCTTGTAAATTATATTTATCTCTGTTGTTCATCTCCAACCATAGATTGGTTGGAGAAAGGAGTTCAAAGCTGCAGTTTATCTGCGCTTCTGCATTCAATCTTCCATCCACAAACAACAACAAATAAAATGGGATTAGAAAAAAATCCCTGAGTCTAACCTCAGTTTTAAAAGTTGGATCTTCAGTATTCTTTGAAAATCCTTATGTATGAACCAAAGTTGAAATCAGCATAGTCAAATTTAACCCAAGATGCATTTGTCTAAATTGCTCATGTGGGTTCTCAGAGCTCGTCTGTCTCTGCTGCTCGTGCTCGCAGCAGCAAGGATTAAGATCATATCCTCAGATGAAATTCGTGCCTCTTTCTCCTTTAAATAACCAATGATTGCCTCTATAAATGCTTTGAAAAATCTTTTATTCACTCCAGATTCGACTTAAATGAAATCCAAATGACCCAAGTTCTCTCAGCATTCCACACTTAAAAAACAGCTTTGTTCAGTCCAAAAATTCTCAGAAAAGTGAACTCCACTTATGAACATGTTCACTCAAACTCGTTTATGCTCAGCACTTCATATTGATTTTTGTAGAACAGGGCTGCCTGCAGCTCTCTATCATGACCTCTGACCTGTTCTTTTTTCTTGAAATGATCTAATGTTGCTATAGAAAGGCGGTGAACACAAGAAAAGGGGATTTTACTTTCCCCAAATCTGCTGAGCAAACTTGGGGTGTTGACAAAGACTGTTCATTTGCAGTCCTTGCCAACACCTTAATAATAACCCCATGTTATTGAATGTTAACTACTGATGGGATGCATACCTCTTTGAAGGGAACTGAATGTAAAAATCCCATCAAGTTTTAATAGACAGTAATGCCTGGTATGGTAACCAGCCATCAGTTTCCTCCACACCCTGAAACAGCTCAGAGTTAATCTGCAAACAAGCTGAATTCAAACACATCTTTTTTTTTTCTTTTTTTTTTTTTAATCTTTTTAAACCTCTGAAACTGCTATTTAAAGCATAGTGCTTCATAAATCCAACTAACATATTTAGCAAAACAATAAAAAATAAAGTTGATATTTTCTAAAAAATTGGTGGTTTTAGTTTTTTTGTTTTTTTTTCCACCTCTGTCGTAGTGACTGGCTCCTACTTCTCTCGTCACACGTCACATAATGTAGACACACACTGTGGAAGAGTGCATTAATGTATACTACTCGCTCTACATGCGCTAGCCTGGAGCTTTGATTAAATAGATTTCTTGTGCAGCTGGCATCACAGCCACATGTACCAACACCCACATAGACACGCAAACAAATCCTTAAATATGTTTTTTACATTATCACCCTTTTCCATTGCCTGTCTATATATCGTTTTGACTAGTATAAACATTGATTTGCCAACTTGTCTATATATATGTAATGTCTTCTCAGACATGCCTTTGTGCCATTGCTTTGCTAACTTTTTTGATTCAAGGCCCCCGTAATCTTGTAGATATGTGACACTTAATATTAGTACATTGCAATCATCCATCTTCTGTGACTTTCTAGATACCATATGTGTTTTAATAACTCTATTAGGAGAACGAGGGGATCTATGAGACTCTAGCAAAGATGATTGCTGGATCAGTGTGTGATCTTTGAAGACCGTTCTGGCATCAAAACGCTGAATTATTTTAAATTAGAGGTAGCTTATTTCAGATGTTGTTTTATAAGTCTGCAGATTTTGATTCAATACATAGTTTACATCTTTTGTGTTTATTTTTCAGTCTGAATTAAAGTCAGCTACTATTATTATTAAACAGTGATGCATTAGCATCACTGTTTAATAGTCAGTAGCACATGTTGCTACTGACTCATGAGTTTATTATAGTCACAGATTGATTTTTCTATGAATAAAATAAATTTATAGCTATGCGCTTTGTCTGAATGAATGGTTATGTGAGGCCGAGGACAAAAGATTGTTTCTAATCTGTTTTTTTAGGTTATTTCACACTCACCAGCCAGAACATTTGTGTGGAAGAAAAAAATAATAATTGTGTTAAAATCTATGCAATTAATTCATCAAAATTAACATGTCAAAGCGCCAGACCTAATCAAAAGAAAATGAGTGTACATGCTTTTGCAGCAAAAACTTGTCAATAATGTGCTGCAAAATGTTGCAACAGGCTATTTGTCTTTATAAGGATTTAAATCTTTGCAGCAAACGCCAAAGTAATAGAATGGTGCACAGGACGGATAATGGATCAGTATTTAGTGAGTCACACTAAAACTCATATTAATGAAATTATTTCTTGTGGGTGTGCAGTTCCTCCAGGCAAGATGAGACAGAGTGAGACATTTCTTTTTGCAGATTTTACAACCCGAGCCTGAGGCTGAGTTTTATCCTCCCACAACATACAGCGATGCACAGCCAAATGATAAAAACGTAAGAATGGGGGAAAAAAACCTTTTAACATGTTAGCTGTGTTCAGACAGATGACATCAATCACCCGCAGGTCAGCACCATATTCTCTTGTATTTTTTGTTCCAGCTCCCACAGTAATGAAGAATGAATAATATTATCAGGCCATGCAGTGTCTCAGTGAATAGCAGCCTCCCTTCAGGTAATCGGACTTTGCTAGCTTGAAAGAACAGATGTATCTTTTTATCAAACTCTGACCTGCTCCTGCAAACTCATATGCACTCACACAGTCCGTGTTTCAACTGCCTTTGTCCATCTGGTGTGCTTCATTAAGAGCTCTTTTATTTCCTCTAGTTGGCATGTTCGCTGTTCAGAAAATTAAAAAAAAAAAAAAAAAAAAAAAAACTCTTTCCACTGTGTTTGTTTTTTTTTTTCTTTCTGGCATTTGGAAGATGAAAAGAGATGACAGTGGATTTTAAATGTTCCATGTCGCCTTAGCAAAACACAGGAATGTGTTTTGCACAGAGCCATGTTTGTTGTAATTGTCTGTGACGTCTTTTTTGTTGTTCTTCGCCATCATGCCTGAGCTTCAGTTGTTTTCATGTTCAGATCAAAGAATTCCCACTTACAGACTGTCCCCTCTTCTTTTCTTTTGCTCAACTCATGCATGTTTTTCTTGGGATTTTGAGCACACTGCTGATTATTGCACATAATCACTTGCTCAGTGATTTCATGCACTGTTTTGTTTCTCAGTTTCTTATGACCATGTTTGTTTGCCATTTTAAAATATTTTGCTTTCATGCCACTTAAATGCCCCTCTCTTATTCTTTTTTCTGATTTTCTGATCGGTTTGTACTCGTCTATGTTTGCTTGAAGGTATTGCAAAATTATATATACCCTTTGAACTTTTCATATTTTGTCATGTTCCAAGTACACACTCTAAAATCTAATTACTTTAGTGAATATGCTTAAATGTTGATGTTCGCAGATGTCCTTAATCCAATAGTCCAATGTTTTCTTCAAGAAATGGTCATAAATCTTGTGATCTGCAAATCTGTTAGAAACGTAGCAAAATATCGACTATAATAAAATATAAAATAAAAATATTCAGATTGCTGTTCTTGAAAATCAAAGACAATATTTTTTTCCCTCTATCACAAGTGCTAAGTACTGTCACATAAAATCTGAAAATACACAAGTTTGTGGTTGTAACATTGCAAAATGTTAAATGGGCATAAATACATATGAAGACAGGAAAATACTTTGTGTGTTTATCTGATCATAAATTTGAATCCTCTGGTTTTGCCAGAGGAAAACTTATTCAAACATTTTGTCTTAATCACAAGGCTCACTGTGCAATTTGAACGTGTTTCACACACATTTCCACATCAAGCAGTCAATGAATCCCTAAAAGACGTGTGTGCGTGTGTATGTGTGTGTTTGTTTCCACAGATTTATGATGTAGATGAAAGGAAGGGCATTAGTTAATATTGATGAGAGCTGCCACTCAACCCTTCTCACTGGAGCTCACTTAGAGATGAGAGAAATGACCTTTATGCTCTCACACCCCAACACTGGCACAGAAAAAGCTTACACAATTCCTTACATGGGTTGTTTTCTCATTAAGGGCAAACTATTTGCACCTGCTATTAAAAAAAGAAACAAAGTGTGTGTGTGTGGATATATTTGAGGGTGTGTACAAACGATTACCTGTTAATTTGTATAGGTTGAAATTGTCTTTGTTCTTTCTACCAGACAGCGATAGAGATTCTCTAAAACTATCTTCTAAGGCCGAAATCTGATTTGAACCAATTTATTCTTAATTGCCCATTGGTATGCAGGACAGGTTATAGATTCCGAGGTAACCAGCCGGTAATTCATCGCACTTGCAAATAAGAAGAGACAGGAAAGGAGCCTAAAAAGCTATTAGAGCGATCGGAGTGGGAACAGGGCTCATATGAGAGGGAAAAAGGTTCTCGTGGAAATGGAGGAAAATAATTAATTATACACTCTTTGGTGATTATCAAGGAGGTAGATGCACATAAAGATGCAGGGAGTAAGCGTTCCTCAACACTTGGTTTTGGACACACACACGCATATACACGCAGCAATGCAGTCAAATAATCCAGGCTTCCTCTTTCTACCTGCCGTGTTTAAATGTTTTCTGATTTGTTTCTGTAATAGCCTAAGAGGTCAGCTTTCTCTGACAGCTCTGGTGATTATTTGAGCGGGGGTACATGTGTGAAAAGGAAGAATATGTGTGTAATTTTTTAAACTTGTCCCATCGCAGTTTGCCCACTCACATTCTGGCTCTTCTTTCAGAGGGATTTAACTGCATCCAAAAACATGCATACTCTATCTAGCCCTTCAGACAGTCACAAGGATAAATAGTTGTTGGTTTGCTTCTATTTCTGCGACGCTGCATCTGCCTTTTTCTCTTAACAAGTGTAGGAAAAGTAAAGATGTAGATTTATCTGTCATAATTAGATAAATCTTTATGTCTGGACAGACAGGCTGAGTGGGACTCCATGGGTCTGTGTGGCAGGCTGGCATTATTTTCATCTCATTCACTTTCACACTGTGACAAAAGAAAAGTTAATGACAAGTATGAATTTATTACCATAGAAATTGGGATAACGTTAAAAGAACATACACAGATTTATAAAAAAATAAATAAGCAAGAAACTTAATACGGTAATATCTTATCTGATGTTATTTACAGGAATATACTGCATCATAACCCACATTACTCTATGCCTTGTGGGTGTGTATATAGCATATGAAGTCGAGATGGTGACCCAACTTTCTTACTCAGGCTGGAGTTCTGCTTAAGTTGTCTGTTTGGGGTCATAGTGGCTCAGGAGGTGGGAGTTCATCTTGTAAACGGTTGGTTGCCAGTTCAAATCTCAACTTCGTCTGTCTTAACCATTGTGTCCATGGGCAAGAGCCTCACCTCTTTCTACAAAGTAGCCAGAGGCTACAATGTAGCTCACCGCCATCAGTGTGTGAATGTGTGTATGAATGCGTGAATGACTCAATGTATTGTAAAGTGCTCTGGGGTCCTCTGGACATGATAAACCGCTATCTATGAGCAGGTCATTTACCAGAAGCAGGGAGTTGAGACTCGACTGAGACTTGTGATGACTGGACCTTGTGATCTATGACTCAAGTCTTATTATTACTCTTCATTTGAGCAGTGAAAGCAAGCAAGGGTGTGAGCTATAAACCACAGGTCTGAAAGGCTGCTCATATTTTACTAGGAAATGATGTGCTTGATTACTAGGAAGTGGAGTTCATGAAAAATGAGGTAACAACAATATGTTCACTTTAGCTGTTGCTTCTTAATTAGGACTACACAGCTGTCTCCAATTTAATGTTTTGGATGACTTTGAGTTGTATCAGAACAAAATAAAAATACCTTACCTCTGCCATTCTCTCTCTGTTAAAGGGGGTTATTATGTATTTCCAGGCACAAAGTGCCATTTTATAGCATAATCAATTAGCTATTATCCTCAGTTGGTATAAAGATGCTATATATATAAAAATAACTTAAAAGAAATTTGACTTTGTAGTTTAATGCCTTGAAATTGGGCCTCTCTTTCTTTAAGAAGGTCCTTCTCTTTCTGACACTCCTTCAACATGTCATCACAACAATGATGCCGTCTCCATGATGTCTTTAACAATCATTCTTAGGAGTGTTGGACTGAGAAGTAGTTTGTGTGATAAGCTCAGCAGAGTTGCAGTTCCACCAGGAAACTGCAATTAAAATCAGTAGAATTTGTTTGGTATCCAGCACAAGATGAGTGGAAAGTGATGATGAACAGGATATTCCTGCTAAACAGACTCTAAAATCTAAAAATATTAGTTATCAAATCCCATCACTTAAAGATACATGTGAAATTATAGTAAATATGAATATTAAAGAAATCTGGCTCTGGTAAACTGTGACAAAAATTGATATGAAAGACATTTATATAAGATTTAGAAAAAGGTAGGAGATACCTGGAAAGTAGAAAGAGAGAGGGAACTTCAATTGCATGGATCAGAATAAGCCATAAAGGCTTTAATAAATCTCTGAAAATAATTGGTAAACATGAAATAAGGCTTTGTGACAAATGTAAGTGGCCTGAAACAGTTCAATATGTTCTTATGCCTATAACAACATATAGCTCAGGGTATCCTAGCCACCCCCTCCAATTATAAGCATTTTTAAGCCCAATCTTAAAATTATACCGAGTCTGCGTCACAAACTTTCTCATCAATTCGCTTCTTTGTATGCCATATGATAGACAATGATTAGGTGATGCTTTCTGCTAAACAGTTAAGTCAGAATTATCCCAATTATAAAAGAATGTTTACCTTTTGCGATAAACTGGCAGTAATAAACTCACAGTAAATTCACAGTTCAGTTTGGGGAATTATTGGTTTCGAAGTGTAAACTTGCCAAGCTTCACACATTACCTCTTAGCAGTCCCAAAAGAGTTCAAAATAAGGTCAGAGCCCTCCCATCTGGGGCCCTTTTAGTTGGAGGAGTCACCAGAGGCTGCTTTCTAAATGGGATCACAAACTCTGCTCTGATGAACTCACTGCTGCTGCCCTCATGCCATACTTTTTCTTTTCTCTTTTTTTGAGATAGGTCAGGCTTTTTGTTGTGTTAAGGTTTCAAGAGTATTAATAAGTGGGTATTTTTGCCATTTTGCTCAACAGTTTATCTTTCATTTCAAAACCCACCTGTGTCCTTCTTGCACCTGCCAGTAGCAAGGCATTTTAATTGAAGTACCTACATACAATTCATCTCTGGCTATTATTGACTGTCGACAGAGAAGCTAGAAGGAAACAGTCTGAGGCCGTTGACTGGAGTACTTGTCAGAGAACAGTTAGTAATTACATCTATAGATTTCCCTTAGGTAGAAGTAAAACTTTGCATGAGCCAAATTCAATTTGTGTTCACTGAACTGTCTTCCTTTCTTCTTTCACTCCTTAATACCTTTCATCTTGTTTTTCCTTTCTTCTGTTCCTTCATGCCTTTTTTCTTCCTCTTTGCTTTTCCTCCATTTCTTTCTTCTGTCTTCTCCTTCATCTTTTTTTCTGTCTCCCAATCCATCCTTGATTCATGTTTCCTTCTTTATTTCTGTGATTCTTGACCTTCTCATCTTCTTTTTTCTTTACCTGCATTAATTCCATATGGGTTTTTTTTTCCTAGATTCTTCCTTTCTCCCTTCACTTCTTTCTCTATGACTGTATTGAATCGGGTACATTTTGGAGGGAAATGTGTCAGGAATGTGCATGGGGTTTCCTTGAGAAGACAGACTGATGGGTAATGTGAGTCAGTGGAGAAAAGGTTTGCTGATGGTCTCTGGTCATCTTATCCTTGGAAAACACATTTTTTCTGCATATAGGGAATCCCTGACAGTAACAGTAAAAATTGTGAATGAGAGCACAGTCGATGTAAAAGTGCTAAGACAGACAAAATATTACTCTTGTGACAATCGGTGTAATACAGATTGTGAATCACTGGCGCTGATGCACAGTCACTTCGACTCACCCTCAGTCTCAGTCATTCACGCAACTATAGACTTGCATGCACACCCACATGTCCTACTCTCTTCACACATTTTTCCACAGGCTCCCGTCCTCACACATAAAAGCACACGCAGTCACATGCTCCAGGGAATGATGGGACGATAGTACAGATGGCATACTAGAGTATTCTTCTCTGTATATGAAGGTAAAACTGCCAGAGCAGTCATGTAGGGTGAGAGAGGAGTAAAGATGAGATCTGCAATGTGGGAAAGAATCCATTCCTCCAAGAGAAACAATTGGACATAACTATATCAGCAACATTTTGTAGCACTTGTCACTTCGAGTAACTTAAAATGTTCAGAGAATTATGGTGTAATCTTTTAGGGACTTTGTGTAGGAAAGATTACATAATTGTTCCTGTGACTGCATTTGTAGTCAGATACAATCGGCATGCTAGTCAGTGTTTATGACAACTTGTCTAGAAAAGGAGGTTGTTCGACTTTTTTGTTGTCTGTCATTTTGACTATCAGAGTTTAAAAAAAATCCTGCCATAATCAACTTTTACCTGCCAGCATCTAAAATAATAATATGACATATTCAACAGTATTTAATTTTTATTCATCTTAGCAAATATTCAACCCAAACAACCTGAACGGTGAATCCATTTTGTGTCATTTCGCATCAGCCAGATGAATATTTGTAACTCTCTGCGATGTGACGTATCACAGTCAAATGGTCAAAGCAGGTGAACCAAAAACAACATTAGCCACCAGTTCCTGGTTCTTCTAATGAATTTTAATGTTTAACTTTTTGTATTTTTTAAGCTCTTATGGATCTTATACCAAATTGGCAACACACCTGCGATTCATTGGACCAAACCAAATGACAAAATCTAAACAGAGAAACAGGATTACAGTTATTAACCTAATTTACAAATTCATCTACATAACTAGATGAGTTTGTAATGGTCTTCAAAATAAAATATTTTATACAGAGGAACTCAATAGGTTACTTTAAAGAAAAAAAAACAAATCAATACAAAAAAGAAAGCCCTCCATTTGGTAGGACGCAGTGATGCAACCAGTGACATCACAGATATTTAGATTAAATCAGGAAGTGCTGTGCCAGCCGCCGCCCGTACACCTCCTCAGGCAGTAGCATCCAAAAGGGACAAACAATGGTGAGTAAAAAAGAAAAACATATCATTTATATTCATCAAATGGTCCAGAAGTGTTAACTTTAACTGAAACATATACATAAATGTAAATTGCTATGTAATGCTACCACAAACAAACCTGTGATAGTGAGTGAAGCAAAGTTGGAACAGGAATATTTAAAGTAAACCATTAAGACCACTATAAAAAGATTAAATAAATCAGAAATAAGAATAAGGGACAAGAGGACAAATGCACTCCAAAGCCTCTAAAGTGCACTGTAGTGTGTTATCAGCTTCTAGATAGCAAGATGCATTGAATGTGGTGTCTGGGTCTGAGATGATGCAAAGATGCCGTCGTGAGAATGTTTTTTTGATTGATTCAGTTACCTATACTCTGTGTGTAATCTATGAATTTGACAAATGGCCTTCAGATTTTTCCGTCTAAGTTTTAAGAAACCAGTCAAAGATGGAAAATAAGCAAACCTCTGCTGAGAATAAAGACTTACCATTTCTCAAATTGTTAGGGTGATCTAATTATATGTCTTTGACATAAGCACCACCTTCAAAACAATTATATTTCAAGAACACCTGAAATCTGACCTATAACACTTGTTTACAATATTTTAATGTTATGTTGACTATTTTATGTCTAAAATTAGTTGTTCAGGTTCCTCAAAATACATGTCAAATCCCTCACAGGTTTTTTTCTTAAATAAACCGTTCTTAAATCCATTAGCTTTATACATTGATTGATGTGTTATACAGTCTTTTTTTCCCTTAGTATCATTATCAAACAATAAAGGAGTAAACTCCTCCAGTTGTGTTTTATATACTATATCTGCTTATGTGTAATTAATTTTATAAAAATTACATTTCTGAATAAAAATCTAGCGTGCCAAATTGCATCTTGGGATGGACAAATGGTTTACCCATGAAAAATGGTTTTGATAGATAATGACACAGACTAATTCTATGTATGTAAATGAAATAGTTTATGAGTAGCCATCAAATTTGCTGCACAATATAAGTTCCAAAATTCTTGACATGAAAACAGCACAGAACTGACCAAAGCGTTGTTTATTCATTCTTTTTATAGAACAAATCTATATTTCATGAGCAGGCTGTGCTTAGAAATATCTGCCCTTTTCATTTGTTTACCTACAACACGCACAACTATTGAGCCATTCAGCTTTAGAAATATAGATTATAATCATTTATTACAATAACAGATATTTTTTGGATGTATTGCAGTAAGTGCATTATAGAGTTCAATGTTGCCTTGTGTATTTCTATGTTTGTTTTGGTTTTACCATCTATTTGAGTAGTTGTTTACATCATTTTGGTGGATTCAGTGATGTCTACGTGTCATTATGTGGCCTACCCTCAAGACAAAGAAATCGAGTCATACATTTGTCAAACACAGCTCCCACAAACCTTTTTGTGAAGATGAGGCTGAGAGTGTGCATCTGAATGTTTGATGAAGCATGTGTGGCTTACTGTATAAGCCCGGTGGTGTATTTAATTAGCTCATGTTACAGGACGATAGTGTCTGACCCACCTAAACTCATGAATATACAACGCATTAAATAGAGATATTTTCATATATTAGAGAGAAGTTAGTCTTAAAATCCCCAAATTAAGTTGTTGAAGTATACTTTGAAATCTAATGATATTCAGGCTTAGCTCCTGTTCTTCTTGTATGCATTCATGTGTCCATTTCATTAATATGGCGCAGGCTTATGTCATATTTATTTATTTTTTTCATCTAAATGTGAATGCTATACCTCTTCTTGAGTGTTAACAGCCTCTGAAGTAGGTTTTAGGTGTTTACTTTCTTTAACATGTGACCTTCTCAGCATGTCACCAGGTTCTGCATAGGCCCTGGAATGAATCTCGCATTTAAATTAGGTGTGTTGATTCTTCTTAGGCAACATGAAAATGAAGCTTTCCATTTTCTTCCTGTGTCGAAGAAACTATTCCAATGTATTACCGGCAATATTTTTTCCAATAAAAAACATGACAAATAATTGAGGACTAAAGTCTTAAAATTTTTTATTTGTCTTGTTTTACCTGCTTAAAGGGATTTTAAACTCAAATTTGTTGACAAAAAAGAGTGGCTCCTTTTGCTAAATATAGTGATGGTGACCAATACGTGGAATAAATGTTGGAGGAAAAGAAAAGTTATTTATACATAGAAAGTTTCAATAGTAACACATGCAATATGGTTATACAATAAACCATATTGTATAACCACTTCATTTATCTACTCAGATAAATGAAGTAATCTGAGTAGATTTGCTACATTAAGATAGAAAAAAACAACACATTATCCATGAAAATGATTAACTAGGATGAGGTAAAATCATAAGGTCTTGGGTGAGACACCAGTCAAATCGCATTCACTCTCATGTTCTCTCTAAAAATTTTGAACTTTCATCATACCTATAAATTGACTTAAGTTTGCATTATTAGATACTCAGTGACATTATGGTTGTTTTCTAGTTCAGTAACTAGAAAACACTCAGTGGAGAGTGAAAAATCAAGGAACTTAAATATACTGAGGGAGAGAAGAGAGTTGTAAGGAACCAAAGGGTCTAATCAAAGGTAAATAAAAGCAGCTGGGGAAGGGAGCAGGCGAACTCTAACAGGGAAAGAGAAACAGCTGGGAACAGGAGCTGAATGTCGGGCTGAGGGTAAGGTGGGAAATAAACAGAGCAAGGGGAATAAAAAGTGGGGGAAAAACTGAACCTAATTTACATGGTAAACAGAAAAAAATGACTAATCTAACGAAGGAAAGAAATTTAAAGCAGAAACAAAGAGAGCAAATGAACTACCACCAGGATTAAACTAAAATGGCAACATATTTCAAAGATGATGTAGAAGTGATCAAAGCGGAAACAATAATGAAACTAAAGATCTTAAAACCTACAGATCACAACATACAGTACCTTTACATAAAACTGCTCTGAGAAAAACAGAGTTCAGTGATAATTACAGAATTAGCACTGAACTCTGGCATTTATTTATAGTAACCCTTTTTTGGAAGAATTAAATAAGGAGAAACTTGTGATGAATTACCACAATCTGTATTGTCTTCTTATTATTTTCATTTTGTAGGATTTATAACTAACTATGCATATGTTGACATATTTTTTTTTTAATCTGTCAGTTTCTAACCCTGATATTTTTTTTATTGTGATCATTATCATTTTTTAAGAAAATAAAACAAGTGTGAATTCCCAGCCTCATGTGTTTTCTCCGTAGATTCTTTAATTTTTGTAAGATTTAACGTTTTCTTAACAAGACTTTTAACATTTGGATGCATTATCCACATATAAGTCCAGTGTTTTAACACAAGAACTTGGAAATCAGCCGTGATCACAAATAATGTTTTAGGGTTGTTTTGAAGATTTCTGAAAACACTGAAAAGGGTAGTTTTTTTTTTTTATATATATATAGGCAATTCAGCTTGGATTCATTTTATTTTAGTTTATGACTGGTGTGCAAAAGCATCATCATAACACAATATGAAACTACTATTTTTAAAATCGAAAGATGTGCAAACACTTCAGTTCTGAGCAATTGGACTGAACGGGTTCATGAGAAGCACTGATTGTTGCACCATATCAATCCAGTAAACTTAAAAACAAAACATTTATTCCCAAAGCAAATGTCCTGACATGCCAAGAAAATTAATTTTACAATCTTGTGCAAATGAGAAATCTGTCCTTCTTATAAAGACATATTTTCCTTGTTAACTTCAGATAAACACATTAATGGCACATTAATGGCACCCAATCTTTGGGATTTATATTTTCCGTCTTGTTTTGGAAAGTTTATCTTCTTCGTACTTGAATAGGATAATGTGTCTCTTGTGTGAAGGTCTTAACTGTGCTAAATGTCCTTCTGAGAGTTTACCAGCTGTTTGTATGTATTTGCTTTCCTGATGGTTTACTATGCATCTTCTGATAAATTGAAATGTATTAAATATTGTTCTTAGTCTAGCATTTCTGTTTGGTTTTAAAAGCCAGAGCCATTAAAAAGTAACACAACCTCCACAGAGGACAGTAGAGACTGAAGTTAAGAAGATCCAGTGCATCCATTTCCTGTGAAGCCCTCCAGTGGAAAACACTTAAGTGCAATGTGTTTTTTATTCTGAGTAATACATATTTGCATACTTATCTTTTCATATCTTAATTAGGAATACAAAAAAATATATGTGGGTTTAGAAAGGTTAATCATTATTCGGAGATAATCAAACATAGAAATGCTATTTAAATTGCTTTTGCATTGTTAATTTCATACAGCTAGCCCTAATTTTTCTGGCTGTTGCCTACAAAACTGTTTCACTATCAGTGAAAGCTGAGCCACAATAAATTACTATTACCGGTAAGTCAATTTAGATTTTAATAGGTAAAGTATTTAAGGAGAACTGAGACATTTGTGAGCACACAGTGATGGAGAATAAGTCAGGAATGTGTGCATGTTTTTTTTTACATTTAGTTTTTACTTGGGGTTTTCACTGAACTGTTACCCTGAAGTGTAACAGCTCAGTGAAAAACTAACCTGAAGAGGTTGGAAATGTTTCAATGTGTTTATCTAAAAGGACAATCTTTTAACTACAACATAATCATTCATAAGTCTTTGCTTTTTTCTGTGCAGGATTAAAAGCCTCCTTTGGATGTGAATTGTAATTTTGGAAATATTCTCTCCAAGTTTGCTTTTTTTATGTAGACACATTTAGTTGACTCTCTTTATATTACCAACATACTTGTTTAATCACAAATATCTATTCTATCCATTTGAATTCCCAAACACCCCATTTTCACATACTGAGATAGACACAGACCTGGCTTCCAGTTTTCAACATTCAAAAGACAGTTTTGCGTTGGAATTCTTGTTAAAGGGGGTTATTATATAAAAGTGACTTTTTTTTTTTTTTTTAAGCTTTAATTCATGTTAAATATTATTTTATTCCTTCACCAAAAACTTAGCTTGAGTGTTGGCCCTTTCATGTCTGTTTGAGAAATTATTTCATCTCCAATGTCAGCATTTTTCTAACTACGGAAGGTAACATAGTTACTTGATTGTGCTATAAAATGGAACTATATATTTGGAAAATGCATAAAACTACCTTTTGTTAAACAGTGTGGCCAGAGCCATGTGTACCATGGATGAAAATAAAAAGTTTCTTTCAAAATCAGGGCTGCACAGTGGTACCCTTGGTAACATGATGATTTCAGCAAGATGGTCATTGATTCAAATCCCAGGCTGGGGACTTTCTGTATGAAGTTTGTATATTCTCCATGTGTATGTGTGGTTTCTCTGTGGGTACTCTGGCTTCCTCCCACAGTCCAAAAGCATGACTGCTAGGTTGATTGATCTCTCTAAAAGTGTCTGTTTGTGTGATTGAGTGCACAGTGCATGGTTCTTCTGTCTCTGTGTTGCCCTGCAATGGACTGGTGAACTCTCCAGGGTGTACTTTGCCTCTCGCCCAATGACTGCTGGAGATGAGCATCATCCCCCCTCACAACCCTGCATGGATAAGTATGTTTAGATAATGGATGGAAAGATGCTTCAAATCTGGATGTAAACAACTGTGTTAATTTTCCAAAGCACATCTTGTTTAGCCATAGAAAATTCTCATTGCAGTTTAATTAACTTTATATACTTTTATATTCTTAAGCACTGGGATAGATACATACGTCAGTGAAGTTGTTTCTTTGACCCAGATAACTCTGTATTTACTATTCAGCATGCTTATCATGTTTTGGCAGGTATGTTTAAGGAGTGATCACACTGAGGCATTTTGAGAATAGAACTAGACACTTTAAAACCACCTATAGGTAAACCATGTCCTTTGAAATAGCTTTTTGCACCTGGAGTTGTTGCACCGGAGTGTGAAATTAAGGAGGTGAGAATATTTAAGGGATTTAGTACAACCACAACACCACAAGGCAAATAAAAACAGGACATTACAACAAGATGCATTAAGAGTGTCACAGCAACAGAAAGCAACTCTGTGCAAGCTCCTCCCTCCCTTTTTTTCTTCTCTTGTACCTCTTAGTCTGACCACTGTGATGAATGGTTTTGATATCATGTGTGTTGGCGTGTGTCTGTGTGTGCGTGTGATGAATGTCTATGTTCATACTGGACAGGCCCAGAGGGTTTTTGCTACTGTTAGTAGTGCTTAAAGATGACTGGAGTAAAAAGCCTTGCTGTCACATCTCTGCCCCACACACTCACTCGCTCTCTCGCCATCTCTCTCCCTCTCTCTCTCTGTCTCTGATTCACACACACATATTATCCCTGTTTAAAAGGTTGTGTCCTAGGGGTACCCAGCAAAGCACTTTGACAGGTGACATGCACTTTCCTTCTTTCGTTCTCTTTTATCTTTTCTCTTTTCTTTCTCATCCCCCCCTCTATCTTTTATCTCTGCTATTCCAGACCTTGTCGGTGGGGGGAAAGTTACTGCAGCACATTGTCAGTGTAATGCAGTGCACTGTGTGGCTGCGGGTGTGTAAATCTATGTGTGCATGCATGTCTGATTGGTAGATCATGCTGTGAGCAGATATGTTCTGGATCACAATTTTGCCCAGAGTGTTTATGCCAAGTTTAATATTACAAGTGTAATAACATGCCTCAGTGACTACGGTGACTAAAGGTCTTGGAGACATTTTTTATTTTTTTTTAAGACCATGTTGCATAGAAAACCGGTTTTACTTCTTAAAGATCAAGATATTTAGAAATTTTCTTTCATTAATCACTGATGTTATGCATGTCCAGCTATGAAGGAGGAGGCCAGTTTAATGGTTCGATTCCACAATTCACTTTATTAATCGAATTTCAGATTCAGCAGGAAGAGGAGGAATTTCAGGATTTAGCTGCGTCATTGATAACTGTCCCCTTGTTCCCCACATAGCCCCACATGAGCTCACCTCATTTATTCAACCCTGAACTAGAGACTGAATTCTTTGACTTATTTCTGGATTATCAAGTCTTGCCTCAACTTGGTAATTTTGATCTAAATTACAAGTTTTCTCAGTCATTGCCCTAAGCAGTCATTTATAGTTATTCGAAACTAGACTCCTACTGGCACAACGCTCACTTAATTTGAACAGAAAATACAATATTATAAATATAAAATAGATATATATTATAATTATTAAAGAACTGCAAGTTAGGAGCTCATTCAAATCTGTCATTTTTTTATATTGATCACTGCACTTTTGTATGCTGTAAGTGATTGAAACCGTGCACACAGTAAAGGTGATTTCGATTCAGTACTCCAGCTGCAATACTTCAGACATTCCTGCAGAGAACAGTTGGAGGAGCAGAAAGTGTAGCTGGAGTGCTTTTTTTTCTTGCCATGGCTCCATACAGCTAAGATTTATAGACTGCATGTCTAATAGCTATCATGTTATCCATCCATCCATTATCTAAGTGCAGGGTAGCTGGGGGTTTGGTGTCTATTTCCAGTAGTCATTGGGTGAGAGGTGGGGTACACCCTGGGCAGATCACCAGTCCATAGCATGGCATCACAGATACAGATAGAAAAAAAAAACCCAGCAATGTATGCACCGACTTGCATGAAAGGAAATTAACCTAACAGTTATGTTTATGTTTATGCCATAGTATTATCTAGAATAGCAGGTAATAAATTTATCTGCTATTTTACAGAAATCACACAGCAACAATTAGAGGTTGGTATTATAATTGATGTATTACTTTCAAGAAATAATTTTCCTGATTTTTGGCCACTATATGCTAACCTGCACTTACTTGCATAGAGACCCAAATCTGAACAGAATTCTAAAGTTCTATACACTATAAATTGGCTACATGCAGCAAAATAAACACTTTAGGAGAAAATGTAACTAATATTTGACTTACCTTGGGAAGCAGGTGCATTGTGTTGAACCTCTTGACACCTGAATGAGTCAGACATTCTCTGCTTAGGCTTGACCTGGGCTTTTGCTGTGCTTCACATCTTGTAACAAACCTTTCACACGTGCACAGACATCCGATCCATTAATACTTTTTTGAAGGCACCGCATAGATGCAACAGGCAAACTCTATGGTGCCAATACTTTTGCTTCTCACAATACTTTATCATGTACTTTAAAAAATACACAATGCGTTCAAACATCACAGAAATAATTTAGACTCATGGGCCTCATATACGCCCAAGTTCTCATTTGAACTTGTACTGTATGAAGAGTCATCAGTTTTGTTTGTGATCCTTCCTTGTCTTTTTGATGGAGGAGAACCAAGATTCCTGCTGTATTGACCCTGATAATTTGCTGACCCTAAAGAAATGAACATGAGATATTAATGGGATGTTACCAGAATTTGTTTGTTTGCTCAAAACCTAACATTAAAAAGGGGCAAAAGTGCTGATTGATCAGATTCCATGGCTAATTTGCCAGAGATTCAATAAGCTACAACACACATACACATTGGCATGTGTATGTCCTGGCTTCCCATTTTCTCCCGAATTCTTGTGCACATGCACTGGTGAATAGCTTATACAATGCCAATGCCAAAGAATTAAGTTTTGGAGTCCGTTTTTTTTTTTTTTTTAATCTGCAGGACCATCAGATTTAAAAAAAAAACTCAGAACATGATAGGGCTGCACAGTAGCGCAGTTGGTAGAGCTGTTGCATTGCAGCAAAAAGGTCCTGGGTTCGATTCCCAGCCGCGGGTCTTTCTGCATGGAGTTTGCATGTTCTCCCTGTTCATGCGTGGGTTCTCTCCGGGTTCTCCGGCTTCCTCCCACAGTCCAAAAACATGACTGTCAGGTTAATTGGTCTCTCTAAATTCTCCGTGGGTGTGAGTGTGAATGGTTGTGTGTCCTGTCTGTTTTCCGTGTTGCCCTACAACAGACTGGCGACCTGTCCAGGGTGAACCCCGCCTCTCGCCTGGAACGTTAGCTGGGGATTGGCACCAGCAACCCTCCCGACCCCATTAGGGACAAAGGGTGTATAGAAAATGGATGGATGGATGGACATGCTATCCATACTTTTACAAAATGTACGCAAAAATGCTGCTGTAAAAATTCTCTTTTGTCTTGTCAAATGTGCCAAACAAACACTTGCTTGTATTAACAAATAAAAACTTTCAAATATTTCTGGGGAGTGTGGTGTAAGGATCCAAGTGCTAAACCAATTTGTATCTCCAACAGTTTGATCAGTACAAAGTCTAGTTTGTAAAGGCTGTCACCCCAGGCGTATATGTTTACCACACTTTTGATTGTTACACTAAAGATCTCCTCACATCCCAAGGAAGCCAAATGATATTACTTTAAAACGATCGTCAAATGAGAATTTAATAGCTTTGCTAATTGTCGATAATCTGTCTTGCTTGTAATATGGAGGCAAAACAAAGGCAGCTACACATCAGCCAGCATCACTACACCTACCAACTGTGATGACGGCAAAGGCTGTGAATGCCTCTCCTGGGTAACAATCTTAATTTGATCCTAATCTGTATTCTTCAACACCTGAAGCGCAAATGGTTGTCCTGAAGAAGAGCAAAGGTCTAAATACGGGGGACAAAGAGTGAATCACAACAGTTGTACCCAGAAGCATTTTTTCTGTTTATGCCCCTACTTCTGACCTGATATTCAACCCTGTGCTGAAAAACCAAAGCTAAAAAAAGACATTGTCCTGGAGTCATTTCTGTGCATGATTTTGCTGAAGCTGATGATCCTGAGTGTGTGTATGCAAAACCATTTCACGACTGAAGCCTCAACACATGTAAAAGCTTTGAGCACATTTAAAAACTTGTTTCCAGGTGGTCTTGGTATCCGCAGGGGTAGTTTTCTCACATTCTCTGGTGTTTTGTATATATTACCTTTTCTTTTTTTCAAGTAAAAGTCTGCTTGGCAGACTCTTGTTGCTCTCAGATTCCCTCGTGGATTTTGGAACAGCTCTCTTCCTTTTCCCTCAACATTTTCTTTCTTTTATTCTTAAGCAGAAGCAATGCCTCAATTCCATCTCTGCTTGGGGCTGTTTAGTGAAAGAGGGAGGAAAAAGAGAAGTCTGACCGTGATGGACAAGAGAAGGAAGCAGACCGAGGGATGAATGGTCTCACTCATAAGCACAGTGAACCAGAAACGCACACAAACCAACAGCACACACTGTGCTCTATTATTCCTAATAATCACTACCCTGTTTATGAACCATTTGTGGTTGTCTTATCTTGTAAACTATGTTCTAGAAGAGAGAGCCTGATATGATTCCATACAGAGGCCAAACGCTGCTGCCAGATTTCCAGGCTTGATCTTTTATCTTGCTTTTGTAAAGCTGTTGATGAGAACAGTTGAGAACTGATGTCCATTATAAATCCTCAGCAATTGAACATCGACACATTTCACATAAAACCAACCTAAAAATTTTCTTATAAAAAATTGATGCATTTTTGTGTGTTTTTGAAAACTCTTAGTATCTTAACCTGCCATGATTTAAGGTTGATTCAATATGGCACATTAAAACTAAACTTAACTAGATCTTGAAAACAGTTTTCCTACCTGTAGGCCTTAAATCCCTGCTTCTTGCAGCTGTTGAAAACTTAATGTGTTTATATTGTTTTTGATCTTGCTTGTTGATTTTGTTCATGTTGTAACATTGCCTCTTGAAATTGCTGTTTGACATCATAAGATTGCTTTCTGGGTTGAGAAAATAAAGCATGTTGTGATGGAGAATATGACCAAGGCTCCAGAATGGTTTTCATTGTTTTGTTTTTTTATTCATAGTAAGCATCATATTTGATAAAATGACCACTCTAACATCTAGGTAGCTGCACTAGCAGGAATTCCATTGTGTCATGTTGAACAAAAATAAAATCTATAAAATGGTTGTGCTCTCTGCTAGATCCTATTGATCTTCAGGGTTTGTTTTTGTCTATATTACATCGCCTCTGTCAGTAGAAAAGTCCTGTGTTTTTTTTTTGTTTTTTTTTTGTTTTTTTTTTTTGTCTTTCAAAATGCAACTTTTATATTAGTTTGGCTTGTATTGATCAGTTTAAAATGGGCATCCTACCTACAAACTATGAGTGAAGAAATCAATGATGGATGTTTTAAGATTCTTTTTGAGAGATAAAGAATCTACCAGAAACAACATAATTTTTTCAACGTTTTCTTTGTATTTGGACTGTAGCTCACCAAGTTATAATTGGTTTCATGTACAAAGTTGAGAAATACTTAAAAAAATTAAAAAGCTGACATAAAATATACTCAAAGTAGCTGAGATTGCAGTCAAAAGTTGCTGAATAGTGATGATGTTGTACCAAAAATCTGCATCCATTCAAAATGTAATCTCGAGACATTTCCTGTCCAAAACTCCAACTCTAAACATCCATGGTTTTATTTTTTAATATTATGTTATCTTGCCCCAAAAAAGTCAATTTAAGTTAATTCTGCATATACTGTATGGTGAAAAATTACTTTTGTTCCAACAAACTGTAGAAAGGTTTCTTATGATTTGCTTATGTTATTTCTGTTAAGATTTGCAGTTTTGTGCCACTGAAATATGATACATGGTACAAACTAAATACATGCACCAATATATTTGACTTGGCTTATATTATTTTCTGTTTTAAGATATCGTTGACCTCTGCCTGCCCATTTTAATCAACTCATTACAATAACAGGCCTTTCATAAATTTTAGTCACATATTTCTATGCTAAATGTGGGTCTTTCAGCTGCTTTTATCTTAGTGCAGGTAAGGTAATGAGAAACATCCTAACACTGGAAGACTGCTAATGTGCCAGAGATTCACCTTTTTAATAAACAATTCATAAGGGTCAAGTAGACAACAATTTTGGCAGCTACCATCTTTCATTCTGAAAGTGAGCTGGTCAGGGAAACAGGAAAACATTACAGGAAACTATCACTGGCTAGCTGTTACCAGCACCTCTAGAGCTTTTCTCAATTCCCTCTGGAAAGAATTGATACAAATATTAGTTCTTTCCAGATAATTTTAAGATGAGGAAGAGTTGAAAATAAAACAAAAACAGAAAAATAAGGATGTATATCAGGGTTAATGCTATCTTCCTTGGGTAATTGGGTTGACTTTTTGTTCCTTCTTAAAAGAAATAAGCACAATTATTTCTTGGATTGGTATAGCAATCCAAAATACAGGCTGGATTGCTATACCTTTGTCACGTTTTTATGGAATATGAAATAACATGGTTTAAATTCTTCAACACTCTAGTATCACCACTCTTGGTACTGTGCCATGCAGGAAGTGATCGCGATACAGTCCAGGCTACCTACATGTTTTTGGGACAGGTTACACAATGGTAGAGTTTCACAGCTCTGATACAACATGGTACACATGAAAACAGCCATGGGGTTTCAGTGCTATGTCGATGTTAATCTTTTGCTCCTTGCTCTGTCTGCATAGCTGGATAAGGATTCGCTCACCTTGGCACGGCAACTGTTTAGGTAGGATTATATTGTATGTGACAGAGAATGGTGCTTCAAATTCAAATATTCACATTTAGAGCCATACCAAATGTACCTTTAGTTGCACTTTATATAAGTAGAAAGATAAGTGACGGTTTTAAAAATGATTTTTGTAACAATTGCATTACTTAATTACTATCTACAATTCTAAAATTAAATATTTGACAATTGGACAAAAATGTTGTATGATAAGTTTTGCATTCCATATTTACCTTATGCAAAAATTGTGGAAATAAGATCATGAATGGCTATGGCTTAATTATAAATAAATATGTTGACTGCAGCACATTTGCTTTTACGTGGAAGGATGATTAGATACTGTCTTGCAGCACTGAATAAAATTTATGCACAAGACCTTTCCACTGAAGAGTCTACAACTGGAAACGGACTGAACAGTGAATGAGGACAGTAGATCTTCATCTAATTATATTGCTCATTAAAGGTTATTAGTGCCGTTTATGTTTGCCCTACCCTCTCCAAGTTTTACTGTGCTGCACTGTAGGCCTTTCTGACCACTGTAGAAAAAAAAATACACTTCATGGCTTTTAAACTGGCTTGTATCCCTCATTTTTCTTTATTTTTGCCTTTGCCTTCTGGTAACGACAGAGCTCACAGCATTTTGCTGTGTAAGCTGTCTGGATAATGTGTCCGCTACAGGGCTGTTATTCAGACTAACAAAAAATAATAATAAAACAAAAGCAACTGCAGCATCAGGACAGAAAGTGTGGAAGTTGTTTGCATATGATGAAGAGGAGCTGATTATGCCCATGAAAGCTGTCATAGGTGACTGTGAGTAATGTGTGTGCAGAACTTTTGGTTTGGTGCTGAGCTGTGTTGATATGTGCTGACAGTTTAATCAACAGCAGGTTAATATCTGCGCGTTTTCTTTCGGTCATGTGGAGAAAATACAAATTTCTAAACGCATAAGAACCAAAGTAAGAATCGAAGAAGGCTGGTGAGAAAACAAAGTATATCTTTTGAGGTTTTGTATTTTTTCTCACAGCTAAATGTTTCAGATCACAAAAGAAATATCAATAATTTCCCCTTAAATAAAAATAATTAGTTTAACACTGACTTTAGATGAGGCAATTGAGAACTGCAATTCTGGCCACTGAGAAAGTTCACAGCTTACCACTCACACACTTTCGGAATGGTTTTGTAACCATTTCCAGATTTATACATTTTAAATCAACTGAATTTGTATAATGCCTTTCCTCATACTTACCAGTACACTTTACATGACAGACACACTCACTCATCTGCACACGCATTCATACACTGACACACAGATCATCAGGGCTACATGAGATTTGTGATATATGGAAGCTGGAATCGTGCCTACAAGCTGTAGTTGTCAATCGCACTTTGTTTCTTCTCTGCTCTGGAATTTCTGGAGATTTCAACATGGCGTACTGCTTTTTAATTTATTTTTTAGCCTATTTCATTTGATCAGAAATGTTGTGTTTGTAGGATTTCTTAATTGGCTTAGGAGTTATCAGGCTTAGATTTAGCAGGTGAAGTTGTTTAAATTTCCAAAGTGTTTTTTTAATCATTGCTAAATCAAATCATTTCAATAAGTAGGGATTGTATTTTCACATTCTTCCAGGTTTGTTTAGCTGGTATTCCACCCTTAAAAAAAAAAAAAAAAAAAAACCTGCATTTTTGCGTTAGCTCAGGTTATCTTTGTCAGATATTATAATGGGTCAATATATCTGAAACATTTCAGATGTAACATAATTGGTGAAATAGTTTTATCATGATACTGTACTTGATCAACCATCACAGTTAAATTATTGCTCTGTAACATGGAAGCATGTTGAGATACATGAGTTGTACAGAAATTTCACAATAAACAAAGACCTGAGTTCTGAACACGGGATGATTGTGCAGTCATATAAAAAAAATGCATGCTACCTTTTTAACTGCTTGACAGAAAGAGTGAACAATCAGTATCACCTAAAAAATGATCACCGTACACATGATGCAGCAAGAAAAGGCAAGTA
The DNA here is from genome assembly GCF_019740435.1 of Gambusia affinis. Classification (NCBI taxonomy): domain Eukaryota; kingdom Metazoa; phylum Chordata; class Actinopteri; order Cyprinodontiformes; family Poeciliidae; genus Gambusia; species Gambusia affinis. Next base: position 18,061,185 of record NC_057873.1, read on the forward strand.
GGAGACCACAAAAGGCAGAAGAAAGCCCTATGAGACCCATTGTGTCCAGTGTTTTTACTGTAGTGATGATGCACCATGCCGCTGGTCCCCTTCTCTCATTAAAGCTTTATGAACCAAGCTTAGTGCACGTTTTATTATAATGACGCCACTGTCTGGCACATACTAGCCTTGCGGCAGCCTGGTGTTAGTAGAGGGGGTTGTAAAGTGACAGTCCCATAGAGACATAGATCATAATGGGAAATGGTGGAAGTAAAAAAAAAAAGGGATGAGAATGTTTGGATTGCAAAGCCAAGATTAAAAGCACATGGGAGTTAAGAAAAGTGGAGGTGATTCAAAAAAGACCTAAGGAAAGACTGTCTTTTGTTTGGTTGTTTAGACTGCAGGCTCTGTGGTTTTGGTGTGATTTAAAAATGAGTGGGGTTTAGGCTGTTAGAGATGGCTTTAATGGAGACCCAGGGGCCTGATAAAACAAAAGGTTTAAGAGATCAGTTATTAATTGCATCAAGGTCAAAGGAATTCAAGTCAAACTTTTTTATTTTTTGAGTCAGTGGATTGAAGTTCTTTTCTTTTACGATTAATAAGAAATCCACAAAATCTTTTTCTTTTTAAAATGGCGGTTGAGTGAAATGAGCTTTTCAAGTGCAATCTTTTTTTCTAATAACAGCCTTAACATACAGCAATATTCAATCACATGCTGATTCATTAAATGACTGTATAGTCATAGCTCTCTCAAAACATACATGAAAAAAGGAGTTTACCCATCTGTCTAATTCACAAAGCCCCACCAACTAGGAACCCATCATGTACAGCTCAGTGAGTTCTTATGGCATAGAGAGTACTCTGTATGCACCCCTCTGTCAAGTACTTCTGATCACTTCAATTGGAGAAATGTTCCCTAATTTCAAAACTTTAACTCACTTGGCATTTGCAAGTCTGCAGGGTGGCAACAGAGCACAGATTTATCTACAGATCAAGCCTGGGGCTTTCATAATTTAACCTATACCATAAATTATAAATAATTTATTTGGACCATGATGGCCCTTTGGTTGATTTTTCTGAAGGACACTTTTGCTACTCCTAAGAAATATCTCAGCCCTCCACTCTCTTTTGACCAAAGTTGTCATAATTTTGTTATTTGAGCTGACCGGAGTTGGACTCCAACTGTGGCACTGTACAGTATCGAACTATGAACATGTTCCTTTTATGTTTGAAATCAATAAATGAAGATAAATACCTTGTTATTGGGATGTGCTGTTAATACATACAAATGTCAGATTTCACCGTTTTTTGGCTCATAAATAAGTTGTCTCATATTGGATATGGCGTCATTTCCAGCTCCGAGCTCCAAATTCAGAGACAAATCTAACACTGCAATAATTCAGTGATTGCTATGAAGACAGGCATTCGCTGAACTTGTTTTGATTAAAAAATGTCATCTGAGACTTATTTCTGTACTGATGAAGTGAGATATTGTTCTTGCAGTTTTGAGGAGTGTCTCTGCACTGCATATATTAAGAGGGAGCTTTCTGTGAGGAATTTTTTTGTGTGTGTTCAATACATTTCTTTTATTTGCTAAGTTTGTTGCAGAAAGTCATATTTAAACAGAAAAAAAAAAAAAAAATTCCATACAGTTTTGCAGCAGACTAAACAGATCCAATGTCTTTTCTGTTTAAAACCTGTTGTGTAATGTTCTGAGATTAAACTCTGATTAAGTCACATGCAATTTCATCTCAATGGACAAGGCAACATTATTTTCTGTCTGTGTTCTGGTGAAGTTATCTGAACTGTGGCCTTAGTACCTGGCCCTTAAATGGTCAGGCCAGTATTGCCATTTTATAGCAAAATCAAGTCACTATGTTACATTCAGGTGTTATAAAAATTCTATATCAAAACAAACTAAAATGAAATTTTGGTATATTTGACTCCTTGAAATTGGCCTCTGTCTCTTTAAGAACATTCTGCCCTTTCTGACACTCCCTCTTTTTAGCATGTCATCACAATAATGCTTCTCCATGTCATTTGTTGATGCTGTTTACTTCTTGGTGAAGGCATTTTTTTATTCCAAAAACACTGAACTGAGAAGTAGTTTGCATGAAAAGCTCAGCAGACTCGCAGTTCCACCGGGTGTTTTCTAATTGCTGCTACTGCTAGTCTGGAGGAGCGAGGGGGGACGGAGAGGCTCAGTTGAGGACAAAAGCTCAGAGGCGGAGCTTTGGGTAAATAGGCGACGCATTGCAGGAGAAGTTGTTAAGGTACTCCTGAATGGCTGACATGGGAGAATCGAGGATTTGAGTAATGAGGAAACAATTATTCTGGCACCAAACACTGCAACCACCAGAATTTTCTGATAAATGTAGACCTGAAAAAATGAAGACAAATGTTCCAAAATAGACTTGTAAACATATCAATGCTTCACTTCATTAGTACACAAGTCAGACCATCAAACAGAAGCATATCCAAACAATGGTGTGTGAGTTTTTAAAGTATGTAATAAATCCCTTAACCATGTGGTAAACGATATCCAAAGCATGGCTTGGAGAAGAAGAGAGCATATAAATGAAATCCTCATAATCCAGGACAGGCAGAACAAGGAGCAACAAGCCCCTTGTTGGATTTAAAAGACAAATATGACTTTATTCAAGAAAGAAGTTACAACTCAAGCTTTTTCACCAACATTTCAATGCGAGTTGCAAAAGAAAGAGAGTCATCAAGAAAAAATAATCTACATATTTATACAGACAGGCACAAATAAATCCCTGAAAAGTGGTACTTGATCAAAGGCTATGCAATTTAGATTTGGAATTTGAAAATGTCAGGAATTTTCTTGGAGCCTAACATTTTGAGTTGCTGTGATGTGACTGAATGTATTAACCCATTTTATCTAATAAAGTGGCTGGTGTGTGTATATTGATAATCTTTTGTTTTCAAATGATGTTCATTTCTACCAGACAACGCTTTCATTAGGTGATTGCTATCAAAAATAAAGAAGTGTAATTTTTCTCAACTGCTTTAGTATAATTATATATTCCTGCTGGTTGTCAGCGTCAATCCTTTGCACTGTCATTTTAAATTTAGATTTTTTTTTTTTTTTCATATCATAATTTATTTCCTCTAAGTCTGAAGTACATCACTGCTTTATCTGTGAAAAATTAACACCTTCCAGTCTCAACTGTTCACCTGTCTCTCTTATGTTCAGAAACATTAAAAAACATGCAGAGTCTTTGTAAAAAACCAACATGAAAGTCACTTAGGATGGCATGACTCAGCAGCAGCTGAATGACGCATGCTGAGTACAGCTCATATGCAAGTTCTCTGAATTGAAGACATTTAGCTCCTGTCATAATCTAAGACTAAATCCCTGCCTTATCGCCGGCCGGGTGCAGAGGCCATGGCTTTGTTTAATTGCCACAAGCCGAACCGTCAAAGCAGCATTTCCCTCAGTGTTTACCCCCACTGAGGCTTATAGCTGATAATGGAATTACTCTCAGTCCCAGGAGGGGGAGGAGAAGAAGAAGAAGAAGGATGGAGGGAGGGCAGGAAAGAAGAGATGAGAGAGTGGATGGTGGAAGCTGAAAGAGAGGATGAAGGGAGTCTGCCTTAAAAACAGAAGAAAGAATCTAGGGATATAGATGATGCAATGTACGAAAAGATTAAAAAAAGAAAATGAAGAAAAGGAGCTTTTGGAGTCGTGCAGTTGTTGCTAAAAGCGCAGCCTGCAGCCTTTGTGCCTTAGTGTTTACTCCTTGATGACATATCACTGGGAAGCGAGTAAATTATAATGCAGGACGAAGTCAGAGATCAGCAACAAAAAATAATAAAATATCTGCCTGAATTGATAAACGCGGCCATTTATGATGGTAGTGGAAAATAACATTATGGAAATTAAAAAGCGGTCGCCTTTTTAGACCACGTTCCCAGATTTTGGTTTTAATTTAAAAGGCTAACCTTTTTCATTAAGTCAAATGTTTTTAATTGTTTTGTTGTCCTATTTTCTTTGCTTGTGCAGTCCTGCCAAATGACACAATCTTTAAAACTTGCTTGTGGTTCGTCAAGGAGTTTGAATCTTCAAGTCTTCTTATGTTCAACAATAGATCCTAAGGACATTTAGCTTTAAGCAGGGTTAGATATTTGACTCTAATTTCTTTAATGACTGCTGATGCAGCTAAGTCAGTTGGTTCTTGTTGATGAGGGCAGCTTTTTTATTTTAATCAAAGTCTGAAATGTGCTGGCTTGTGGGCATCTTAGATTTCAATGCGTGCATGTGCAAATGTTTGAGCTTTGAATTTCTTTTTTTTTGTTTCTGTTTTTGTACATGATGTTGTGAGGCAGATGAGATTTTTCTTATGGTGGCATGAATCTGTTTTATCTTTGTCTGAGACAAATTTGATTGATGCCGTTTCAACTTCTGTCGAGGTTAAAAAGGTACTTTTGAATTTCAGGCACATACACTTTTCAAAATATGCAGTTTGTGGGTCTAATTAGGAAAGAGGAGGTAGTGTACGGCTGACACAAGCTGAAGTGGTAGCTCATTAAAATGGTTGGCATATTTAAACATATTCCACAGAGCGAATTTAATTAAGACCCATGTGTTCTGAATTCTCCCCCTCTGCAGAGTTCTGCAGACCCTCTGCAGAACTCATTTACAAAATCAGAAGAAGTTTTTCAAAAGTATTTCTTTTTTCCACTTTAATTTGTGTCACCCAGTAAATCTTAAATTTTTGTTTCCTTAATTTTCTCTTGTTCTCTTCCAATTTCATCCAATTTTGCATTTTGATTCCCATATCCTTCCCCGTTTCCCCCTTTCTTCTCGTCCTTCACCACATTAGTTTGTTCACAGTATTCGAGGGGGGTCTTCGCCATCTTTGGCCTTTACGACAAGCGGTCGGTGAACACGTTGACGTCGTTTTGTGGAGCCCTGCACATCAGCCTGGTGACGCCCAGCTTTCCCACTGAGGGCGAGGGACAGTTCACGCTGCAGCTGAGGCCGTCCATCAGAGGAGCTCTGCTGTCCCTACTTGACCACTACGACTGGAACCGATTTGTCTTCCTATATGACACAGACCGAGGTAAATACACATTGACAAGTATAACTAACAAGGTGTCGCACAGAGATTTTTCAATTTATTGCTCAGTGTTTTCATTACCTTTAGAAATAGACCTGTATTTTTGAGGGCTTTATCAGATTAAATGCTTGATATCTTTAAAGTACATCGCACATTTTGTGTGGTAGCGTTACTTGCTTGTGCATCATTAGTTACATTTTGCAAACACAATGAATTGCCTTATAGAGAAGAGGACAACCCTTTCCATTGATCATATCCCCAAACAAATGAGCAACAGTGCCTGCAAAAATTGTTCCTACAGGTTGAACTTTTACTTTTATGTTTAACTTCATGGTGGTTTTTTGGGGGGCAAACTAACATAAAATAATTCATAGTTTTGATATAGAAGGAAAGTTTTGCATGGCTGTAAAATGTCTTTTGTACAAATGCAAATTAAAAATGTTGGGTGGTCGTTTGTATTTATTAATTGACTTTTGAAAGTAAGTGGTGGCATTAAAGTTTGTTTCAGTGTATCAGAGTAGAAAATACCCATGTAGCCACACTTTTCAGATTTTAATTTATTAAAAAAGTTATTGAATTATATTTTGTGTTGGGCATGATGGGGTAAAGTGTCCATAAGTAGTGATATGCAAGTCATATACATCACAGTTTATTTCAATGTAGCAATTCACAGTAAAGTTTTATGTTTTACCATTTTGTTGTACATTGGAACCTATGTTCATTATCCAAATTATATTAGCATATTGTTTGAGAGAGCTTTTTGTTAATGGGGAGTAAAAAACCTTTAAGCACCACTATAATTTAAATGCCTCCAAATTATTTCAGTGCTTAATTGTAAGCACTGCTGTGATTACTGGATCTGAATAGTTATTCTGCTCTATGACTCTGCCCCTAGTTAAATACTCGGCTGCGGGAGATTGAAACAGATTCCAAAATTCATTTGGGCATTTATTTGTGTGACACCACAAATTGGCTCTTCCTTTGGATTTGAAAACTGAGAACAATGTCTGTTTTTCAATTGCTTCAAGTGAAAATTGTATTAGACTCTCAGTGTTAATCTGAGTTAAAGTGAAATTCCATAAAAGGAGAGAATTTGTGCCAATAGATCTAAATTGGCTTGACTAAAGCTGCATAAGAAAAGGCTGTAATTTGTCTCATTCCAGCAAGAAGCAAGAAGGTGCCCCCAATTCCTCAAGCATTCACCTGCCTTTAATTTAACCATGCAGTCATGAAGTATGAGTAAGTTAGTGGTGCAGGAACAGATTAGGCCCCTGGCCATAAGCCATTGTCATGGGTATCCTCAGAACACTTTTTTTTCTCTCTCTCTCTTTTGCACACATGCATGCACACGCAGACAAATTCTCTGCCATGAGGAGTGAAACACAGGTCAAATATGACGCAAAGTCCCCACAGACCTCTGTGTGTTTGTGAGCTAGGAGTACTAGAGAGCTGTACAGTGTGTAAAGATGTGTGGACCCTGTCTGTGCCTCTGCCAACTTCCATGTGGTCCAGGTTGTCAGGGTTAGTACCCAGGGGAGTAGCTACAGAACGAGGAAGGAAAGAGGGAATGAATCAAGTTGGCGAGGCAGCCAAAACGTTGGAAAATACATGGGTCCTGGGAGGAGATACACAAGGTGATGGAGATGAGGAGAAGGTAGAGGTGGATGTCTGCCTAGAGAGGGGAGGCAGGAGAGAGATAACAGAAAGGACAAACAAGAGGAGTAAAAGGACAGACAGGATCACAAGCCTCAGGGGATGCACTGTAGGAGGAAGGGAGCAGAGAAAACAAGGAAAAGAGGGAGAAACTGAGGAAAGGATAGATGCACAGAGTTTGGACTGTACTCACCCATGACTCGGCCAAGGCAGGACCCTTCATTATAGGCTCCCATCAGGCCCTGCTGCTGGTAATGTGCTGGAAAATGGGCAGTAACGCTGTTATCTGTTTTATGTCCCCTGCTCTGCTCCACCGATAGCCTGCTGACACATGGATTCTCACACAAATATCCATGTACACACATAATTGCATGCAAAGACAAATGCAGTGCTCGCACTTAAATGCAGACACACATCAAAAATGGATGCATGTAGTCCAAAGACAGCATCTATGCATGCAAAATATTTATAGCATAAAATGTGGCTCCGAGCACACTTACATTTATTTTATGATAGAAAATTTTGTTTTTAGCAACACTGTGGAGTCCATGGAGATAAGGCGCTAGAAATTAATTCTGTCTTGTGTGCTTCCATTTATATTGAAAGATAAAAAGCCAAAGTTTTTTTTAAATTTTATGTGCAGGTGACTTTGAGTTAAATATTTAGGGTTTTTTCCCCACTCGATTTCAGTGTAAAAGGATAAAGCACCTTGAAAAAGCTTCCATAGAGCTTAAATATTTTGTGAGATTACATCTAGAAACTTGAGAAAAATGCTTTTTATGTGACAGACCAACAGAAAGAACCTGTCTTTGTGAGGTCAAAGGAAGATGATACATGAATTTTAAAAAAGAATAAAGTTTAAAGGACTTATACTCAGTCTTCTTTACTATGATGGCACTAAATAATATTTAGTACAAATACCTATGTATTTAGTACAAGGCACTAAATACATAGGTACAATGTATTTATTGTGTGCAAATACACAATAAATACAGTTCAACTATTTGTACTTTCATTTCAGTATAAATCCAATTGATCTCTGAGAGCCTCATAAATGAACACACAGCATCAGACTGGCAAGAATAAGATGCATCTTATTCCAAAAAGGACGTTTGTCTTGTTACTGGTTTGGCAGAAAGCTATCACTGCACATCGTACATAATAAACTGCCCCCATGCCAACACATGGTAGTGGCAGCCTTATGCTGTGGGAATGCCTTTCTTCATCAGGGACAAAGAACCTTGTTGTAATTGCTGGGAAGATGGATAGAATCTAGAAACAATTGACTTGGCTCTAGAGATTCATCCTCAGTGACTGTAAAATTACAGACAGAGCTATAATTGAAAGGTTTAGTTAAAAGTTTTCTAACTCCAGTCATTGAGAACTGCTGCCTTGCAACTTTTAGATGTGGTTCTGCTTCAGAACACCTACATCAAGTAATTAGGTCGTTGGCAGGTTTTGTAGAACTTGACTGCATTCTCATTAGGTAGTTCAGCCATTTGACTCAGGTTTAAGTCAAGAGGTTTGTCTCCATTAACTTCTCACATTCAGTGACTATGATCACATTTGACTATGTAAAATACCACAAGCTCAGACACATTTGAATGAACATCATGGGTGAACACCAGTTTTCCAGTTTTGCAACATGTTTGCCATTGAATTTGGACCTTTACTTTGACTTGTCCATTGTACCACATGAATATGCTTCGGTCAAAACCAGAGGTGTGAAATGACACGTGTGTTCTAAAGATCTTTAGTTGTGACCTTAAAAGCGAAAGCTTTACTACACTGTTTTGCTAAAACTGTTTTGCTCTTCAAGGGAGAACCAGTTTATTCTTAAGTAACTTAAAGATCCATGTTTGTTGCTGTTTTTTTTTTGTTTGTTTGTTTTTTTACGGATATAAAGAAAGTACACCTTTTAAAATTTCTATGTTATCATCTATCACAAGCACATAAGAAAATGCTGGCTTTTATGAAGGCCTAACATTATTTACAGTATGCCTCATCTAAAGAACTCAAAAGTATGCAATAAATTATACACCCATCAACTAAAAGAAAGCAAACAAAAACAATATGTGCTTTTAAATAACTCCCATGTACTTCCTCTAGGACTTACGGAGAAAAGAAAAGTAGCAGGCAGGTGTTATTTTATGAAATGCACAAAAAATGTAACATCTACAAATGGGATGGCTTGTCTACACAGTTTTCAGGGTAGAAAATTTCCAGATGTGTTTTACACCAAGGTGGAAAGGCATCAATGACTTTACAGATAAAAATATGCTGCTAAAGGCTCTAGAAAGGGCTCCCATAATACACAATTTCTTAAAAAAAAAACAATACCAAATCAGCATGGACACCTTGAATTAACTTTCACACAATGGTGGTAACGGTGATAGGAGTTCGCCCTGCAGTGAACGGGTTGCTGGTTGTATCCCAGCTCTTACCTGCTTCTGTAGTTGTGTCCTTGTGCAACATTTCACCTACCTTGCCTGCTGGCGGGGGTTAGATGGCCCGGTGGCGCCGGTGTATGGCAGCCTTGCTTCTGTCAGACTGGCCCCAGGCAGCTCTGGTTATTGTCCAGTAGCTTGCTACCATCAAAGTGTGGGCGTGTGTGCGTGTGTGTTAGTGTGTGAATGGTTGAATGCTCTTTGGTCTCCTCTAGACTTGATGAAACACTATACAAGTACAAGCCATTTACCATTTGCCATTCACACAGTGACTGACTGGTGATGATTTGGGCTTGTCTTGCCACCACAGAACCTCTGCATCTCCTGAGGACTTCTGTTTGTCCAACTGTCTGTCCTAAACTACATCAGAAACGGCAGAATGAACCTAAACACAGCAGGAAATCTACAGTAGGATGATTGGCAAAAAAAACAAAAAAACATAATAATCTGTCTACTTCCAGACCTCAGACTGATTAAAATCTGTTACAGGACCTTAGTTTGTAAATCTCAACAAGCTGAAAAGGGAGGCTATGCTGCTGGATGATTGTATGTATTCAATTTTAACATAGATCTTTCCATTGAGTTTCATCCTAGTTAAATAGATTATATTTGGAATAGGTTGTGTGTTGTACAGGCAAGATTAGTGTAAAAAGACTTGAGAACCTGGTTAAGATGAGTCTCGTTATGTAATCATATGTAAATCTTTATATTTACATAAGAAATCTAAAGATCTACTTCTTTAGATTTTGAATGTAGTTTTTTTTTGTTTTTTTTCTCCCCATGCGAGAGCCTGATTGTAGTTCCTTGTTTAATAAAATATTATGTAGCCGAGTACTGGTTTTTCAAGGTTCCTTTTATCATTTTCACCCCACTTTAAAATCCCTATTTACTTGGAGAAATAAAAAGCGTTTGTAAGTTGTTCTCCTTTTTAAAGTTGCTGTTTATTTCACACCACAAGCAGGGATTGTTTGTAAAATTCATCTACTCAACTTCCAAACTACTGCATCTACCATGTAGCAGCATTAATTCTCTCTTTGTCTCCTTCTGTTCCCAACTCTCTGTTGTTTAGGTTATGCAATACTGCAGGCAATTATGGAGAAAGCGGGGCAGAATGCATGGCAGGTCAGGACACACACGCACACACACGCACACAAAGAAACATTCTTGGAAACCTGCCAGAAAGCACACTTCTTAAGCAAAATGATCTCATAGAGCATACACACTGCACAGTCTTTCACATACACATTGTAAATTTGCTCGTGATTTTCTTATTTGACTCCTCTCTCCTAAGATACTGATGATTTAATGAATATTCTGTGTGAATATGCGTAAAAACAGGTGAGCGCAATCTGTGTGGAGAGTTTCAACGACGCATCATACCGCAGAATCCTGGAAGACCTGGACCGACGGCAGGAGAGGAAATATGTGATCGACCTAGAGCCTGAGAGACTCCAGACCATTCTAGAACAGGTAAGACCACTGGTGAAAACCAACTAGTAATAGTGTGTGATGTTAAATGAGTGGAAGGGCCAAGAAAGGTATGAGGGGCTAAAGAGATACATACAACAGGACTCCAATAGAGATGGCCTTAATAGTTTTTAGATAAATGCCAACAAATATTTAAGTGAAAGAAATGAACTTTTACAAAGGTTTTTATGATGTATCAAGGATATGTGTACATAAGACAATGTATATTGAGTACTGGTATCCTTATATGCTTACTGGTATGCATAGTTTTTATTTCAGAATGCATAATGTGATTGATGTTATCTCACAATACAAGACTTGTACAGTGAAATGTACACTAATCTGACAATGTGTGACTTGTGTTCATTTGACATGTGACAATCTCCAGTTCCTAGTGTTTTTTTTTTGTTTTTTTTGTTCAGAATTGGTTTGTAGTGTAATGTAATTTTCTTACGTCTCTGTATATGTTATATAAAGCAGAAATAAAAATATATCTATATATTTTCATCCATTGCAGCTTTGTTAAATGCTGCACTGTAGTTTTATGTAGCATTGTTAGTATTACTAAGTTATGGATTAGTAGAGACTTCATCGCTAACCAGTACTTCAGCAGCAATTAACGCTTAATAATGTGGTGAAACTTCCTTGCTGTTATTGGCCTGAACAATGGAATAAAACGTCAGACACAATGGATGTCGGGTAGTCTGAGAGAATTTGTGTTAAAGAAGTACTGCTAATTATTGTGAGATTATATAAGTAGCACTCTTTTCACTTTACCACCGGCGTTCTCTGAAGCATCTGTCGGCTCCACTTGGCTAGTTTTAGCAGCGCTGCAGATGCTTTCTTCTGGAAAGAAAAGACGATTTGTGTTTTCTTTGGACTTCATATTGTGAAATGAGAAATGTGGCTTCTGCAGCAGTTACATTAGTGTGCGTTTGAAGAAACAACAATACCCTCCACTTACGCTGCAATTTAGAGCGCACGCACACGCATACATGACATTAAGGAACTTGGACACCTTATGGTTGTCCAAGTTTATTAGATTATCTGTCTCGCTTTATGGTTAAGCCTTGCTTTGGCAGGTGGCGTAACTGTGTGTTTGAGAGCCCTTCACTTCAGGTTGGAGTGTGATATCCCATCGGTTCTGCCACCTGTCATCACATCTGATCCCATGTATGCACATCTGACAAACCCAGTGACACATGCAAGCAGATACCCTTCAAATGCACACATTTACATAAAAATCTAATTTGCGAAAAACGTGTCCAAATCAGAAAAAGACAGGAAAAAAAACCCTGTGAAAGAATTGGTAATTCCTGCCATTTATTTGATCGTGCACCGCATGTGTCAACTTCTTTTTCTCTACATAAAGCTTATTATTGTTTGCTAATATTCATACCTTGTTTTGCTTGAGGTTATAGAACAGTCCTTCAAAAATTAAAGCTGGGAAAATTTAGACATTATAATGAGGTATGGTTTTGAGTATTTAAAGACCAGTATTTGAAAATTGCATTAAATATCATTAAAACGCAATTCAAAGACAGATCAAAAGGAAATTGCATAGTTTTTATTTCAGAATGCTTAATGTGATTGATGTTATCTCACAGTACAAGACTTGTATGAGTAAAAGTGTAACACAGGATTTGTTTTCCTTGCGTCATTGTTGATGTTACCAGTTCATTGTGTTCATGTGTTTTTAAAATCACATGATTATAGTCACTTATGAAGCAGAGAATCAGCCAACTATTTTATTGGCAAATATTCTGTGCTTGCTCAGAATTTTAGATCTCCTATAATGAGAAATTAAAATATAAATATATCTCACATTTTTATCCAAATGACATAGCAAGTAAGGAGGAGTTATTAATATGGCCAGTCTCTGTCTATAAAACCCAGAAAGGTATATAGAAAATGTGACTTTCATTTAGGACATTTTCTCTCTCAAAATTTAGTATAAACTCAAACTTTCAAACCGTAGTTTTCAGTGTCAGTTTTTGCATGAGTTCCACTCTGGGTGAGCTCCTTTTTTTATCCATTAACTTTCATCCCACATACCCTCAATGAATCAAAACGAAGGGGATAATTTGAATCCTGGGGTGGGATAAACTGCACTGCATTTTAAATCTAGTGCTTGTCATCGGTATTTAAAACAGGCACAACATGTCTTCTTGACACATGGTCAGTATAACATAGTTGATGTTATAAAGCACCAAAATTTGAAATTTCATATGATGTGGCGAAGAAGCGAAATGATCAGGTCCCATTGGGAATCCATGTAAGAGGTTCCTGGACTTTGCATTGATGGGTTTGTTTGTTGCACAAACCTGCACTGAGTTTCTGCAGTTATTTAAAAGAATAAAGCAGAACAGAAGCTCTAAAGTCAGTGAGCGCAATGGTATTTTATAGGTCATTTGATAAAAATGTCCGTTTTTATTTTATTTTTTTTACCAAAAATGCATAAAAATAATGGATTCTTGAAAACAATGAATGGAAACATATCATAAGCACAAAACATTATTAATTAGTCATTGCTAAATATGCTGGCTTACCATAGAGTGCTGCACAATGATTGAAAATTAAGTGGAGGGAAAACATATGGTAGGTAAACAAGGATAACAGCAGTTTTCAGAAATTCACAAACTAAATTTCTAGAATGCTTCAAGATCATTTGGTTGAACATGACTTCCTTAGAGTCATACTATCACAAAAGAAACAATCTCCACTAACTTAGAATTAACCTGAAATCTGGAGGTTAACCAACTACATGTTAGGAAAGCATGTTTTACTCATGCAATTCACAGCTCTAGGTTTTAATTCCTTTGGAACAAACACACACTGCCAGCAGCCTCCCTATCAGACAGAAAAACAGACAGACTGTTTTTTTAATTGGCTTCAGTTGTGACTGAGCATCCACACACACACAAGCGCATGCACACGCAAACACACACTGACTTTAACTTGTACTGAGACAGGGATACATGCACAAACACACTCTCCCCTCACAGTCAATCCTGCAGTACCGGCACTGGCGAGCATCCTTGCTCTGAGACAGAGACTGCTCTGTTTTCCTGTTCCTGCCAGCTGCGATCTGTGCATGTGCATGTGTGAGTGTGTCAGTATGTTGCCGCTGATATGTGTGGGTGAGACTAGAGAGAAGTAAGAAATGTGAACAGTTTATTAATTAGGTTTATGCATCACATCAATAGAAATTTGCACATGTCTTCTATGTTATAAAAACCCCAAAGCGTTTCATTTCCCTCTCCCTCTTGTAAAATGCTAATAAATTAAAATTTTTGAGTTAATTTACTGGGTACTTTAAAAGCAAATTAGCAAATAAAGTTAAATGACCATGTATTGATGACTGAGTTTTAGCACAACCCTGTGAAGTTACATTTTCTGGCTGTAATGAGTGTTATAAACAGGTGTAAAAAGTGTGATTTAGATTTATTGTCCTACTTACGAATCAAATACGCAGATTTGCACATTGCATTCACAAAAGAAATGTAGATAAATAGTAATATTCTTGTTTTCTTTTTCTAGGCTGTCAGTGTGGGGAAGCATGTTAAAGGTTACCATTACATCATAGCAAACCTGGTAAGTATTATTTTTGTTATACTGAGACAAGTTCAGTCCACTGCTTGTAAGGAGTTTTGATAGCCAGCTGCATGATGGATTGTTTTTTGACAAGGTCAGACACCAGGGCCCAGAAACATGAAATTATGTGTTGTTCTTTGTGCCGCCTTCATATAGCATTTTCTTTTTTACCTCCTTTTCCTAACCTCAGTTCTCATAAAAATTAAATGTGCCTCCTGGATGTCCACTTTTAGCTACAGACATGTGCCATTCCAATCAGAAGTGTCTTGTCATTGCTGGGCTTTAATTTTGAGGCTTTAATGATCTGTTTCATTCAAAGTTAAAATTTATTATGGACACTCTAATCCATATGGTAAAAAAAAAAGAAAAAAAAACACATACAAGCAAATTGTTCAAACTGAAATGTAGGGAAAACATGCTTTTTGTTGTCGTCAACAAGCTGCATACGTATTTCTGGTTGAATACCTGACCACTCTTCTTTCACTGATATAAGAAAGGCCATTTAAATTAGTTTATCTGGCACATACTGGGATTTTAAGCATGTTTTAAACACATTTTCAACAGAAACTGTGAATTCACGTAATTAAAAGTTTCTGTGGTAGTGCATTAAAAAATTTTATTGGTATTTTTACTTGAATTTTCATGTATTTTGAGTGTAATCCATACATTTTAATTCTAGAAGCTAACTGTTGGCCTCCTTTGTTCAGTCCAGTGCCACATTTAATTTGGTGTTTATGATCTTTGACCTGTTTAAACAATAAATTGTATCCTCACACGATGCAACTTAACTGAAATTCACATCTGCTTTACAAGCCAAATGCCGCTTGGAGAAAAGTTTTATAGTCAGGGAGTTTTAGCTAGTTGATCACAGGGACAGGACGTGTCTTTTTAAAGGTTTTGAATCTTGAGAAAACAGTACTGCTGTGCAAACTGTACTAACTCTCATCTGTGAAGCTGGGAAAAGCTGGACTCAAATATATTGTCTGTATTTAGATTACAGAGCAAAAACTACTGAGCAGACATAAAGTGGAATTATAAAATAATTATATTTTGTGTAGAAAGCCACCAGTAAACCTCTTCCATTTACCTTTTAGTGCTAACCACCCTCTTCTATTTTGAAGTTATTATTAGCCCTGGCCTTTACAAGTTGCCCTGCAAAGATTGAAAAAAGAAAAATGTATCTGTTTATATTTTGAGTCCATTGACCTTAATTTTTGGTTTCATAGATCATGTTCCACAGAAACAGTGCATTTTAAATATATCATTTTCTATGCTTTTACATGAGTATTATATATTGAACATAGCTGGAGCTTAAAATCTTCAAACTGAAATGACTACAGGAGAACATAGAAATATTTGTTTCATTTTAAATTTGGTCACCTTTCTTCCATTGTCACATTATCATACTTAAATTGTAAAACAAGCATGTTTTGAGGTTGTCTTGAACAACAGCCTGATGATGGTGCAATCTCACTGCACCTTTATTTTTCATATAAACATTTTATGCAGAAATAGGGAGATCTGTTGTTTTTTTTCTGTATTTTTTATGTTCTTGTGTTATTTATGCATCTTGCCTCAGGTATCTGACACACAAACAGGAAGATGAAGCTTTGCATCTTTAAAGCTGAATTACAAAACTTGTTTATCTTGCATGTAGTGCTGGAGGAAAAAAAATAAAAACAGACCTTTTTAGTGGATTCAGATCAGGGAAGTGAATATATGTTTATGGGACATTTGCCTTTTTGCCCAGAGAGCTGAGATCATGTTAATGTCTGTTGCAGCCATTGAGTCATAAACCAGATAATAATGCAGTAGTGTTTCTTGCATAAAAAGTGCCCCAGCCATGTATCTTTTCTGTGCCTGACACTTTTTATTCAGATTTTGCATCGCAATCAGGGGGGACCAAAGTGCAGCTCGAGAGCCACTTGAGTACACTTAATGATTCTGTGCTGCTACTGTTTAAGAATGGTACAAATTTGTCACAACCGATTGGAAACTGGACAGATGGAAATCTTCTTTAAAAAGTCAAACTTTAGGTGGAAAAAAAGAATCCATCCTGTTTTACCCATGTGTTTTGTTTCTATTTTTTTTTTTTTGTAATTCAATAGTAGATGTCCATCAATTTTTACTGAAAATCTCATTCTTTTAGTTGAGAATACACACAATTTTTCAAGCAAAAACATAGCATTGTCGTTTTGCAGGAAGACGGTGCTGGGTTTGAATTCAGGTCTGGGGTTTTTTGCATGTTCTCCCCTTTCATGTGTGGGTGCTAATCAGGTACACTAGCCTCCTCCAATAATCCAAAATAATTACTTTTAGGGTAAATTGTCACTCTAATTTCCCCTTTGTATCTGTGAGTCTCTCTGGTCCCCTTTGATGGACTCACAATCTGTCCAGATATAAAAGATGTGATGAAATTTTGAAAACATAAGTTTTGAAATTTTGAGGTGTTTGCTTCTTCTTTATTTTACAATAATTTACAATCATTCTTATCCATTGTGCTGGATGAAAAGTCTTGGCCTTAAGTTAAGCTTTATTCTAGAATTTCATTCCTACTTGTTACAGCAAAGTTTAAATTTTGCTTTTAGAGTTCATCTCAGGATAAACTTTGATATTACAGTACACCTCAGTAACAAACTCATTGTCTTTTAAAAGTGCACTTTATTATTACCTCCTATTTTATGTAATTTGATTATGTTCTTCTGGAAAAAAAAAATACTTTACTGCTTTTCATATGCCTAATACATTTTCATGTGTCTCTTCTTGACAAGG
Source organism: Gambusia affinis (assembly GCF_019740435.1). Taxonomy (NCBI): domain Eukaryota; kingdom Metazoa; phylum Chordata; class Actinopteri; order Cyprinodontiformes; family Poeciliidae; genus Gambusia; species Gambusia affinis. The sequence continues at coordinate 18,078,181 of NC_057873.1, forward strand.
TCATAACTGTCAGGAGCTTTTGGCAGCCCGCATCGAGAAATGAAATATGACTTCAAGCCTAATCCCTGAAATCTGTTCAATGGTATTTTTCTCTGACAGTGAAAAAGGCCCTTTGAGCATATTGAAGGCTAAATAGGCTTTCACACCTTTTAGCCATTAGCATTCATCAAGCCTGGATAACGCTTACATGTCTTTAGAGTCTGCCACTGTCTTTACCTCTGCCCCAAATTGATTTACATCCTCTTTACAGTGAAATGTCTCTTTGCATGCGGTCACAATTGGAGTTGTGGAATTCACTAGAATAATCTAGTGAATTGTTCTAGATTAAAAGGATCTACAGAGTTTGTGCGCAAGACTGAACTTTTCATCATCTTAACTGGGATATTTTATTTTTTTCTTCCTTTATTGATTCCTGCTTTCTTTCCTCTCAGGGATTTAAGGATATCTCCCTAGAAAGATTCATGCATGGTGGCGCCAACGTGACTGGTTTCCAGCTGGTGGACTTCAGCAAAGATATTGTTATAAAGCTCATGCAGAGGTGGAACAAACTGGACCAGCGAGAATATCCTGGATCTGAAAGCCCACCTAAGGTAATTAAACGTATATAAAATATAATATAGTCTTCAAATAACCTCATGACTATAATAGGCCACCCAACAAGTGCAAAGGATAAAAAGTGTGTGTCTCAGCCTGAATCAAACCATTTGTGTGGCACCCTTCAGTTAACAATAGTTACAGTGAACCCCAATATCTTTTTACGCACCTTCTTTGCCTTTATGTTGGTGAAATTTTGTGTTTTAGTCACTGCTGGCTATTGTTCATCAGCTAATAATCATTCTCATTTACCAAATTAATTATCATTTGCCAGTGCTGACTGAATAATTTGCACTGTTAAAGTAAAACAATATTTTGTGCACTCAGGTAAATAAATTATGATGGATGGTAACGGATGAACACAATCATCTGATTTAAATGAACAAAAAAGACTTTCAGTTTGTTTGAGAACTACAAACAACTGCATGAAGGGACATGCAAAGGTTTAATATTTCAACATACCCAGAAAAAAATATTCATTCCATTGCTCTGCAAATGCAAACAAAACAAATTTGATTGAACATAAATACAGAAAACCCTCTAGTGACAACGGTTGCCTTAAAATTGCCCCTGGCTTTGAAGCTGCTGCTTTAGACCTGAACTCAGTTTGCCTTGGGCCAAAAGCAGAAAGTTTCAGACCCAGTAAAAGTCTGGTGTGGTAATGTCAGCATTTCTGTAGCTTTTTTATACTCTGAGCTGTAGACTAGATTTTGTTGAGCTACTATAAACCGTCAAATAAACTGGCATGTGATTGACATGTGATTTGTGTGCATGGATGTCTGGGGAATATGTAATATAAATTATCTGTATCTTTGCTGCAACTTGCTAAAAGTTATAAAAATGTAGTCATAGTGCATATGAACACATTTAGTTTATTTGTAGTTCTACCTTTTTCTGCACAATTAACTTCAGAATGCTATATATATATATATGAACATACAGATCAACATATAGAAAGATTGCATATTCTCCCAATTAAGACTGTATGTTTTCAATATGCAATGTTAGCTAAACCCAGGTTGTTTTATAAACAATAATTAATGTGGAGTTAAGAAAGGAGAGATTTTTTTTTTTCTGGTAACTTACTGCTACAAAGTGTAAATAAAATTTTTACTTTTGTGTTGAATGTGTTTTATAATATATAAAACATACATTCAACCACCAATGACAAAAAAAAAAAAAAAATCACTTTTCTGAAAAACTCACCAAATACACAATTCTAGTTAAATAGCATACAGGAAAGTAGTATTTCAAAAGAGCAGAATAAATCTTATGTTTTTTTAACAATAACAATATTTGTTGTTAATCTGTTGCTAAGAGACGAGCTCGTCTTCTGGTAACCAAGTGCCACAAAGTAAACATCTGATTTTAACTTTTGTAAAAGTTACCAACTATAAATTATTTAAGCAGATGAGCAGTATTTCAAAAGAGCTTAAATTTTAAAAACAATAATTCATTTGGTGTTAAGAAATGAAAGTTTTTTTGGGGGGGGGGGTTCTGGTAACGAACTGCCACAAAGTATAAATCAAATTTCTGCTTTTGTAATAAATGTATGTTTTATAATATATTTACCACCAATGACAAAAAAGAGAAACTATTTTTTTGCCAAATTCACCAAATGCACAATTCTTGTTAACAAGTATAAGACAAGTAGCATTCAAAAGAGCCAAAGAAATATTCTGGGTTTTTTTTAAACAATAACAATATTTGTTGTTAATCTGTTGCTAAGAGATGAGCGTATTTTCTGGTATCCATGTGCCACAAAGCAAGCATCTGATTTTTACTTTTACATTAAGTTTAAATCAGATTTCTGCTTTTGTCATGAATGTTTTATAATATACTTATAATCTATGGCCAAACAACATTTTAATTTTTCTGCCAAATTCACCAAATGTATAATTTTTATCAAGTATAAGATGAATAGTATTCAAAAGAGCAGAATAAATCTTGTGTTTTTTGAACAATAACAATATATGTTGTTAATCTGTTGCTAAGAGACGAGCTCATCTTCTGGTAACCGAGTGCCACAAGCAAACATCTGATTTTTACTTTTGCAAAATTTACAAACTATAAATTTCTTCTGTCTAAGCAGATAAAGAGCTTCAAAAGAGCTTATCTTTTATAAACAATAATTAATTTGGTATTAAGAAATGAGTGTTTAGTTTTTTTTCTGGTAACAAACTGCCACAAAGTTTAAATCAGATTTCTGCTTTTGTCATGAATGTTTTATAATATACTTATAACCTGTGGCCAAAAAGATAGAAATATTTTTTTTTTCATTTTTCTGCCAAATTCACAAAATCTATAATTCTTAAGAAGTATAAGACGAATAGTATTCAAAAGAGCAGAATAAATACTATGTTTTTCCAACAATAACAATATTTGTAGTTAGTCTGTTGCTAAGAGATGAGAGCATTTTCTGTTAACCAAATGCCACAACTATAAATTTCTTGTCTAAGCAAAAGAGATATCTTTAAAATCTATAATTAATTTAGTGTTGAGAGATGAACGTTTTTTTTTTGTTTTTTTTTTCCTGGTAACGAACTGCCACGAAGTTTAAATCAGATTTTTACTTTTGTGTTGAATGTATGTTTTATAATATATTCACCACTAATGACAAAAAAGAAAAACATTTTCACTTTTCTGAAAAACTCACCAAATACACAATTCTTGTTAAAAAGCATACAGGTAAGTAGTATTTCAAAAGAGCAGAAAAAAACTTATGTTCTTTGAACAATAACAATATTTGTTGTTAATCTGTTGCTAAAAGACAAGCTCGTCTTCTGGTAACCGAGTGCCACTAAGCAAACATGTGATTTTAACTTTTGCAAAATTTACCAACTATAAATTTCTTGTGTCTAACCAGATAAAGAGCTTCAAAAGAGCTTATCTTCTATAAACAATAATTAATTTGGTGTTGAGAGATGAGCGTTTTGGTTTTTTTCCCGGTAACGAACTGCCACGAAGTTTAAATCAGATTTTTACTTTTGCGTTCAATGTTTGTTTTATAATATATTCACCACCAATGACAAAAAAGAAAAACATTTTCAGTTTTTTGAAAAACTCACTAAATACACAATTCTGGTTAAATAGCATACAGGTAAGTAGTATTTCAAAAGAGTAGAGTAAATCTTATATTTTTTGAACAATAAAAATATTTTATGTTAATCTGCCACGAAGTTTAAGTCATATTTCTGATTTTGTCATGAATGTTTTATGATATACTTTCAATCTATGGCCAAAATGAGAGGGAAAAATAATAGCATTTTCATTTTTCTGCCAAATTCACCAAATGCATAATTCTTAACAAGTTTAAGACAAATAGTATTCAAAAGAGAGGAATAAATCTTTTGTTTTTTGAACAATATTTGTAGTTAATTTTCTGGTAATCAAGTGCCACAACTATAAATTTCTTGTGTCTAAGCAGGTGAGGAGTTATTTCAAAAGAGCTTAACTTTTATAAACAATAATTAATTTGGTGTTGAAAGATGAGCGGATTTTGTTTTTCCTGGTAACGAACTGCCACAAAATTTAAATCAGATTTGTACTTTTGCATTGAATGTGTTTTATGATATATTTACCACCAATGACAAAAAATATTTTTTTTCTGAAAAGTCACCAAATACACAATTCTTGTCAAAAGGAATACAGGTAAGTAGTATTTCAAAAGAGCAGAATAAATCTTATGTTCTTTGAACAATAACAATATTTGTTGTTAATCTGTTGCTAAGAGACGAGCTCGTCTTCTGGTAACTGAGTGCCACTAAGCAAACATGTGATTTTAACTTTTGCAAAATTTACCAACTATAAATTTCTTGTGTCTAACCAGATAAAGAGCTTCAAAAGAGCTTATCTTCTATAAACAATAATTAATTTGGTGTTGAGAGATGAGCGTTTTGGTTTTTTTCCTGGTAACGAACTGCCACGAAGTTTAAATCAGATTTTTACTTTTGCGTTCAATGTTTGTTTTATAATGTATTCACCACCAATGACAAAAAAGAAAAACATTTTCAGTTTTTTGAAAAACTCACTAAATACACAATTCTGGTTAAATAGCATACAGGTAAGTAGTATTTCAAAAGAGTAGAGTAAATCTTATATTTTTTGAACAATAAAAATATTTTATGTTAATCTGCCACGAAGTTTAAGTCATATTTCTGATTTTGTCATGAATGTTTTATGATATACTTTCAATCTATGGCCAAATTCACCAAATGCATAATTCTTAACAAGTTTAAGACAAATAGTATTCAAAAGAGAGGAATAAATCTTTTGTTTTTTGAACAATATTTGTAGTTAATTTTCTGGTAATCAAGTGCCACAACTATAAATTTCTTGTGTCTAAGCAGGTGAGGAGTTATTTCAAAAGAGCTTAACTTTTATAAACAATAATTAATTTGGTGTTGAAAGATGAGCGGGTTTTGTTTTTCCTGGTAACGAACTGCCACAAAATTTAAATCAGATTTGTACTTTTGCATTGAATGTGTTTTATGATATATTTACCACGAATGACAAAAAATATTTTTTTTCTGAAAAGTCACCAAATACACAATTCTTGTCAAAAGGAATACAGGTAAGTAGTATTTCAAAAGAGCAGGAAAAAAAATCGGGATTTTTGAACAATAACAATGTTTGTTGTTAACGTGTGATTTTTGCAAAATTTACCAACTACAAATTTCTTGTGTATGAGCAGATAAAGAGCTTCAAAGGAGCTTATCTTTTATAAACAATAAATAATTTGGAAGAAATGACCGGGGTTTTTTTTGTTTTGTTTTGTTTTGTTTTGTTTTTCTGGTAACGAACTGCCACGAAGTATAAATCAAATTTCTGCTTTTGTCATGAACGTTTTATAATATACTTGCAATTTATGGCCAAAACGTGAGAAAAAAATATTTAATTTTTTCTGCCAAATTCAACAAATGCACAATTCTTGTTAACACGTATAAGACGAGTAGTATTCAAAAGAGCATAAGGAAGCATTTTCTGGTAACCAAGTCCTTGATGACCGCTGTCCTACAGTTTTTAAATGCGCCACAGGTACAAAACACTGGAATGAAATGGTTTAATTACCTCCTCCTTGTGTAGATCAATTCTCCAGAGCCTTGCTAATGACCTAATTATTCTATTCAGGTGGTGCAGCAGAGGCACATCTATGAAAAAATCTTATGTTTTTTGAACAATGACAATATTTGTTGTTAATCTGTTGCTAAGAGACGAGCTCATCTTCTGGTAACCGAGTGCCACGAAGCAAACGTGATTTCAATTTTTGCAAAAGTTACCAATTATAAATTTCTTGTGTCTAAGCAGATAAAGAGCTTCAAAAGAGTTTATCTTTTATAAACAATAATTCATTTGGTGTTAAGAAATGAGTGTTTTTGTTTGTTTTTTTCTGGTAACGAACTGCCACAAAGTTTAAATCAGACTTTTACTTTATTGTTCAATGTCTGTTTTCTAATATATTTACCACAATGACAAAAAAGGAAACCATTTTCACTTTTTTGAAAATGCACCTTAGGCACAATAGCAATTGCTTCAATAGCAATTCTGCTATTTAATAGAAATCATCAGCTTGTATTGCTTATAGTAATGGCATAATATCATCACCTACCTAAAATAATGTCCAAATAACTTAGGCAAAAAAGAGAAACAAAATCATTTTTGGCAAAAAATGACTTTCGCCATTATTTTAGTAGTTAACTTGTCTCCGAGAACAAAAATGTGCAATTCCCGTTGGGACTCATGAGGCAAACACAGTTTAATGGTTAGATACTGGTTTTACTTCCTAGAAACTGTACTGTATGTGCATTAAGTTGACTGATTTTAGCTAAAAGCAGAGCTCTGACTGCAGATCTTTGTCTAGTCTTAGGTAAGAACTATTCTCCCTGTCCCAAAGGTTTTTCTGTCCTGCCACTGACAGGAACAGCAAAGACAGTGTGCTCCCATTCCCAGTCTAGATGTTTCCTCTCCGTAGTCATCATTTGTCAGTTACTTTCTTAAGGTCCTCTTCAGTTTCAAACAGGACAGATGAAAATAGGCCAACATGGTAGCGGGGCCCTCCAAAGTACACATAGTAAAGTAAAAATCAAGAGATGTCAGCCAGTGAGAGAAACTACCCACAGAGAGACAGAGAGGATCTCAGCTGACTTTGGTCTTTTTCCTCACTTTCATCTTTCCTTGTTTCCACTGCAAGAGAGCCTGCTGTGTGTTTGACTGCCTCTGTCTGTGTATCACTGAGAGTCCATGTGTGTTCTGGTTGTGCAACAGAATCTATGTAACTGTTTCCGTTAACTCTGTCGCCTTTCTACAGTGTCTTTGTTGATCAATGTGAATGACTTGTGAATGGTAAATAGGCTGTGATTGTATAGTGCTTTATCAAGTCCAGAGGACCTCAGTGTGGTTCACTCTGTACTCACTCATTCTTGAACATGGGGGTCCTTGTTCATAAGACATTCATGCACAAACACACTGATGGTGGTAAGCTACTTTGCAGCCACAGCTGCCCTGGGACAGTCTGACAGAGGCACCACCTGGCGCTCTGATCTTTGACCCACCTGGCCAGGTGGGTGAAATGTCAACCAAAGCAGACAGAGCAGTTATTGAAGTTACCTACCTGTTCCAGGATGAACTCCTATCAGTGTTGCCCCATGTCTTGATTACAGATATTTCTTGTTATTTTTTTGTGTCTAATATAATCAACAATTTATCAATCAATCAAATTTTATTTGTATAGCACATTTCAGCAGTAAGGTATTTCAAAGTGTTTTACATCATAACAAATACAGAAACACAGTCATGCAACAGAATCAACAATCATTACATCAAGTCAAGTGCCATCTATTAAATTTTTAGTCGAGATTTAAAGGAAGTCAGTGTTTCGGGTGTTTTACAGTTTACTGGAAGTTTGTTCCAGATTTGTGGTGCAAAGAAGTTGAATGCTGCTTCTCCTTGACCTTGTTTGGTTCTGGGGATTCAGAGTATCCCCAGAGTTATTGTGCAACCCCTCCAGAAGACCTGAGGGGTTGCACAATAACTCATGAATTTAGAGGTCCTGATTGTGAAAAAAAGGGAAACGTAAACGAATGTCACAAGATTATGAGATGTATTGAGGTTTTAGGTTGTAACGTGAAAAGCTGAATGTAAGGATTTGGTTTTCTCTGTGTTGATTTGAGTTTTTCTGTGTGCTTATTTTGGGTTTCTGTCCTGTCTACCCCTTGACTGTTCCCAGGTATGTCTCGTTCCGTGATAATCCTCTGTGTATTTATTGCCACCTTGTGTCTGTGTCTTTGTGTGAGCACCAGTCTGTTTAATCTTAATGGTTTCCATCTAGTCTCTTGCAAGATGTCTGTTAGTTTGCCACTTTCTACCAGTGTTGAGCCTAGCCTTTCCGCTCAGTTGTGCTACCTGGACTTTGGATTGTTTTGTGCTTATTTTCATTATTAAACCACCATCATTCATTTCAACCTGGGTCCGCTGCGTTCTTCCTCACCACCTCTACCACATATCATGACACTGAATAAGTTCAAAGCAAATAATTTTTAACAAGTCACTAAGTTTACAATTGTACTGAATTGTATTTTAATGTTATATATATATATATATATATATATATATATATATATATATATATATATATATATATATATATTTTTTTTTTTTTTTTTTTTTTACTGTACTTGAAAATGCATAAGCTTATTTACAGCTGAACAGCAAACAAAGTCAACACAAAACACCTAAAGTTATTTTCTCCTCTCTGTGTTTCTTTGCTATTTCCAGTATACCTCATCTCTAACGTATGATGGTGTTCTTGTAATGGCCGAGGCCTTCCGCACCCTCCGCCGTCAGAAAATCGACATCAGTCGCCGTGGCAATGCTGGGGACTGCCTTGCTAATCCAGCGGCTCCCTGGAACCAAGGGATAGATATGGAGCGAGCACTAAAACAGGTTGGGACAATTTGTTTAATTTTAAACAAGTAAAAGTCAAGAGACACAGGCTTTCACCTTTTACTTTTTATATGTATGGAGTCATTAATATCTTTATATGCCCTGGTTAAATGCATGGCCATTTTGATATCCAAAAGATACTTCAGATCTTAATAGGTTTAAATATTTTGGATATATTTAGGAACATTGCATATATGTTGAAAAAAGAATAAAAATGTGACCATACATATGATTTTTTTTCTTTTTTTTTTTTCACACTGCTCTATCAGATCTGTGATAAGATCCAGCTGCTGGCTTTGAGCACAGTTGCAGCTGCTCTCCCTGGCTCTGTTCCCGATGCTGAAGCTTAGTGGTTTTTGTTTGGACTTTGGCTGCTGCCGTGAATCAAACCAGCTCTTTTTTTTTTTCTTTTTTTTTTTTTTTTTTGGGGAAGAAAAAAGCCCCACTGATTTTCTGTGTAATATGCGTTTAAAATACTTCACAGAGATTTTGAAAAAAACAGGCAAACAGCATCACAGTTCATCCACTGTACTGAACATCAGACATGTGGTTCCGTTCTACACATTTATTCTTTGTTGCAGACTGACGGGGGGTGATTTGATGCCTGAAGGCTCCACCATATCTAAAAATGAAACAAAGCCTTACAATTACAGTCTCATTAACCTTTAGAAAACATTATATCTTTATATGCGTGGTGGTAGGACAGAAATATATTTCTTTAGTCTCCAGTCAAACATTTGAATGTTTGCAATTAGATGGCATCTGATGGTTGTTATGGAAACTTGGTAACTCTGATGTGCTACTGTCCATTTCTAAAACTAAAAGCTTTTCCTTTACTCCTCATCATCACTGTGTTTCGGGGCAAGAAAAGCATGGGGTTCCTGGTTCAGCCTTGTTTGTCAGTCTAACTTTATAACTAGTGCCCTCAGTGTAACTAACAGCAAGATTAGTTTTAGCCTTTTAATCAAGAAGGAACGTGCTCAAGAAAATAACATCAACACAAATATACCTTTTTTGGTTTGCATATTGTCATTTCTCCCACATTTAGAGAATTGTACCCATACTTGTATTTAAATTAGAAGTTAGATTTGTTTCTAAGATTTTCTGTATAAGATTATGCTGCTATATAAAAAGGATTTTATGTTAAGAAAATGAACGTGTGTAATCCAACACTTGTCAGAGAAATGTCATGTGTTGAAATGCTTCATTTTCTAAGATATTATTTTGCTATTACTAATGTCCACCTTTATTTCTGCTTTAAATCTAGGTGCGCATTCAGGGCCTTACTGGAAATATTCAGTTTGATCACTACGGTCGGAGGATCAATTACACTATGGCCGTGTTTGAACTGAAAAGCAATGGACCACTAAAGGTAGGCTCTCATTTTGTGGCCTATGGAATAAAATTTAAAACAGTTAAATGGATTGTTTTATTCTGTGTTTAGGTACTTGCCTTGTAGACATACACATTACTTATCATGTCAAGTTTTGTTTAAAAAAATGTAACAGCAAGGTATTTTTAGAGCAAATGTAGTTAAATGAAGTTGACTTTTACATATTGAGTTATGTTTCCTAATAATTTCTGCAGAATTTAATGTGCTCATTTATTTACTGCAAGACCAATATTTTATTCTAATAGTCCTTCATGATTACCTGTTCTACTGAGATGAAAAATGATTCTAATCTAACTATCCATCGCAGCATGGGCTTCATGAGGATTTTGGAGCTTATGTTTATACCTTACAGTCAACCAGGGAACATAAAAAGTTTACAATTTTCTAACTAATAAAAATTTGAACAAAATCTGTCTTTATCACGGCAAAACGATTGAGGAAAGTACTGAAGCTGACATTTCCTATAAATTATTTTTATTAAAACAAACACACATGTAGAAGATAAAATAACAAAATGACATGATATTCAAGCTACATAATTATCCCTTTGGCAGCAATGTGCAGTTATTGGAAATTTTTTGGCTCACGTTCAATATCATCTATTGCTCTAATGGGAAATTTACAGGAGCAAATCGAATGGCTAACTTTTTTTATTCACTTTTCTTTCTCTCCTCCTATATTCATTTTTTTCTGAAGGTTTGTATTGGGTTTCTACATTAGTCAATTTCTGTAAGAGTTGTGCTCTCCTTTGGCCTCCTCAGATTGGCTACTGGAATGACATCGACAAGCTTGTGTTGGAACAGGATGGAAATGGTCTTTCCAGTGAAGGCTCACTGACGGAGAATCGGACGGTTGTCGTGACAACAATCATGGTAATGTACCCTGTCACTGCATCATATTCCATGTAGACTTGTTAATGTTTGATATTTTAAGGAAAGCAGTTACCTGATAAACAGCTGCTGAAAATCCACAACATAAATTTGTTAGTTCCTCCCAACTCACCTCATATAAAGAGATCAAAAGTGATTTACAGACATGGACAAATTTGTGGTATCCCTTACACAATAAACACAAAATACATTGTATTTTTTAAATAACTTGAAATTGGCAAACGTTTAACTGGATCTCATACAGTTTATGACGCTGCATGTTTTGCCACCATCACTACCAGTTGTATAGTTGTTGTGAAATACAACTAGTGATTTTACCATAATACAATGAGACCTTCACATAGAGAAAGTCAGTGCCCATATGTTGATAGTTTGACCCACTGTTTGTCAGCACAGACACTGCTCAAGCTGTGTCAGGTTTGAAGATAGCATCAGAAATGGAGAACAAAGTGGGGAACTAGTTAATAACTCCCCTGGCACTAAAAAATGAAAAACAAGCTATAAGACTCTATCTATGCATACTCCCTGGATAAGAAACCTTCAACACTGAACTCTTGACAGTCAGTGCTACAACAGATTTTCTCAGGCGCTTTGGCACATTTCTCGAATCGTCCTTGACATTTGCAACAGAATAAGTGCATTTCTTAAAACAATTTGATTTAAGAATCAAACACAGTGGATTACCTGCACAAAAATCTTAAGTTCATCTCTCAAAAATAGATGTTTGTGTCATTGAACATGTCATTGCCTCTGTATGACATGTCCTGGTTTCATTACAGACAAGACAGTCCAATCAACTAGTTGTCACTACTTGCCGTCTGGTTTACATTTGTTGTAATGTAACTAAATCTATTTTACAACAGATTTAGCCATCGGCTATAAACCATGGCTAAATTTTTGAGGAAATGCAATTTGTAATTGTGGAAGATCAATGACAAGAGACTGCACAAGATTCACATTTACTCGTTTACTGTAATTTATTTACACAACAGGTCATTGTGATACAGAAAGGAAAATGCAACACTGCAAACAACAAAGGGAAAAAAATAATAATGTTGGTGTCCTTGTGTTTTTGTTTTCCCAGAGACCTTTGGAGTTATTTTTATGAAGTCCAGTCTAGCTTTTTTCTTTGGCATTTTTCAGTCTATAGTACAACCCCTACTATATCTGGATCTTTAAAAATATCGCCAATGAAGATTTAAAATGTGAATGATTTTTCAATCAGAAGTCATGTACCTTGAACTTGCACTTCAGTTTTAATTGTAATTGTTTTTGGATGGTTTCCTTAGGTCTATTTCTATACATCTGATGAAACTGTGGTCAAATTTTCTATTGTTCACACCTTTTGGGGAGTTGCTTACAGTCCCATGAATCTTCTATATTTAACTATATAGATAGTTGTGGTCACAGAAACATAAAATTGCTCGATAAGGGTGTTCTAGCCTCTACCTTTAGCATAATTGTTTGTAGTCAGTTTTTTATGAACTCTCCAAAAGCTCTCACATTTGCTTGCTCTAGTCCGTGTTCAGTGTGGTGCATACAAAAACACCTCACTATACAGCATGATTTTTATTCCATATACATACATGTGGATGATGATAGACATAACACATAATTTGAAACATGACTTTACTGCAAGAATTAATTGTCTCCTTCGGGGCACTAACAAAACAGTTCATGCATTATTGTCATATTTTTGTAAAGTAAACAGCATACCATTGTTCAAAAATGTATATGTTTTTGCTGTCACACACTAAAGGAATGAATTTATAGAGGAAGACTTTTTGGAGCAATCAAGCATTGTTTCAATAAGTTTCAAGGGTACCAGCAAACTTGTCTGTGTCTGTATATTCAAGTTAAGGAGACAATAAAGCTATATAGGTACAGTTATCATAGCAGCAAGGTTATCATAATACAATGAGTGTTTAAGATTACATCCAACTATATGCAAGAGTTGGATGCAGAGATTAGTGCAGAGATCAGCAAGACTTTTTGACAAATAATGGAGAGACACTAGCTTCTACACTGAATAAAAAACAAGAAATATCTAAAACTACATTAGAAATATGACTAAAAGAAACCATCTTTCAAGAAAATGTATAAGGCTGAAAAGCCCAAATGAATAAAATGAGAAATTTTATTGAAAGGATAAACCAACAGAAATTCTACCAGTATCAAGAGAAGGTGAAAAGACAGCACAAAGATGCTAATCTGAGCTGAACAACAATACAAATTTGGGTCTACAACATACAGACTGAACCCAAGATAAAAGTTGTGCAAAATTCCCCCTAAAGTAGGGTAAACATGGTGCATTTATCATGTATCATTCATTTGAAAATAAAATCCTGAGCTTAGGTCAGTGGCCTGGTCAATTAATGTGACAGATATAGCAACCATCCATTTAGCCCTCTCCTGGCCATGATCTATGATATACATCAAGCAGTGTCAGATATTTTCTGGGAATATCTTGTAGTTAGACTGCTGCTACAGCCGATTATATAAATGTCTTCAGCTGTCTTTTTTCTAACATCCCTTTTCCCTTTTTTCAGCGTCTGACTCTAATAATAAGCACATTTATAACTGTAACTTGGTTCTCTTATATTGTTGGGCTTATATGTATGTGACCTTTGTAATGTAATCCTGCTGTAGCACAAAATTGTGCAGCAGTAAAAGAAGTCACTATTGTATCGAACTTGCATAATGTAAAATGTCAAAGTCTGTATGAATTTTAAAAAAATCTCACAGTGTGTACCAGGGTAAAAACAGTGAATTTAATAATATCTAGGTATAAAAGGCAGGTACATTGCGCTCTGAACACCAAAACCAGTGAGTTAGAAAGGTTACAGGAAAATATATACAAGAAAACCCAAAGTCAAAAAAGAATGACAAAGATTAAAAAAAGAATAAGGACTTTATGAAACTTTTAGATGCAGGCTGAAAACAAGGTCAGGCTTGCCAACCAGATACTGTGGTGGTGGAATAATAAGGCAAACATCAAACGTGTTCAAATATCACTAGTATCAAACAAATGAAATGGAAGATAAGTTGATAATTAAGAAGTGGCATAAAGTTAAGATTTCATTCACTGTCTGAGTAGCTCCAGTAGAATCCAGAAAATCTATTTTCACCTGCAATGTAAAATCTTTCCATCATGGATTCTTTCCAAAAGATGGGAACAACAATTATTCTGCTGAATCCTAAAAAGAACTTCACCTTGAAGGGCAACAGGCCACACGGGAAGCAAGTGTGCTGTTGTCGCACTGTAATTTGGTGAGATAAAAATTATTGTGTCCGAGGCGTTAAACTCTTTTTATGACCAATCTAGACACATCTGTCGGTATGAAGGACACACCTACAGATAAAATGTCTCTCATACAGCCACACAAAAGTGCAATAGCATGGAAAAAGCAATATAATAAATAAAATCTATTCTTCATTAAAAAAAGGCCTTTATGGGTATCACTACTACTCCATAAATTATTCATTGCAGTAAATTAAAGTATGCTACACTAAATAACAACTTTGTCAAAAAAAAAGTACACTCTTTGTCATGACCGAATATATTCCACCAATTTTCATACGGTTATTTGTAAAAAAAATAATAATAATAATTATATATCTATCTTATTTTTAACCATTTAACAGTTTATCTCATTGCAACCGCATACTAAGTGTATTGTATTGAGATCAAATGTTCACACAACTGTAGAATAAAATGTAAAGGATTCATGTGTTTCAAATTTAAAAAGACTAAAAAGTGTGCCATGTATGTATCCTCTTCAGAAGTCATCTACTTAGAAGTAGAGACCACTTGTGTGTACTGCATCCTCAGGAGAAAAACAGCTGTTCAGAGAAGACTTCAGAGTTTGTTAGAAAACCTTGAAGAACAAACGGTATCATAAAAAAAAAAAGAAAAAAGAATGCCCTCTGACCAAAAATAAAATCAATCTTTTTGGCTTGGATGAAAAACACTATATCCCCTTTCAGGTCAACTTGATGTGTTATTACACCGCATTATTGCCTGAAATGTCTTTCAAAAAATCTGATGTTAAAGTTTGCCACTAATATCATGCACCTTATCCACCTTGGGTGCTAGTAAAAATCTGTGAACACCATCAACTATAAGAGGGTAACTTGGGTTTAAAGAAAAAGCAACAAGCAAAGACAGCAGGACTGGTGGAGTCCGACCAGTGTCCATCTGATCATAGAAAAAGGGAGATCAGCTGAATCTGACTAAGGAAGGTGGGCAGCAGCATCACTTGCATTTATGTCACTGAAAAAGTTTGAACAGCATGCACAATGAAGACAGAGTTAAATGCTGCTGGATTCCCTAATGGGAAATGACCCACAGATGAAAGCTGAGTTGTAAGTGATGCCCATATGATTCTGCTGAAGCATTAGTGTTGGCAGAAAGCACAGAATGTCCATGATCTCAGCTGATTGCATTTTATGATGTGAAAGGACAAAGTGATTCATAAGGGTTCATGTTGCTTGTCTATTGCAGAGCTATGATGTGAACAGGATATATGTGTGACGGAGTGTTAGCGCTGTAGCTCACATTAAGCACACAATCTCTACGTGAAACATGGTGGTGGCAGCCTCATAATGTGGAGATGCCTTTCATCAACTGGGACAGGGAACTGGTTGACTGTGAAATGACTAAATACAGTGCCAAGAAGAAATGGCTCTAAACCTGCAGCTAGAACTTAGGTGGAATGACTCGGCTCAAACTCTTCATCTTTTGCCCCCATTGAAGGCCAGACGTGGATCCAATTGAAAATCTCTAGTAAGACTTGAATATTGATATTTCCAGATGCTGTTCACACATTCTGACTGAGCTTTAGCTATATTGCATAAAACGTATAATACTTTTAGTAGGGCTGCACCATATATCACACTTTATTGGTTTCTTAATATTATTATACGCAACAGGCATATCGCAATGAACTGCTTAGAGTGCAATAAATTAGTTAATTATTTAGATAATATGAATTCAGGTTGTTTGTCTCTGTAATGTATTGTGACACTAATGGAGCAAGGATTTTAAAGGGAAGACGGTGGTAAGATCATTAAAAATATGCAACTAACATATTGCAACGCCAAAACACCAGATGTCAGCCAGAAGTAACTTTTTAAGTAAAACCTTGTTGTTGAGATAGAAATAGTTTTATCCAGAAGGTTCACAGAATCATTATGGGATAATTCTTGCTTTTATTCCCAAGCAAAGTCATTAGGCAATTAATTTGCTTATTGCATATTATATTTTTTTTGCTTCCTCTGGCCTGTGCAGTTCTCATGCAGCCCTACCCCTTGATATACTAAACTGTGTAAAGTCATGGCCCACAAAGGTTGCAGCTGTAATTTCAATAAAAGTTAGCTTCACTAAATGAATCGGGAATCTTGAATTCGTATGGAAACCACACTTTTTTTTCAAAAACATTTTAACAAAATGTATCATTTCCCAGTCTGCACAGTGGCACAGTTGGTAGAACTGTTGCTTTGAGCAAGAAGGTCCTGGGTTCGAATTTGAGGTTTTTCTGCATGGAGTTTGTATGTTCTCCCTTTGCATGTGCCGCTTCTCTCTGGTTACTCTGAATTCCTCCCACAGTTAAGGATTTAAACATGACTGTTTGGTGAATGTGTGTGTGTGTGTGTGTGTGTGCGCGCATTGTTCTTTGTCCTGTATGTGTCTATATTGCCCACTGAGTGCTGGAGAGCCCCGTGTGACCAGCAGTTTACATTCAGAAATGCCATTGTGTTGCTCTAACACACAAAATACTAATAACGTACATGGCAAAACATGAACAAGTTCAAAAGATCTGACAAGTTTTAAAAATGTTTCAGCCTTGAAAGTCACAGGGATTCAAATCAATCTACAATCTGAATTGTATTGCCTTCCATGACATGTTAGAGCAGAATCAGAGCCTAAAATTCATAGGGAGATGTACTGTGGAGAGAGCTGCAAGGAGACTTGTTAACAGCAAGGGAAAATCAGATTGGGGATAATGGGTTATACGAGCTGGAAAGAGTTGCCGGAGCACAGCCAGGAGGGGGTGGCACTTGTTCAGTTGGAAGATTAAGCTAATGTCTCATTAGTAGGCAAATCTAAAACTGACCTCAGATCACCATTTAGAAATGACCTCCGTCCAGTCTGTTCTAATGGCTTTCACATAGACACAGTTCCTCCACACAGTTTAATTATCCCTCTTCCGTCTGTAAATAAAAATAAAAAAGACTAATTGTTGGATGTGCGGACATCCTCTGCTTACATTTGATTTCACTTGACCCATCTTCTGCCTTTTATGGTGGCCATCTCCTTCCTGTAAATGCATTCAGTCTTCACTCAATTAGGCATGCAAAGTGATGCAAGTGTAAACAACTCAAAAGACAAATTTTAGTGCAGAGATCAGTCTATAGTTGCTTGAGCTGTTCTATTTGGGTATTTTGTTTAATTTCAGATAATTACAAATGTGACCAAAATGTCTGTACTTTGGGTTTCTGCAAATGCACATTAAAGGATATGTGTACAAAGATAGTGAGTTGATAAATTTTCATACCCTCTGTTGGTCAGAAAATATATCAATCTTCCAAAGCTACAGAGCTGGAAACTAGTGCACTATATGCTGGGTAAAGTAAATGTAGTGGATTGGAAAAACATTATTACCAAATTATAACTACAAACATAGTTTGTTGGCAAGTTTAAAAAAAAAAAAAACTTGCCAACAAACAAGTTTTTTTTTGGCAACAAAAAAACTTAATCTTTCTATTTCCTCTGACCATCTTTTCTGTTCCAGAAAAAAAAATCCCCACAGCATGATATTGCCAACACCATGTTACAGAGTGGTGATGGTGTGTTCAGGGTGCTGTACAGAGTTAGTTTTTGTCAAAATTGGCTTGAGCATTTTATACCAATATTTTGGTCTCATCTGAAAATTACACTTTCTTGTCCAAGTTTCTGTCTTCATGATTTCTGGCAACTTCTGAAAGCAATTGCTTTCACCTACCCACTTTTCCATAAAGCCTAGATTTGTGTGTAGAACTAATAATTATCATGTCGAGTGTCTTTGTCTAGAGCTGTGACTCTCTGCAGTTCCTCTGGAGTTGCCATGATGTTCTTTGTTGCTTTTTTCTAATTCATAGTCTTCATTTGCATTGAGTCAGTTTTGGAGGCTGGTCTTGATCTGGAAGGTTTGCAGTTGTGCTACTGCCTTTATTCTTTATTTCAGATTGTGTATTAAATAGTGGAAACTGCTTTAAACCTTTCTATAACTATGTCTCGGACTTGTCTGATGTGCTTTGGCCACCATGATGATGTTTCTTCCCTAATGTTCTCTAACCAACATTTGAGGCTTTAAGCTGCGTAGTCCAATAGGATTAATTGACTTTATTTTCTATGTGAATACCTTTGGATGCACAGGATTGTGTTTAAGGGTAAAAGAGTAGAAAGGGCTAAAGAGAGATTCAAACTACACTCTTCAGATATTATTTGTAAAATAAAAATCAAATCTTTCCCTTCAACTTCACAATTGTGTGCTACTACATGTTAGTCTGTCACATAAAATTAGTGAAACACACTAAAGTCTGTGGTTGTAATGTGACCAAACAAGTTAAATGGTTAATACTTTTGTAAAACACTGCATGCGACTAAATTGAATTAAAGTTATTATAATGTCTGATTTTAAATGTGTTGGATATATATGTGAGTATTATTGTTGTGTCAATGTTCCTATTGCTGTTGAGTTCTTTGTAATTTGTAAATGAGGATGAGTGGCAGATCTGTTTGCAACATTTGTTCCCTCTGTATTTCTGTCCCACATCTGCCTTCTCTCTTCTCTTTCTGTCCTCTGTGCCGTTTTCTTTTTAGCTAATTTCTCCCCGTTTCCCAACCCATTGTTTATGCTTCCATACTTACACCCTCCCCACCCCCACACCATATTTTTCTGTGGATGACCTCACCAGGCCAGGCCTAACAATTAGCTCAGCCACCTCCTCCTTTTTGCAGCCTCTGATGATGAGGAAGCCTCTGCTGCGACACTGATCCCGAGTCTGCAGACAAAGCATGGGAATGAAACACAGCCTCAGCAAAGACCCAACAGCCAGACTGAATACTGAACCTGTACAGAGACTCTTATTTTTTTGTTGTTGTGGTTGTTTTTTTTTTTTATGTTGCTTTTCCCATTGTATGTTACTTTTAATGGTTTCAACTGGAGTCACTGTTTCACTTAGAAATGGTTTGCTCTGCAGTGACACTGCCACAGCGCGTAGAAGAAAAGCAGGATCAGGAGTCGCCTGGGTTGTGTTGCTTTACCTCCCTCAAGAGAAAAGTCTCAGTTGGACGGTAACTAAACAAGAGTTTCTGTAGCATTTTTTAAGGTTTGACATTTGACTGCACAATGCCGTCTAAGTGTGGAGCAGCATTATCATTGCAGATTCTTAGCGTGAGTTTTAAGGTCAAGGTATTCACTGTTATGTTATCGGTTTCCCCTTTGAGTAAAACCTAATAATTATGTGTAAAAAGTCTTGAAAAAAAGTGTTATATTTCAAGAAAAAGTATGCAAAGTGAGTTTACAGGACAGTGTCCTTCCTCTGGTGTGCATCCTTCACCTTATGATGCAACTCTCCTTCCATTTTCATTTTTCTGCCCTGTCACTCTGTAAATCCACTCAGTCATGCCTGATCAGTCAACGTGCCTCTTCTGTTTTGAAGACAAGGTTTGAACAGACACACCAAAGTGAAAGTAACTGCTAGAAAACATAAGTTTATGCTAATAAAAATGTGTTTGACCAAACAGAAAAAAAAAAAGAAAAAAAAACATTGTTAAAAAAATAGAAACTATCATTTTTATCTTAACATTAATTTCATATCGTACCTTTTTGGTACTGATACATTTTTGAAATGTTGCTTTAAATCAGACATCATAAATGTTTATATGTTTAAATGTTCTGTTGTATTGCACTTCACAGGCGTAGATGAACTCCAACGTGTGTATTTATGAATAGATCAACATTCCTAAACAGAGTGGATAATATGGCATAAAACACCTCGTAGATGGCACAGATATTGTCCTAATATTTTTGATTATTTGTTTTTATGTGTAATATTTTTTTTTCTAAATATATTCCAGGAAATACAAAAAACAAAAGTTTTTGGACTGATTACAATGTATAAACGTGTTTGATGACAAATTGCTAGAGAAGAGCTTCAACTTGCTTGGTGCTCGTTTTCAGGTAAAACACATAATTTACACCGATTGAATTTCATTTATCAATAGATAGAATATAAAATGGCACATCAATGATTAGTGTTGCTACATCAATTGACTGTAAGCGGCCTTTGTTTACATTCCTTCTTTGTTGCTATTCTTGGTTTGGTATTCTCAACCACAGAACTGACAATTTATGTAAAAGAAACACACTTCTTCCTGTCTTTAAAAGAAGAAGTGGTAATATTCAAGAGAAACATGTTTTTGTTTTTTTTTCTCCCCAAATTAAATCTGCAAATGCTATGTAGTGCCAGAAAGCATCCAACTCCTGACAAATTTCAGAACCTTATCAGTTCATCGCACTGCAGAGAATATCCTCAGTACTGTAAAATAAGTGGACAAAAGCACGATCTTACAATTTTCTGCTTAAGTCTCACTTGGACAAAACCCCTGACTAACTGTGTTGCAGTTTTCAATGTTAAAAAATGGGATTCCTTTGTTTTAGAATCAAATTTGATGAAAGTCTTTTTGGCTAAATGACCAGCTGACAATGAGGCTGTCAAAATGGGCAAATATGGATAGATTATATTCCATAATTAGAGTAATTGTATAATAAAGTGAGCATATTGAGAAGTTCACTGGTTGAAGCTATAACTGACTGAATGCCTGGCATGCTTCTCTCTGCTTATCTGCATAAATGTCTCCAAGGCAAATTAAATATCCTGGCAAATCGAAACAGTTTAACATGACAATCTTTTTAAAATGCTGAATAGATGGAGGGTCTGTTCTGGTTGGCAGGTTGAATGAATAGCTGGACAGAGGCGGTTTTGCTGTTTACTGACTGGCCAACTAGATTGGATAACAAGTCCTACCTGTCTTTTTGGCTTCAGTCAGAGTTTGTTTCATGTCTTATCAGCCCCAATCATTTGCTTCTACAAAGCTTGGTTCTCTTTTTAACTCTTTGATTTTCCCCCTAAGGTATGTTTTAAGCCACCCTCTTCTTTGTTTCCTTTTTCTTCCTTTCTCAAAATGTTTTTATATATGTTCTTCCTCCAAGCACAACACAATTTCTCTTATTTTCTCTTTTTTTTTTTTTTTGCATTCCCTGGAGTAATCTTTTATTTGTTAGCTTTTTTTTTATTTTGGAGGAAAGCATTGACCACCCTCCCTGCACCGTTCAAGAAAGCACACCTATAAACACAATTTACATAATCTTTCTTTTCCAATGTCCTCTTTCAACCTTTTGACCTCATTACTTCTAATCTTGCAGCCTCTTTTCTCTGCTTATTTGAGGCCTCTCCCCAAAATCGTGATGCCACCTTGAAAATCTCCCATAGATCAGATTTTCCTCCCAGAAGCATCACAAACTGTAAATGCACTTCCACACAGAGAAATATCATAGCACTGATGCTCTTATACATGGTCCTAATTCCTACTTATACATTTTGTTTCCATTTTTCTCATTTTTTAAATATTATTATGCTTTAAATTTCAGTTTGCCTCAATTCCTGTCAATCTTTAGACTCAGCCTTTTTAGCAGGGCTCTAAACGACACCATATAAGCACCATATACCTCGATTGCACACTTTCCATATCTGGTCCATCTCCACATTGTGTAGGGATCCATTCTTTTCCTTATCCAATCAGTCCCAGTGTGGGACTTCTTATTCTTTTGTATTTTCCAAACACACCCAGCTGTGTCATCAGACACCACAGCATCCTAGTTTTACCTCTTTTTCTAAATGAATTATTTGTTGGTTTAGATTGTGTTTAACATTTTTGTTTGTTCGTTTAGATTTGTTGAATTAGTTAATGTTTGTGCAGTAGGGTCAAGATATGTACAACATTTTACCGACATTTGAGCTTTAAAATATCAAATAAAATAAAAAATGTTAGGCAATATACCATCCTGTTATATTTTTTGTACTCGAGACAAGAATTTGAGTTCTGCTCATTATCCCCAGAGTGATGCTGATGGCTCTGCAGATCTGTTAAAGGGAATTAATTGTTTTGTTGGTCATTGACATTATGATTCATGTTGAGTCAATTAAATGAGCCCCAGGAATTTCTAATGTCTCTATTAATAGCATTTTTGCAGGGGAGGTGCGAAGGGCTCTGTATTCTGTGTTTTGACGTTAAAAGTAATAATTACAAATTTAATGATGATGGCAATGTTATTTTGGATAATTACAGTAAATTGTCATAGGAAAATGAAATTTTTCCTATGAAAAAGAAAGTTGTAATTTAATTCCCATTTGAATACAAATAAAGATTTGCTTTAACAAACTATTTTCAGATGACTTATAGCTCGTTGCATTCATGGTTTCCTTCAGTCATTTTACATGTACTTTAGTTTTGAGATAAGCGTTTAATTTTAAAACTTAACCAGTAAAACTTATGTGATCATTTCAATAAAGCATGGTGCCATTTTACTGTGCAATGTTAATATACCTTTTTTTGTCAAATACATGTATTATATATAGCTTTCTATTCACTGAAGTAAGTACAAGATATAATATATCCTTGTTACACCTTCACTTGCAGTATGTACCCTGAGTGTAGGGGAATATAAAGAAAAAACAAAGTAAATTACAAAAGTTTTCAATGAACTCTTGTAAAGTTCAAGTTCAGTTATTGGGCAAATTGCTTAAAATAAATAAAAAATATTCTGTCTACGTCAAAAAGAGTTATTGCAAATTATTTTACCACTTTGGGCATTCATGAACTGTGTATTAATATCTGAACCCAGTATAGTCAGGTGACCCCTGAGCAACAAAACAGAAAAATAATATGAAGGCAAAAGTACCTTACGCTGTCCTAATGTACATTATACATTTGCATTATACATTTTACAATATTAATCTCAATATTGACCCAATATACCAAACAGGAACACATCAGTGACATCAAAGGACTTAATGTTTCACATAATGCACTATTTTTTCACATTTAGACCCATGTAAAACAAGTTTCTAGATAAACAAAGCATGCATGGCAAGTCAAGAAAAAAACATAACATAAGCTTTAACATGTTTTGAGTGGCACTACATAGAGTCCAACAGAGGGTGATGAGACTCTCCATGGTTTTGTAAACAATCATTTACAAACTGACATACATAAGAGAAACATAAGTTGTTGTTTTTTTTTGTTTTTTTTTCTGACTTGAAGATTCTCCTGCAGACCCAGTAAAGATTTTTGTTGGGCTGTTTTACTGCTTGTTTGACCCCTTTTTAAGCATGTTAGTGGGTAATTCTTCCTTGATTAAACTGCACTTGTGTGGAATGTGAACAATTTCCTAAATGAACTATTCAATCCACAGCATGTTATCTATTTCTATGTGTTTTATTACCCTCATAAACTTTTCATGGTTTCAGAGTGTTGGGTATTGCAAAGGCCTGTTTGTTTAATTAGATGAGATTAGTCTCCTGATTAAAATGGGCTTGATAAGATTTTAATAGGCTTGCTTTCATGTGGATTACAGTGTGAACAGCTTCAAGCTTACTGCCATAACTCGCTGCTTCTCAAAGATGCACTTGTCATTTACCAGACGGAGTCGTTACTCTTTATAAAACACTTATAAACAGTGATGTTTGCCTGCGTTTCTCTTTTCCTTTAATCTTTAACCACATGCATAAAAAAATCCTCCAACCTATTACTGCAGATGTGGCCAGACATTTCTCTGTAGTTTTTTTTCTCTCTTTTTTTTTGTTCATTTCTGTCTTCTCAGCTTCAGATCTGTGTTGAGTCAATGGAGAATCTCAGTGGAATTATGCAAGATAACATAAAAGCAAAAACAATGCATTGTAAGACGTGGACTAATGCCTTTGCTTATGTCATTTTCTTTTAAAATATCACTTATGACTATTTTCTCAATGAAAAAAGTCTGTCCCTTTTAGGATTTAATTGCAGCTGCTTTTACCAACAACGTGTTTGCAAACATGCACCCTTTTCCCCTTCACCTTTTTCCTCATTTTTCTTTCACAATATTAACATCTATGTCTTCATCTTTCTTAACAGTTTTTCTCATGTGCACACTTTACAACCAATTTTCTGATCCTCTCTGCTGATGCGCTCCTCCAAACAGATGTCTTTCTCCCCTTATGCTGATCTTTTTTTAGGAGGGTCCGTATGTGATGCAGAAGAAGAACTGGGAGCTTTACGAAGGCAACGACCAGTATGAAGGATATTGTGTAGACCTGGCTTCAGAGATTGCCAAGCACATCGGAATCAAGTACAAGATCTCTATTGTTCCTGATGGAAAATATGGAGCCAGAGACCCAGAGACTAAAATATGGAATGGCATGGTGGGAGAGCTTGTGTATGGGGTAAGGATGGAAACAGGACAAGTATAAGCTGCATTCATTCTTAGTCAACTAAAATGTATTGCAGTGCTGTTTGAATAAATTCCAGTTTCACAAATTTCATAGCAGTCCATCTCAGCAAATTGGAGCATCAGTGAAAAGTGAATTTATTCAATGACTGAATAATAAATTACTAAAGACATAAAATTATATATATATATATATATATATATATATATATATATATATATATATATATATATATATATATATATATATCGCACACAAATTGGATTTAAATAACAAAACTGGAATTGAACATCAAGACCTGCTGCTTAAACAAAGCCTTAGAAATACTTTTTATTGGTGTTATGGATGAATATGGAATTTCTGATTCTCTAACAGACATAGACAAAATGCAAAATTCTGTGCATCAGGAATGTATTATTTCTTATACATATATATATATATATATTTTTTATAATCAAAGCATAATCTGTTGATAAGTCTGTAAACCAGGAGTGGTGGGATTGTGATGTGATGGACTTCAGTGATCCAGACTTCTCTCATAATTATAATTTTAATTTTCAGTCATTAGTCTGTCGTCTTGTGCAAATTGTGATTGTGATATTTCATGTCAGGGACATAAAAGATGGCTGAAATGCAACATGGTCATTTAGACTTCAGTCACTTTGAAAACAATTGGATAGATAGTATATCGCATATCATATCACATCATAACATTCCAAAATTACTGGCCTAAGTATTTTTTTTTTTTTTTTTTTTTTGCCAAAAGTGAGTTTTTTTTCTTGCTAAAATCATTTTTGGCAAGAAATTACTTGGGCCATTATTTTAGGAATGTGACGTTATGGAAATGGCTCAAGTGTGATTTTTTTGGGTGGGAGTTCAAAAGATCAGAATGGGACAATTCAGATAATTGTAAAAAAAATTGGATTTAGGCCGCATTTGCTTGCTCTTTAAACGCTGCCTAATTTTAAAAAAAGGAGATATTATGATGGCCTATACAATAATGGGAAGACTGCTGAGTTGTCAGTTGTCCAGCATACTTTCACTGTCACCCTCCACAAGGAGGGAAAGCCACAAAAGGTCAATGCTAATGAAGCTTGCTGCCCACAGAGTGGGCCTAATAAACCCCTCAGAGAATGTACTGTTAGGATGAAGATGAGAGAAGCCAGAACCAACAATGCAGAAGAGCTGAAGGAAACTATTAAAGCAACCTGTGCATCCTTAACACCTTATCAGCGCCACAAACTTTGATTGCCTGTTTCTGAAGGACCCGGACCAAGTTCTTTTCCATGCT
The DNA here is from genome assembly GCF_019740435.1 of Gambusia affinis. Classification (NCBI taxonomy): domain Eukaryota; kingdom Metazoa; phylum Chordata; class Actinopteri; order Cyprinodontiformes; family Poeciliidae; genus Gambusia; species Gambusia affinis. The sequence goes on from NC_057873.1 coordinate 18,103,823, forward strand.
GTAAATGCATTGAATTTTAAGAAGGATGACATGTAAGCCCTGGAAATCCTTTCTTATGAGTCCTATGTACAATTCCAATCTTTGGAGAATTAATTTGAGATAGGTGTACAGACCTTAGGAAGATGACTCAGAAATCAACACCAGTCTGAGACATCTCAGTCATGGTGATCTTGCACAGGTCTTATAGATTGCAGAGTTCCATCACATACCAGCAGAAAAAATGCAAATAGCTCTGATGCTCTACATAAACTTGTCTCAAGGCTTTCGTCTCCTTAGTAACCATCTTTGGTTCCCACAGAGATGCTGTGTCATGGAGTGGTTATTTATATATGGGGGATTTGCCAAGCTCATTAATTACGCCTTTGATTTCACATAGCTGCCTGAATGTCAACTTTACTGTCATGCAGCAGACAATGTCAGTTATTGTTTAGGGCAGTGAAGCACAGAAGAAGCTCCAGAGGAGCAACTGAATCAATTACCCTCCACAACTTGTAGTGGAAGGTGACTCAAAACTGTTGCATTGATTTATCTGTTTTGAATCACCCAAACCACTCACTGTCCTTTAAAAAGACTCTCAAACATACTGTAGCTATATACTTGCAATATATACAGATTTTTTTGTGAATTATTGTCTCATTGTGGAGTTGAGTCTTTTGACTGACAGAAATGTGAGCAAATCGTGTTTCCCCTGCTTGCTTTTCAAAGATGGCATGTCTGCTCAATGTTTGCAGCTGTTTTCCTCAGTCTATCTAGTCTTAGTGAATTAGTGCAACAAAATTCACTAGGACATTTTGACGAAACATATGCAGTTGCAAACCTGACCTTCAAAGCCTGCAGAGACACGTTATGGGTTTGCTTGAGTTTACAGCTGTCCTCCCTTCGACCCATAACAGTGATGAAGAAGCAGAGGAAATATTTTACTGTCTTTTTTATGTGGCAATTTATTTGTGTAACTTCAAGTCCTGACAAAATTGAGCCCCTCCTCAATAATTGAAAACTAAATAAAGAGGTGATGTGAATGCTTTTATTGTCCCACACAAATCAACTCCACTTTGCACTTTCATAGCAATCTTTCTGTATTGAAAAACACACCCAGTAGGTACCCTTATTTTCTTTTCAGGAATTTTTCTATTCTTTTGTGATTCAAATTTCACTATTTTTTGACAATTTATTATTATTTATTATTAATTATTTATTATTAATTTATTATAACTATTTGTATTCTTAGCATTTATTAAAATAATTTTAATATTATTTAAAATTATTTAAGTAATAAATAATTTTATTAAACTAGAACATATAAAACATATATATTTTTAAACATACAAAAAATGGGTTAACATTACCTGAAGGAATACAAAATAATAAATGTTGAAATGTGTGCAAACAGCTTAGAGAGAATCAATTGTGTCAGTGCAGCTGTTTTTAAAGTGAACATGCCTTTGTGTCAAAGTTTAGAATTAGAAAGTTGTCCAATTTCCTGTTTGCACAGATTTAGAACCCACAAATAAATGAATTTAACTATCTTGAACAGTTTTATTGAGAAAAAAAAAAAGTTCCCTGATCGTTTGGTGGAACAATTTTATGAGTTGTCCACTTACATGCACCCTAAGGCTATTGCAAACGGTAACATTGTGAAAAATCCAGATAAACTGAAGGGATTTTAAAAAGTCTAATGTAGCAAAACTTTCTACATTTAATACTTAATTGTCCTTTCATCCTGTGAATTTTAGTCCTCAGTGGAAGTAGTAAGAAATGCAGCTTTAATTATTCCTTTATCATGTAATAGAGAGAGAAGTAGAGCTCAGTTTAGCACTTCAATGAAGTATAAAGTGAACTTCAGTGATTACTGCAGTTTCAAGCACAGAAAAATGGACAATATAAAGTTTAACGTCATTATTTTTCATTGTTCATTTTCCTTTTTGGTGTGAAAACAGTTTCTTCTTACTGTAGTCATAAAAACAATATTTCTCCTCCTCAAAATGCAATATTCACTGGGGTTTTATATGATCCAAGTGGATCTTTTACAGCGGTTTTGGTTATTTGGCCCGGAATAGCTTTTCATATCATTATTTATTATCACCTTCTTCCACTTTGACTTTAGATACTTAGAAGACCTGTCTTCTGCAAGAGCAAGCATTGTTGCATGCAGATGCCAGTTAGACCTTGAGACTCATTTATATTCTGGATGTGTCCCTCTCCGGCCAACATACTGTATAAATTACTCCTGTGTCATTCTGGGTTGCCCTCTTCTTCCTATGTCTTTTTCGCCTTCTCTATTCCCTCATCTGCAATACCAGTCCATGTCTGCCCTTCCTTGACTCTGTGTTCAATGCACATCCCCTTCCATTTATCTGTATTATATGTAATCTCTGACAAGTTAATTGTGCAATAATGTGACAGATATGAAGACCCTAGCCTTTCCCTTCTTCTTTGCAGAAAGCAGAAATTGCTGTGGCCCCACTGACCATAACATTGGTGCGAGAAGAAGTGATTGATTTCTCTAAACCCTTCATGTCTCTTGGAATTTCCATCATGATCAAAAAGCCTCAGAAGTCTAAACCAGGTGTCTTCTCCTTCCTGGACCCACTGGCCTATGAGATATGGATGTGCATAGTGTTTGCTTATATTGGAGTCAGCGTCGTCTTGTTTTTGGTAAGTAATTCATAGAAACTGAGCAGAATCGCCTGACTTAAGCCTCAAATAACATGGGTTATTTAAGGCTTAGATGAAAAAGCCAGCTGTACATGAAATCAGTTTATAATTCAGTTTGATTTCTAGACAAAATAAAACATTTTACAGTGTCTTTGTAGTTTTACAGCTTACGTTAGTTATTTTGCAGTTTTATCTGTATAACTCACTTAAATTAAAAAGCACAGGTTCACCAAAAGAGGGCAATAAGTTGGTAAGGTCAGAATTTGGTGTAAGCAACATAGGACCATGGGTCCATAGTCCACCTTATCTTGTTTAAAAGTTCAGGATGGTGGAGGTGGAATATTGGGGTTTTCATTGTTGCTGTACCAATCTTCTGATGGCTTCTTCCTTCCAGTAAATGTACATTATCACAAAGTTAAAACTCTCTCACGCTAAAATCTTTAATATGACAATGCTTTCACTGAACCCAGTGACCTCAGAGGTCTGGGTTGGAACAAGAGTTGTTGATGTGTAGCTGACAAATCTGTCTAGCTGGTCTGTCTGTATCAAGTCAACATGAATCAAGATCTCAGAGGAATGTTTCTGACACCTTGTTGAACCTATCCTTAAATCTGAAGGTTTAAAGTAGTTCTGAAGGAAATAGGTGTCCAACTCAGCCCCAGCACTCTGTCATACTAAGATGGATTTGAGTGGTTTTCAGGTACAGTCTTATTCAACAAATGAGAATATGGATTCTGATGAGGCTCATATCTGAGATTAAAAGCACCTTTTGAAAATAACAAACAACCTTTCAGCAGGTATCAAATATACTTTCCATTAAGTCAACATCCCAGTTGATTTTTATATGATGTGATATTTTAAAAGTTGCGTTTTCATTCATCATAAATCACAGAAATGAAGGCAGACACCAGTCTGTGTGTAATTATTCTACGTTTTACTTAATGAAACACAGAATCTGTCCCAGCGATCTGACACTAGGACAGATATATCATTCTAAAACAGTGGATATGTTTTAGAACCGCCACAAGTACAATCGATTAGCTAAAATAAATTAACTTCTCAATAATAGTTGAATTTATTGAATAGGTTTGTATATTGATTCATACCTCGTTTTTAACTCTGTTACCACACAGAGCATAATGAAATTAGGTGGTTTGCATAATTCAACAAGTAAATTATCTAGTTGGAGTGAAAGCGTGTGAATATCTCTGATCCTAGAAATTAGCTGACATTTTTCTGCCCTCGCTGTTCCAGGTAAGCCGTTTTAGTCCGTATGAGTGGCACGCAGAGGAACCAGAGGAGGGCGCCACAGAGCAGGGCCCCACTGACCAGCCTCCAAATGAGTTTGGCATCTTTAACTCTCTGTGGTTCTCTTTGGGAGCCTTCATGCAACAAGGCTGTGACATCTCACCAAGGTCGGTGTGCTTGAGATTGTTAATGTGCTTGTGTGTAGATGTGTCAATCTGATTTGTGCTTGAGTGGGGCCCCCTGATTTAATTGTCCAGTTTATGTTAACGTTCCATCTCAAAATAGAAAAGACACATTAATCTTCAGTTTAAAGTTGGTTAAGAACTGCGTGAAACAAGCCAGACTTACAACAACATTGTTTACGCTGTATTTGAGCAGGGTGTAGCCTATGGACTAAAAATGTAACATTTTCAATGTATTTTTGGGGGCCAAGTAAAGACTGGGACTAAAAACTAGCAATAAAATAGACCCATCCAAGCACTAGATGTGTCTGACTGTTCAGTGTGATTCACCTTTCTCTCCACCTTCTTAGCTTCCACTGAGCTCTTCTGATTCACCAACAAAATGTGTCCTACAGACACCAAAGATTTCCTAGACACAAACAAACACATAAAAACATGCTCCCACATGCAAACAAAACCCCCTGAAAGCGAGAACACCCTGCATACATTTCAGCAGCTGTGGATGAAGATTTTGCAGAATGCTAGGTGTGTATGAATTTTTAATATGCCAAGGAGGAAGCAGAGTCCAGCTGTATTTTTAGAATATTTATACGAAGATAGCATTTTATAATTGATAACCTGAGAATGCAGTTTAGTGAAATATTTATATCATGCTTCTTCAAGACCTTTAGGGAGGAGATCTAAGGAGAGAGGTAGCAGCAGGGAAAACCTCACACCATAACAAAACAAAATGCATTTACTTTGATAATCATACCATTTCTGTAAATTACAGCAAATTAATAATGTGTACGACAAATTTTGCTACAAAAAGCTATTGGTTATACAAATATAAAATGTCAAGAGTACTTTATGGTGACAAGATTAATTTCCTCATCACAAATGTCATAACCGAGTCTGAATGAACTTTAGTGAAGGGTTTAGTGGAGTCCAAACCTTGATGCTTCAAAGATATTTACGGCACCAAAAGTGGGACCAAGACAATACTTGACAAAATGTCATACCTGGCTGCTTTATACTCATTTGGAATCCTTATCAGATTCTTGTTTTGGTTTTTTTTTTCTCTGTTACATATCCTCTTATCACAGATAATGTCTCTGTGTATGTTTGGCTTGTATTACCGCTGTTTTAAACTTTGTTCACTGTTTTTATCTGTATTTTACATGTACATCATTGTTTTTATAAAAAAAAAAAAAAAAAACAATTTGGACCCAATGCTGCCGACCTATCCGCTGCCTACATTTGAGTCGCATAAAAGTACAACTAACAAGAACTCTGTTTTCAGCGTTAACAATCATTAATCTTTTTATTTTATTTTCAGCAGTGTGTCCGAGAAATGCACAGAATGTTCACAAATGTTGTTAAAGATTCCCTTTTCTTTTTTTCAAAGCTATATAATACCAAACAATACTCAGCCATTCCCACTGGATCTTCATTAGCATTTCTTTATTGAGTACAGAACAAAAAATTTCCAGCAGCTGCACAAACTTTGCTTTCTTCTTCCTCCTCTTTTTCTCTCTCATCCATCTCCTTCACAGTCCTGACACCTGTCGTCTCTCTCCTCTCCCCACTTCACTGAGACTGACAGGCCAATTCTAACCTCGGCACACTAAATGGAACACACTTACATCTGCTGCAGGCACACATGCTCACAAGCACACAAACACATAAGTTGCATACACGGACACATTCAACAAAACCGCACAGAAGAAAACGCCCACAACTCAGTTTCACAACTTTTCAGTAGGCACATGTGCACTTCCCTGTGACTTAAAGGCCCTGTTCATAAGCTACGGCTGTCATTGCGATAATGTGATACTTAACATGAAGCCAGCGTTTGTCATATAAATCACCAAGCTCTGTCAGTTCCAGCACAGCCCTACTCTTGCATAGCCTGGGATTACTGCGGTCTTAAATGCCAGATTACATTCTGACAATGAGAAGTCTGTCACTTACATGTTTGTCCTTCTCTGCTCCTTTCCGTTTTTTTATCTACTTGGCTTTTTAAATGAGGCAGGATGTTTCAATGCAAATTAAAGTCTAAGATGTCTCTTTTAGAGTGACAGCTCATATGATTTATCTTGTGGAGTCACTGTGGATGTTTAATATATAACAAGCCCCAGGAGATAAACCATATTGGTTCAACTGATATCAAAGCAGCATTTAGCAACGTGGCTCTGCTCCCAGGATAGTGGAAGCATGTACTGGTGGAAGCGTGCAGCGCCTTTTTATTTGGATGGGAAACTGTCTTCCTACAAACATGAAACTACTCAAATTGTTTATTGATCAGAAGACTTATGAGTCCCAAAATGCACTTGTATTGTCTGGAATAGTAGAACTTTATAGAGCATTACATACACCACTGGTGACTGCAAAGTTACTCTTAGTGGTTGAATGCAGCTTTAGGTGTGACAGAATCTTGCACAAATTATCATGTTTTCATGTTACAACTAGAAACTTCAGTCTGTTATATGGGGACTTGATCTGAGCTTTTCTAACACAACGTATGTGTTTTGAGTTAAGTTTTAACATTGCAGCAATAGCTAAATGGTTAGGATCATTATTTTGCAGAAAAGTGAACGGCATGACTCAGTCACAAAGCTTTTGTGAGCTTTACCACGTTAAATTTGGGGTATTTTTCTGTCACCTCTGACAAGCTTTCCAGTCCCTGCTGAAGAAAGGTTTCCCTACAGTCTGATCCTGCCACCACTACATATGGAAATCATTTGTTGAGGGTGATGTAGCTTTTTTGCCACAGTTAAGTGTTTTTCATGGCTTCCAAAAATTCACTTGTGTTCTCATTTGAGCTTCTCTGCATTGCTGTGTCTCCTAAACAGAACTCCTTGTGGCTTTTATAGCAGTGTCCCTCTTTTTGCTAACATTTGAAGACTGGATTTTTATTATGCATCACTTCTTGCCATGTTAATAGATTCTCCCACCCGAGCTATTGATTTCTACCCTCCTCTAGAGTTACCTTGGACTCTGATTAATGATCTCCTTGCGAGGCCTATCAATTTAGGTGGACAGTCATGTCTTGATAGGTTTACAGTTATGTCATACTTTCTTCCCTTTTCAGAGGAATATTGTGCTGTATGAAATGTACAAAGCTTTGAAAAAACATGAGATCGTTTTAAACTGCAAGGCGTCTCCTTACTGCCAGTGTAGGTAGGCAGACATACTCTTTTCATTTTCTCTATCAAGACCACCTTTATGGCTTGAAGCAAATTGCAAGCAAGATTTCTTCTGGTCATTGTTAAATAAAGATCATATTTAAGAGGCAAATTTCTAATAGTCATCTTTTTGGGACAATGTCCTTTCTGAAGATGAGGATCTGTACAGTTTTTCCACCTGTAGATTATGTCTCTGATTATTGCTCTCCATACCTAGCTTGTAGGTGTATGGCCATGTTACAAAATTATATGAATTAATGTGTTTTTTCCAAGTGTGGTCTATCAAAAGTTGGAAACAAAAAGGCACCAGTACTCAAGATACAGCTTAAAAGTCACTGTGACACAGTCAGCGGCAGAACACTTGTCCTTTGCGAGCTGCTGAAGCATTTTGGAGCAAATAGAATTGGATTTAGCTTCTTTTTCATTGATTCTGTACTTTCTATAAGAAGCTAGCTGTGTTTTGATCTTACTAGAGTTCGCAGTCACTTTCCCTCTTGTGCCTTTGATAGTCCACCCCTACACACACATGCATTCAACAGCAGCACACGATTCTTCACTTTCCCCTGATAACAGTGGTGGAAAAAGATTCCAAGGAAAGAGATATAATCAAAGGGAAAATTGACTGGTTTTATGCAGATTGCAAAGATTAGAGGTTATTGATAGCTTTCACTTTCAGCTTTGACTTTGTATTTTTTTGTTTTTGTGTGAGTTGCTGCTGCTTCACTTAGCCACACGGTATGTTTTTATGTTTATTACCCCTTTCTGAGCCCGCCAAAGCAAATGAGGGCATGTGTTTCATGAAGAGGGATAAAACTACATGCTAAAAAAGATAATTTGTTGGTCTTTTAGGCTTACAAGCTGTTTTTTTTTTTTTTTTTATGAGAGTAAATAAATGATTTTGACAGAGAAGTTAGCTTTTAGATCTGGGACTCTCTAGTTCATGCTCAAAATCTCAAGTTTGATTCCCACTGAATCAATCAATTAATTTTCTGACATTTTGCATCCTTAATTCAAATAGTCTTACATTATTCAGAATGGTTACCATACACCTATTATTTTAATTTTAGGCAATAAAGAACCCAGAATAGCAATCATCTCTTAATCTGAGTCAGGGTTATGTGGTTGTACTGTTCATTATTGAAACCCAGTAAAAGCCAACCTAATCTTATCTTTCACTTTTAGGACAGCATGTAATAGGGATATATTTTACTAGCATACCTAAAGGGGATTGTTTTTTTATTTAATTTTCATTCTCATTAAACTTAAAAAAAAAAAAAAAATCAGCTTAAATCTAAATCTACTCAAAGTACTTTTGTGTGCTACCAATGAATCAAACATTTTTATTTCAGAAAATATTAAAAAGCCTGGCTCATTTGATCTATTGCTGCAGAAAGGAAGTAAAACTGGCAGACTTTAGGCGTAAATTCATGTGATGGATGAGCCTCGGAGGCACAATGCTCTTGAGATTATAGCCTTTGAAAAGGAGCCATGTCATGCATATCATAATGTCATATCATTTTTCTATCTCCTCAGTTCATTTCCTCTAATCCCCCAGTCCCTTGTTCACCTTTGCAAGCAGGTAAAATCACAATGTCAAACCTTACATAGGCTTCAGTCACACAAACTTTATCACAAGTTAGATAGTAGGTTCTATTTAGCTCTAAAATTTAGGGCTGCTTTAAAGATATCATAAGCATACAGTTGCTACATTTGTTCACAGTGTCTAAATAGAATAAAAATATCAAATAAAATTGTGTTTTTACTTGGATAACTTAAACACACTACCATACTGGATAACAATCATCAGATATCATAATGCTATGTAATAGTATTGCAGGCTTCAACACAAAACTGTGATAGTGGAGTTTTACCATCAAACGATCTCTTTACTAAAACCCTGAATCTTTTAGGAGGTAAAGAAAATGTGCTGTCAAGCCTCGGAAGGAGTTGAATTGAGTGGGAAAGAAATTCAAACCAATTTCTCCCTCTAGATTTCTCTGAGAGAGCCCTGGCAATGAAACGAATGAGAATGGCCCATTGACAAGCACATAGGGTGAATATTGAGAATGCAGTTTAATGAGATTCTCTTTGACCTGGCTGCAGGAGTCTGCGGCTTCCTACTCAACTTTCAAACTAGTGAATGCTGCTAAGGAAATAGGAGTTTTATAGATTTCTTATCTCCCCTCGAATATAAGAGCTGGTAAAGGAATTTACTCCTGTTCATTGTATCATCATGAGTTGCAATATTCGCAACCACATCCACCTTTTTCCTTAATCTCTTATTTTAGTTTTCCTTTGTCTAAAATACTATAGGATGGACAGACTTAATTCTTACTTCACCATCTTAAGGCTTTGTACTATTTTTTTCTTGGCGCTCAGCAAATCATGTCATTAAATTGTTGTTTATCATTGGGTATTTGATGGACACCACTATGCGGTCAGGGATTGTGCTCCGCATTGTCACTTTATTTTACACGTTTCCTGGCAGCGGCGAGGCTGTTTCTTTGATCATGTGAATGCTAAATTTGACATTTACAGAGAATTTACAGGAGCACAAAGATTACAATTCAGGCTTTTCAGAAGACCTCAAACAAATGAGCTCTACTTTTTTTTTTTTTTTTTTTTTTTTAGCTTTCTTTGCTCCTTCGGTCACAAATTACTGAAGTGCATCGGGTGGTGTTCATGACCTTTATAAGCCTAAACTGATGAGATATTATTTAATTGTGCTTGTTTCATATTAGTGTATGTGCCAGTATGCCATTGTTTGTATGTGTGTTAAGTTACTATCACAGGTCCATTGGTATTCAGTGTGGGTCCCTCCCTGCTGCAGTCATCTCTGCAGTCTTCAAGACACAGCATAAAACACACCCTCATGCACCTCTACACTTATTTTATTTATTTTTAATCTATGCTTCTGTTCCTGTTTTTGTCTTTTTTATTCAACTCGAATGTTTGCTCTTTAAAATGTACATTTCTTCACAGATTTACCATGCTTAAAGACTGCAGTGCCATGCCTGCATGCAGAAAAGTGACAACATTTTATCTGCACAGCAAAGAGTTTTTCATGCACTTTTCTGTTCTTGTGCCTCTCCGTGATCTGATGGCTATCATCGGAAATGAGAACATTCACCCATATTGACCTCCCATTACCACAGTGACCTTGATAAGACCACCAGCCTGTCAACTCTTGTTTTATGTGCTTTGAAATGATGATGACGGTCACCCTGGTCAGACACAAAGGTGGACAGTAAAATGACAAATAGGCAGAGAAAAAATCTTGTTCCTAAAGTTTATGAAATTGAAGAAAATCTACTGGCTCGGAGAGACCCATTGTTGGAGAATGAGAAGTGGAAAACTGATCGCAACCTAATATTATTCTCAGGAGGGCTGGCCATGTCTATAAACATCTGAAATTACAGCCTTCTGCCTTTGAGGGCTTCCGTGTGTATTCTGGGGTATGTCAACTACTTGCTTAGGGGCAATTATGTACTTGTGAAGTGTGTTTTATGTGGGTTAGTATTTTTAAGCATCATGTGACAAGATGGAGGAAATATGTGTGTTAAATACTTAATGGTAGCGGAAGCTCCTGCTAATGGCACAAGTAACTAACTGGAGAATTGACTAAGTAATATTTATTGGGTCTCAAGGTCACTGATTGAAAACCAGCAGCTCATATTGACTCATGTCATTTATGATTTACCTTCTGTATTAACCTCATGAGCCTTTCCTGGTGACTGATCGCTGCTGTTATTTTCATAATTGCCCTCCAGCTACTAATCTTTAATCTGTTAATCATCTTTTTCAACTAAGTCTGTTTGCTTCCTTCTCCTCAATCAAGCTCGATTTGTTGGAAAGTGCTTTAGCCTGTTTCAATCAATTTCATCAGTTCGCCTTATTTCGCTTCAGTGGTTGTTGTAAGGGAAAACAGAAAATGGAAGTAGCTGAGAAGAGTGAGAGGATTTTCCTTCTGAGTTATTATCCACATGGTCATGCTTTTCCAGTAACATTATGGGTAGTAGTGAAACTTAATACATGTGTGATGACTATTGATCACTAAAATAGTTTTTAGTGATTTAGTGACAACTACTCTTGTCATTCCACACCAAAGAAGTCTAATGGCGAATGAATAAAACCTGTAAATGGAAATTTTAGCAATTGCATAAAAATGAATACGAGATATTCAGTCTTTACAGTTACAAAAAAATAAACATGGCAAAAAATATCTAAAGCTAAACAATACTGCCAAAGAACCTAAGGTAAAGGTATATAACAAGAGGAGAGATTTGCAATCTATGGAATCTATGAAAACAGAATACTATAGTAGACAATATTTTTGGGATTAAAAACTGTTTTCTTTTTTATGTACATAAACACAGGTTTCACAAAATGTTTCCAATATTTCAAAGATTTCCTTAGTGTGAAATAACTCAGTCCAGGTTTATATTTTGAATATGTTATGCTCTTCTAATCCCATTTTAAATTTTATTTTAGGAAATCTTTGTTCAGTATAAAATTATCAGAGTATTTTACACTTGAGACTTTTCTGGGGTTCATAAAAATCTCTTAGATTACCTGCACTAATTTAAATCCCATACTGAGAGCAACTGAGCAGCGCATTAGCAAAAACAAATGAAAAACATGACACCAAATTACCCAAGCTCAATAAGGTGGAGGAAATTCTGACCCAAAGTGAATTGGTGAAATTTTATTCCAGCTTAATAGAGAGGAGACAGAAGTCAAAGTTGGATATTTATGCTTAACTCAGCTCAGTTTTGACACCCCCATAAAGTCTGTTTCTATCAGGTGGATTTGAGTCATGAATTGAATCAAACAGGGGCAGCACATTGTGTAAAGCTGGAGCTGTCTTTCATACACAGACTTATGACCTCACTTAGATTTGAACTCTTTGACTTTAAAAGATTTTTTTATCTTGCTCCAAAAAGAAGGTATCTTACAAAAGAAAAGCGCCTGACGAGCAGCAATGGAACCTTGTCAGACGTGCAATCTAGCCCGCTACGCGCCCCCTGCCATGTGCCAATATTTCCTCCTCTTGTTGCTACAACAGACATGCTGCATCTGCCATTTTGTTTACCTGCTTTTCTCTTGGATCCTGTGATGACATCTAAGACTCGACGGTGGTAGAGAGGCCCGCCATCAAGCAGGGAGGTCTACATAAAGTTGGAAAAAGAAAAAAAGTTTTTAGATTTTAAGTCCAAGTGTCTCAGACTGATGGGCTGTATCAGCATTTGTCTGTGATGCCAGAAGTGTCATAAATGTGTTTGTTTTGATTAATACTTAAAGTCAAAACTACGTCAGTATTGATTTTCAACATTTTTGAAGTTTCTTTCATTTCAGTGATTGTTCTGGTAATCTAGTAAAAAGCTCAAAAACTATTATGCCTCTAGTAAAAATGCTTTTGAAGCTACTAAGCAATGCTCATTGTAATTAAAAAGCATAAAGTAAAAATAATGGCGTGTCATAGAAGGCTACTAAAAAATACACAAATACAGTAGTGTTTACAATGTTAAACAATAATCATAAACATGACTTTCAAAATTGATTGTCCAGGTCTTGAGCTCAGTCAGGTTTGCTTCCTGAATAGATGCAAAGCTTTGTTGTTTTTTTTCTTTAATTTTTTTTTCACTTTTGAGGGATTGGATTCAAACTCAGGGGGTAGGAGGGATCCTGATGTGGAAACCAACCTTGTTCCATCCTGGAAGCTGGCCAGTCAGGAATGGATGCCTGGCCAACATGGAAGCTACGTCATATTATTGGCCAGTCAGAACTCTTTCTCTATAGCCTCACATATATGAAGCCAGGACATTTGAATTAAGATGTTGTCTTCTAAGTAGTGCTTTTCACATTAAAAGTATTTTACATACATGTCAGAAACATCTTCACATTCTAGATTTTAGACATATTAAAGAAATACAATTAAAGAATATAAAATACTGAATGGTCATAATTTTGTGTTTTTGTTCTCTAGGTTGCTTTACATAAATAAGAGGGTAGATTGTTAGAAGATCCTTGTTATTCCAAGTTTGTGAGAAATTTATATTATAATGTAGAAGGGTATTTTTAAGACCAAATAGTAGAAGAAAGCAAAAGCTCTTAGGAAATGAAAAGATCAGAGTTCATGGATTTGTTCGCTCCACCTTTCTTCGATCTGGGACTAATTTATAACGTATGCTTTTCCTCTCTCAACTGAAAGTGTGGGTGACTTAAAAGCACCTTTTGTTGAATCTGCCCAGACTACCAACAATAAAGTAGCAGGTAACACCATGAATATTGCTGGTGGGTTCATCAGACTGTGTAATGAGTGATAAATCACCTGCAGTTCTCCTATTTAAAAAAAAAATCGAGCCTAAAATGATTTCCAGTTATTACCCAGCAAAATAAGCAAAAATGAAACAATCCACACACTTTAGTCAGGTGATAAAAATCTGGATGCATGTGATGAGGATAAAAGTATTGCCTAAAGCAGAGTGTGTGAGAAAGGAAGCCTGGGAAAAAGAAGTACACAGAATGCCATTAATCTTTCACACAGAGAATTGGGGAGGCAATCTGTTGGCTACCATAGATGATACATGACCTGCTATAGGATGATTCGCCTGTTGCATACCAACTCCAAAGCAACTCATGGATGCAGCACACAGAACAAAGGCATCCGTTCCAAAAATACACTCCATACTGGCTTTCGGAGGACAGCACGTGGTACTGAAAATAGAAACCAAATATTCTTAAACTTTACTCTGTGGCCATAGGATGAATTATACTTCCTTTTATTATTATTATTATTATTTGTTAATAGATAATCAAGTATGAAAGGAATTGGAAGAACCTGGAGAAAAGCCAAATATGTACAGGATTTTTGAAGTATGTGCTAAAGTGGTTATCTTTAAATTATAGTGTTGATCTTTCAAATTGTAGGGCAGCCCAAACAATCAGGTAGCTGATTGATAATCATTTAGAGAGCGCATTAGGTCATCAACCAATTAGAATTTGTCTAATTGACGAATTCGCCACAACCTTTCTCTTAGATTACAGCTGCTGTTTCCTATCTTTCCAGGTATGATTGAATACTGAAGAAAGCATCTTACATGTGTCTAAACATGAGGAAATTGAGTGATTTTAATGGAACATCAAGTCCTAGTACAACAAGGGGCGCCACATTATTTTTGTGTTGTGTGTTTTTATGCTATTTCCGCTTGTTTTCTTGCAATAGTAAAAACATGTTCCTTCTGTCTTCCTCCTCCTCCTAATGTCTGACAAGGTTATTCATTTTATCAAATGGAAACTGTTGTTTTTGTACCAACATTGAGCCCATTAGCAACAAAAACTGTTTTCCCATCTGCTGACGACATCTGCGCTTTGGGAAGGTTGCTGAACTTTTCAATTAATTTCAACATCTGTAATTTTTCTTGTATCTATTGGTGTTTTAGTGAACATCTGTCTATCTCTGTGCATTCCAAAGTCTTCTGAAAGTGAAATAAAAACAAACCCTAAATAATATTCTTCAGGGAGCCATCAAAATCTTAGACTGGTTCATTTATTCATATATCAGATCAATATCTCAGAGCCAAGTCCTATCAATTCAAATTTGTGTGTCTGTTTGAGACCAGGAAGTGTTAATAAGAGGTTCTGGCCTTTGAACAGTAACAGAATGCAAGGCATCTTGAAAAAGAAATACTTTTCTGTGTACACAGAGGTTAATCCACCTCCCAAATTCCTGTCCTTTTCTCACTTCAGCACAAACTCACCAAAACCAAATACACCACACACTAGTGAATTCAGTCAGGTTGAGGATGTTGCTAAATTACTAACTGTCCTTCAGTTTAATATTTAGTTGCATGTGATGTACCTAAATCTGAGGAAGGGGATTTAATCAAAGTTTTTGTGTAGAATCGTTATCTGTATACTGTCAAAGGAGTCCCCTTTACAAATAAAGAGTTTCAATCTAAGAGAGGGGGGAAAGAAATGATCGAAAATAACTGCATCTTGTTTGTGCATTTAAAGCAGGTTCTCCCAAGAGAGTAATTGCCTCTTTAAAGACTCTAACACCTACCTGATGGCCATATGAAAAAATGCATATATTGTATTAGTAACACCACACCATACACAAGACACCACTTATTCAAACAGCCATCTTTACTGAGTCAAACGATGAAGAATTATGTGCTATTATTGAGACTCTTATTAAATTTAACTCTAGCAATACTGCTTTGTCCTACGGGCAGCACTTTGTGAATTCATCAAGCCCAGTTACTGTGAAGCTGTGTTTGAATTAAATGTACAACTCATTTTGCAGTATGCATTAGATCAAACTGGCACCTCTCTCACCTCATTATTATCTTTACAGCTGGTGGCTTTTTAAGATTTGTGCACTTACTGGTCCACAGTTAAACCTTTAATATAAATTTCACCCACCTATCTTCTCCACTCTCTTTGATTCTTTACTAAGCAACAGGGGCATTGCAAGATACAAAGGTATGGTGGGGCGCGTGATCTGAACATGAATGAAGCCTGGACTGAAATGTTTTCAAACGATCAAACACATTTTAATATCAGAAAAAAACAACCTGAGAAAATGATTTATTAAGCATGAAAAGCCTGAGCCCTAGTGAAATCAAGCTTAAGGAGACAAACTGGTAGTATGGACAACATCCTCCAGGATTATCTGGTGCCGGGAGAATATGTGGTGTTCTCCTTCAAACACCATGTCAACCACATGACAAATATTTCCTTTTTTCCATCTAAAAAAATGCTATAGCCTCAATGCATCACCCCCTTCTTGGGCATTGAAATATTCACCAATACCTTAATAAACTCCAGACTCGATCAATAAAACAGCGTTTGTTATTGTTCATCGTCCATGGGGGAGATATATTTTAGACTGGCTTTTGTATTTTGGTTGCTCTGATTCACATTTGTTCTCAAAAGTATTTAGATTGGAGCACAATATGCTACTTTTGGACATCTCTTAGCCTATTTGATGTTTTTAGTGAGTGATATCCTTGAAATGGACATTCTATCTATCGTATTACACCCAAGTTACCAGATGCATATTCAACATTTCCTAAATATTATGAACTTCTGCGAAGTTTTACATTTTTCAGTCTTTTCGTAAAACTTCCTTCCATATAGTCAGATGTTCTTGTAATTTTTAAAAGTGGGCTATGTTTTAACAGCAGCAACCTTTTGGTTGAGTTTGATTGCGAAAAGCGATGGTACACAGAATATGTGAAGATATTTATTGGGAAATGCGCATTAGGAAAGTGTGCATAACAAAGCCTTTGCTGACGAATGTTCCTGTTTTCTTTTTATTAGACTAGCAAGGTCTTTTACCAGGTCCACCATAAAAACGTCTAAATGTCTCAGTCTCCCATTCCTCATCCTTGTTTCTTCTAATAGACTCGGTTTTTGTTTGCTCTCCTCGCTACTTCTTTGTATAAAACAAGTTCATGCAACCAAAAGAAAATTAAATGAATTGCCACTTACTTTAGCTTGCAATTGGTGGATGAAGAGACTAAACATAAAGAGACTGAGAGAATGAGGTGCGGAGTGAGACGGCGCAGCGCCCAGATTGCAATCTGTTTTGTCAAGCCTGTTATTGTTACTGCTGAAATGCTTTTTAGGCCTGAAAGACAATTACTTTGGCAGCTCCAGCAGGTTTACAGTCATACATACTCTAGTATTAAAAATGCTTGTGTAAAACAGCACATTGTCTTGCACACCCTTGACAGAAGAATTAAATGTAATTATTTTTTTTCTCCATCCTGTCTCTAATCTTATTTTAATCTTTTTTATCACTCTAAATCACCTTTTACCTTTACCATCTCCCTCATCTACTTTCTCATCTATTCTATCAAATCACCTCTTTTATCTTCCTAATCTCTTCACTCTCTTTCTCTGGAAATGCTTTTCCTCTTCTTCCCTTTTCTCCCTCACTCTCATGACTCCCACCCCCACACCACTCTTTGTAGGTCACTGTCTGGACGTATTGTCGGAGGTGTGTGGTGGTTCTTCACTCTGATCATCATCTCCTCTTACACAGCCAACCTGGCTGCTTTCCTCACTGTGGAGCGGATGGTCTCACCTATAGAAAGTGCAGAGGACTTGGCTAAACAGACAGAGATAGCCTACGGGACACTGGATTCAGGCTCCACGAAGGAGTTCTTCAGGGTATGGACTCTCTCTGCAGACATAACTTTAACAAGAGATTTTGTTCAGTGTATTTACTTTCTTAATTGATTTAAACACAAAAGGCAGTTCATTTATTAGCTGTTTAAAGATACATCTTGAATCAAAAGTAATTTAATCTGATTTCTGTCTTTAATTTTAAAGATAAAAATCATAAAATGAATGAGTTTTTGTTGACCCAGCCATTCTACAAAGATTTGACTTTCTTCAATGCTTTTCTCATTTTATATATAATGGCTATCACTTTGGAGTTCCAGAGCATTAGAAGTGCATCTAAAAGCCCTGCCATACTGACAGGCTTCACGGATTTTCTGTCCTGTTTGTTTTGGAGGTTCTCTAGATCAGTGCATGCTCTGGTCTTAGCCTCATAAACTGTGGCTCATCACAGTTAATTCAAGGTCTTGCAGAGGGTAGGACTTATTTTCAAATTCTGTCAACTGGCTTGACAGCTTTTTTCTATTTCTAAATTAAATAATCACTTCACTGGGTGTTTTTTTGGTACTTAGATCTATGTCAAATATAACCTTTTTCTCTCAAACACCAAAGAGCATAACATGTTAGACACTATAATATATTTCCATCCCTATACAGGGTTTGCAATTATGATACAAAGACAAGGGCATTAGCCAAAATATTTCAAGAACTTAAGACAAAAGTTATCAAAATGTTTTTTTTTTTTTGTGTTTGTTTGTTTGTTGTTTTGTTGGGGTTTTTTTTTTTTAACTTCTAAAAGGTCCATTATAAGTTAAACTGCTCTTTCTTAAATGGGCTGGGAAAAGATGGGACATTGGTATTCCATATCTTTGAAGCTTTCATGGTAACTCTTTGGGTTGAACATAGAAAGGATTATGTGATATAATTAATTTTTTTTTGGAGCTTTAGTGATGAAGTGTCACTTACATGCTTTTGTTGTTTGCTTGTTGGTTTCAAGAATTCATTCCCATGTTTAATGTTTACCATGAAAGATTTAGGTTTATGAAGAATTCTTGAGGAATCCTCTCAATTATTAAACACAGCTGAGCAATGTTTATCACAGTCCTGACATTTAATCACTCTCCCACCAAGTCATACAGAGTTATTAACTTGCTAATCATCATCAGAGTAAATTATACAGGAAATTAAACTATGTAAATGGAGAAAGGAGAAACATATAGAGCTAAATGCTCTGCAGGGAGCTTTTATGGGAAACAAAATTAGACGGAAAGTAAATTATCCCAGAGAAAAATCACAATGCCTTTTGTCCCATTTTGACAAATGTATTATTGATAGGTGTCCCACCAACATTTGATAACACCAAAGTGAATACATTTATAAAGTTTGTTTGTTTTTTTTCTGCTGCCAAAAGCAAAAATCTATGATGGCATTATACACTTTGACCCCAATATCCTCCATCACTTGTTTTTGTGCTTATGCGCTTCTATGCTTCTGAAGGATATGTGCATTGGTATTTTTGTTTGAGTGTTGTGTGTATGGGGGTGTGCCTTTGGGGGTGTGTGGCGGTGGTTGAAGACAGGGTGCAGGGAGGAGGTTGGTCGAGGAGCTAGTGGCAGATAGTTTTTACTTCTCTGAGCGGCTCTCGCATCATCAACATAACGAGCATGCCGAAATCTGTGGAGGGTGAAAAAGCAATTTAATCTCCCACAGCTGAGGGGGATTCGCCACCACCATTAATTATGTTTGTGTGTGTGTGCATGTGGGCGTGCACTTGTGTACAGACACACACACACAAGTGCACGCATGGATGTATGCGCATTTAGCTAAATTGTATGAATACAGTTGACATGCGCATGGATATTTGAGTGGCATGTAAAATGCATCTGTTCCCGTGTGTATTTAGAAAATGTGTGCATGGGAGGCCTGAAGGTGACTTGGAGCATCCATTTCCTCCTTCACAGCCACACTCATTGTTAAAGAATTTAGAAAAGCCACAGTATTTTGTCACACATCTATCCCTCCAGGGCTAGACAATGTTTTGTACGTGCACAGAAGCTTCAACATTACTGTCTCCTCTGTGTCCCGGACATTACACAGACAGATGAATGAAGGGGCTGCAGAGGATGACGAGAATTTATGATAGCTTCCCCTGGCCGGGGTGGAAAATAAAGGCAAAGGTTGGGGAGAAAGTCAGGATATAAGAGAGAGAGGAGGGGAATATTGGTCCTCTTGAATGTGAATGGCATTATTATAGGATAGGTGTCCGTCACGCACCATCAGCACCCTGACACACACATACCATCCCCTGGTGCTGGTTTCACTTCCTCAGGCCCTGGCTTGTTACTTGCAAAGCAACAAGAGTAACATTTAAATACCAGGAGAAAGCGAGGGAGAAGAAATCGAATGCTTGTGGAGGATGCTTGTTATTTTCACTCATGAGTAAACACAATTCACACACTTGGACAGAAGCAAATAAGTTCCCTCAAACACATATAGACTGGTGAAAAAAAAACACCTTATATGCGGACGGAGACCAACGGCTTTTTCACTCCGGATAGACGCCTACTGAAATACTCCTCCGAATTTGTAGCTGCCTGATTAGCATGCAACTGTTCAAGTCATTTGAAGTGAGACTGATGCTTGACTTTTTGAGAAAGATATAGTGTTACATTCAAAATGAGATTATAAAAGTCATTTTATGCCAGAGCATCAAAATGGTAGATGGATAAGACAGCCTTCAATCAGCAGTGTAATTTTATTCAAAATTCAAATTGTATTCCAATCAGCTCTTTGTTATTTCTAACATGAACAGCACTAAATTATATCTCTGTTGTTACACGTCATGTCATTTGGTCAATTTATTAAAAAACATCTATTAAATTCAACAGCAGCTTTCATTTTAAATATTTCAGTTACGTCTCAAAAACAGCAATTACATTTTATTGATTAAATCCATAATTTGATAAGCAGCAAATTTTTTAACCTATATGCAGGGGCATTCAGAAATATACACAAATTTGGTGGAAATAATAATTGTTTAAACAAAATGTCTAAATAAATTCAAAAACTAAATATTATTCTATATAGTACGGTAGACATTAACTGTTTTTCTTTTTTACATCTGATCAGAAACAATATTTATATATTTAACTGTAAAATGTACAGTCATATGTGAAGGTGTTATCAATCCTAGAACCAAGTTGGCTGTAAATAAATGGCTCTTTTAGGTCTTAGATGGCATGAGATCGCCTTTACACAGGATGCAGCGATGTACCACAGCAGAGTCTTGTGTTGTACAGTAGGCAAAGTTTTACAAACAAATATGTGAATATTATATTTGACAAGTAAAAGCTCCCTGTTTGTGTGCAGTGCTGTCAGCTACAGTGCTGGTTGTATTGTGCTAAAGCTAACACCAACTCTGCATCCTGTTAGTGAAAATAAAAACAACAAAATCAAAAAGGAGACAGTTGGTGACTTGCTGTGATACAGAGAGCAATGTGACAACTGTATTATATCTTTCTACTTTCAGCTCAGTTGGGATCAGTGTAAAAGCACAAATATGTCTTAGCAAGCCGACCACAGAGTAAAAGTATTATTTAATGAATTAGTGACTGTTTTTGGTTTGAAAGTCCCGAGGTTGTTTGGGACTTGCAATTGAATCAAAAGTATTTCCCCCTTGATTAAAAGAAGAATTCTTAATTATTCCAGTAAAAGCCTTTTGTTTGTTACAGTGCCTTGAAAAAACTCAGAAACACACACATCAGTGTTTTTATTATGATTGTATGTAAACATGAAGGTAAATTAAGCCTAGTGACAAAATTTTTATTCCTTATGTTTTGTGTTTTAGATCTTTTTGTAAGATCCCTTTTATGAACATCAGTTTTTGAACATTGTCCTATTGGAGGGATAGATATGAACTATAACTGGGTCATACCAACACATAAACATGCTTTGATCTAAACCAAACCTTTGGAGTCATGGTTGTCTGTTCAGAGTCGATTTCAAGTCTTCTACAGGTTGCAAGTTTTATTCCAAATTTGTTCTGTTTTTGGCTTTTTCCATCTTCCCATTAGCTCTGACTCGTTTCTCTGTCCACATTGAACAAAGGTTACCCCACACCATGATACCACCACCACCATGTTTCAATGTGGGTTTTATGCAATGTTAGATTTCCACCTCACACAGCATTTTGCATGTTGGTCAACAATTCAGTGTTGGCTTTGTCTAATCAAAACATGTTCTTCTAACATGTTTGCTTTCTTCCATATATGGCTTACGCAAACTTTAAAGTGCAATTACTTTGCTCTTTTTTTTTTTTTTTTTTTGCTTAATGGTGGAAACTGATTTTAAAAATATTAAAAATTTATTTAATTAATTAATTGTGAATTATTGATTTTTTTAAATCAAAAATATTTAATGTTTTTCAGTTGAAATAAATTTCTTATAATGTCATGACATTTGGATTCTAGTTATGTATCTGTACCTCGACTGAAATGGTAAATAGATTTCTAAGCAGGAAAAATATTTTTTCTTATTTCAAATTACGTTTTTTGTTTTTTTTTTCTTTATCTTCTTAGCAAGTGTTTAAAAAGCACCCAACATGAACATTTTTCAAATGTTTAATAGCCACAAAAACAGTAATCTGCATCAAATTCTGCATCTTTACCTTTGTGAAACAATGCCTTCTAATGTGCAAATAACCCTTGGTTTCTCCTCTCACCCGCTCCACCCCAGAGGTCCAAGATAGCCGTTTACGAGAAGATGTGGTCTTACATGAAGTCCGCTGAGCCATCTGTGTTCACCAGAACCACAGCAGAGGGTGTGGCAAGAGTGCGCAAGTCCAAGGGGAAGTACGCCTTCCTCTTGGAGTCCACCATGAACGAATACACGGAGCAGCGGAAGCCTTGTGACACTATGAAAGTGGGAGGAAATCTGGACTCCAAAGGATACGGCATTGCCACACCGAAAGGCTCACTGTTAAGGTGGGTGGAATAGTGTAACAATAGGAAACAGTAGCAACACTGATACTGTACTATTGCTGCAAAATTCCACCTACCCTGCTGTGCCTTTTATCCCACACAGATTGGACTGTCACTGCTGTCTGGTGGCAAGTTTTTTTTTGGGGGGGGGGTTTAAACTTACAAATCTAAAGAACTGGAGTAATGATCAATCACTAATTTTTGTAATAGAAATTAAACTACAATGATTATAAATTAACTCTAACTACATCAGTTTTCACTTGGCAGCAGTGACAAATAAATGTTGCAAATGTAAAAAAAATATATCATCACGCTTTCTCATTTGCTTTAGTTTTTCTCTCTTTCTTGTTTTCCTTTCTTTTTTTTTGTATTGCGTGAAATTGTTTCTGTCACTGTTTCTGCTGTACTCGTCCTTTTCTGCCACCTCTCTTTTGATTTAGGGCTTGTCCCCTTCATTTCTCTGTCCAGTGTCACTATCATCCATACATCTCATTTGTGGTTCTTGCATCTGTTGCACTGTCAACCATTCTTCCTTTTTTTCCATAGGGCCAACTACCAGGTAACTTTGTGCATTTGTCTGCTGTCTTAAGTGTGTTTTTCCATGATGATGATGATGATGATGATGATGATGATGATGATGATGATGATGGTGATGATGATTAGAATAAAAAAATATTTAAATGTATTCACAGAAATCTGCCATGAGGAGGGGTAGGACCTCAGACTTTTGGCACTTTCTCCAGAGCCACAAAGGGGGGAATTTATAGATAATCAGGAAACATGATTAAAACTGAGGGGCCTGGTCAATGGGGGGACTAGTGAGTAAAACTAACAAGGCTTCTTGTGTCAAATTGCAAAGTCAAAATTAAAATGAGTATTTTATTGAATTTCTGGATGACGTACAACTGTAATTTTTTTTAAAGAATCCCAGATGAAAACGTCAAATGATGCAGTACTTTATATCAATGTTTCCATAAAAGCTTGATTAAAATTTAAAAAATATAAGATAGAGGAAATGAATGAGAAAGCAATTGAATTTAACTACAGTTGGTCAGTTTACGTCCTTCACTCCTCTGACTTATTGGCTTGAGTTCACAATAAGAGCAACCAAGGATTTTATTTTAGTGAGACTTCGGTAAATCTAATTTATGTATCAGATCACTATGTGAATATTACAAAGACTTTGGGGTACATTGTGGTTCACAGCAAACTCAAATCAGAAATCAAAAATGGGTAAATTTATTTCTCAAGCAGTGGTAATTTTAGTAATTTTCTTTAATTGCTAATTATCTACTTTGAGAAAATGCAGCTCTCTATTTATCTCAATAGGTCTTACTTAACTGAAAAGAAAACCAAAAGGTGCACACTGGTTTCAGTGTTTGGATCTGAATCAACTAGAAGACCTGATAAATAATACTTTTTTTCTGTGGACATTACTAAAATGATGCTCCTCTTCGTAAGATCATTTATTTTATGAATCACCCAGGCAGATTTATAGATAGCAATCTACTTCTTGCCCAAATTCTCTGTCTGTCCTCAAAGGAGTAGCTCATGACTAAATGAAATATAAATTCAAAGACCATTGTCAAAGCGTAAACCAACCAACCACACATGAATCATTGCTATGTACAGGACCATGTAAATTCTAGAAGCCTGAATTTAATTCATATCAAATGAAATACATTTGACTTTTCAAACACATATTGAACTTTTTCATTTATGGCCCTGTTTGGAAATGTACTAGCTGCTACAGAAAAAAAAAAAAAAATGAAGAGCTTTAATCAAAGTTGTTCGAATGGTAATAAAATCTGACCTAAATGACCTGATTTTTGTTAATCACTCCATATGGGGAAAAAATGTGAAGTTTCAACTTTAAGTGGGCTTTCCACAATACCACAGACGCTATTGATGTAAAATCACAAATAAATTCAGTGAGCTGCAGTCTATTGTTATTTAAAAATTAACATGGTTCAATTCCACCTACATAGCATTTTTGTTATTAGATGACAAAACTCCTGACAAGCTTAACTTTATGAACTAACAGACGCCATATGGGAGAAGTAAAGGAGCATAAATTGCTTTTGGTTTTATAGAGATCAGTGTAAGCATAAAGATACCGTAGACTACAGTACTATAAAGCTTACTGTAGTAAAACATCAGATAGGTTCCTGTCAGCCGAAAGGCTTTTCTACACAATTCTGCAGCACACGCAATGTTTAGTACTGTGTAACGTAAGTGGAGCAAGCTAAGATCCAGTGACTCCATTGGGCGTGGTCAGCTCTGAAGACAATCAAAACAAACATTGCACTGTACTCCAGATAAAACCCACCCTTACCCTTCTCATTTATTATTATTATTATTATTATTATTATTATTATTATTATTATTATTATTATTATTATTATTATTATTATTATTACCAGGGATCATACACTGCTGAGACAGTCCTGAAAAACAGTATTTTTCCTTCTAAATTTAGTAAGTTTCTATATTTTACTCTAAATCAGCTGTACTACTGTACAGCTTTTGAAGGTAATGTTTATCAAAATGCAGTTTTTTGTGTTTTACATATTTTTTTTAAATCTGTCACCATGTCCTGACAATATAATATGAGACACATAATCTGTGAAAAAAAATCAAGCTCCTCTGCCTCCTCCCTGTGGCCCTACTGCCATCTGCAGAAATACACAGCCCCTGGTTAAAAACAACCAATCCGAGTCGGGAGGAGGGTCTAAACACTGTCAATCACACTTGTGCATGCGCTGCTCAGACCCTCCCTTTTCTGATCTGCTGTGCTGTAAACATAACTGTCTAATTAATTATTAAATTGGTTTCAAACTGAATGTGGCAAGACCTTAATGGAAATTATAAACCCAAAATTATCAGGAGATGAGCACACACAAAAAACGCTAGTGGTTCTTTTTCTGACTTTCATCAGGTTGAGTTGTGTCCGTGACTCCATCCACCTTCCAATATCATGACTGACGTACTACTGTGAACTCCTTCTCACGGCTACTGCAAAAAATTATCCATCTCACCCCAGGGAGTGTAAAAAAGAATTGTGCAACCTAGATCCTCCTTCAGTAGCCAACTTTCTCCTCTGAAGAGAAGCTTTTCAGATTGCACAGCAAACGTTTTTGTCCAGTGTTCAGATACTTCTGTGATTCCAGTTCACCAGGAGTCCTGTTAAATTCTCCCTCTTATGTTCAGAGAGAGGAAATTATGGGGCATACAACACAGTAATCACTTCAACAGTGCCATCTAACACTCCACAGCACCTTGACAGTTTTACCAAGCACTCACTATTGCCCCAGTGCACCTATCTTTTTTTTTTTTTTTTCTTGAGGAATCAGACAAAATGAAACGACCTTTTCTTCAACTGCACATGTTGCTCAAGGCAGAAACCCTCCACAAAAAAATAAAAAAATAATTAAAAAATTCTCCTCTTTGCCCAACAGAGGGAGCATGGACTCTTTACAAGAGATGTGAATAGTGTACGGTGACCAAAAATGACACGGCTTCACGTCAACAAGTATTCACAGTATTTCTTGTTGTTAAAGAGTTCATGCCCTATATGATCATTCAGCACATCTTGGTAAAGGAAGACATTTCCTGAAGCTTCACAGACTAGCCAGAAAAAAAAATAGTGAAGTAGCACTAGATCTCTAGTGATTCACACAATGCACTTACCAGGAAATCTGAACAGATAGACCAATCTTTTAGGAAACCGTCTGTACCAAGAATGGATGCTGAACCCTCAAGTGGTGCAGCAGACCTGGCAGAGATAACAGGTTGTGGTAAATCTCTTCAGCTCATGGGAAAATGCTCATTGCCCCAGTGAAGCATCTCTTCCAGATGCTCCACTGGGCATGGAGGTGCTGTTATACTCATGGCCGAATGTGTTTCTCTCTGTCCCCCCATGTCTCAGCCTAATATCCCCAACTCTACTCAAGGTGAGAGAACAGGGCTTGACTTTGATTCTGGTGGCCATTGAAACCCTGAGTGGTGGAGATAATCCAAGTTCTGTCAGCAGAACCATGGCCCCTCCTCACTCTCAGGGACCTTTGATCTCAGGTTCAGAGAGAGATTTATGATCCACATCCAGACAAGCCAGACAAGGTGGCTATTAAAAGGTGGACCCTACATGCAGCAGATCTCCCTCCAGATGTCATAGAACACTTTCAAAATGTAAATACTTCTTCTACTTGCTCTTTTTATAGTGGTTAATTGCAAGTTTTTGATAACTGGTATGTGGAAAGACAACCCAATCCTTTCAGTGTTGGGTGGTGGATGTTCTCTGCTTCCTGCGGCGCTTATTGGAGGGAATATCTTTCCAATTATTAAGACCTTTGTAGCTACAGTTTCAACTCATCAGGTAGAGTTTGATGATAAACCCGTGGGGCCTGAAATATACAAAGTGAAAAGTTGAAACCAAAATTCAGGAGTTTTAAATTGTCTATATGTCGCTGTTTCCCACAGGGAAAGTACTGGAGAAATTTGACCAACTGCTCTCTCTTCTGCTCCTCCATCTATTTGTCATCATTTGTCGGATTTCCTCTGTGAAAGGCAAAACATGAACACTACTTCAGTCTCAAGTCCTGTACTATAACTCCCCCCCCCCAAAACTTCTATTGTGCAAAGTTTTTCAAGACCCCAGCCTCCCTGCAGTTCAACTCCTGTTGGAAAAAAAAAAGCATTCCATTTAAAATAGAGAAGTGATTGACAGGATGTGGATATGTTGCTGTTTAAGCCTCCTTAAAACTAATCATTATAACTATCCATGGTTGTCTCTGATTTCTGTCAGTTGATAGGAAGCACTGTCTTCCAGTCATGTGGCAGTGAGAGAGCCTGAGTTTGCGTCTTCCTCTCCTCGTGGTGTACTGTTCACAGGACTAAACTGACTTTATGATGTTGCTGACAGGCATGACTACTATGATATTTAAGTTTTCAGCAGATAAATGTTATTTTCTTATCTAGAGCTGCTGTTATATGAATAATAATGAATACCTCTAATGTTTTTTTTCTGATTTTCGTATATGTTTCAACTATTTTCTTCCATACCTTCTAAGTTGAGATGTCACAGCTTGTGGATAAGATCCCCCAAATGACACTGTCTCTCTCTGAAGCTGAACTATTTCCATTTGGAAATCTTTCATGATTATGTTTTTTGATCAGGCAACAACTTTTCAGTTCCAGCATTGGATGAAATGTAACCTGACCATCAGGTTCTGAGATATGCTGTCAGGTGTGCGGTCAAATCGGCAGAACCATGGGTACCAGAGAGCTTTTGGAGATGAGAAAGAGGAAAAGGGAGAAAAAAAATAGAAAAAATATTTCTACATAAAACTAACCTAAAACAAGTGAACTGGTTTGGTTTAATTTAACTGAGGAAAAACCGGTGTATGTATTTATTTTTTTTCAGTTTATGTAAACTTCTCGTGTCAGCTGTACACAGTACATTACACATAGATGATTCTACGTTTATTTTGTTTACATGAGACAAAATTGCTTTGCATACAGTCCAGGAATGTCAGATTATTTAGCCTGGTCCCTGTGGATTTAGTTTGAAGGTCAGTTAGCTTGGTACTGTGGGAAGGACTGCTGCAGTTCTCATCTGTGCAGCTCGGCAGAGAAAACTGAGGACCGACAAAGATGGACAAGAGCACCATCAACAGGCTGCAAAAATAAGGTTACCTTAGTTCACTCATATAGTCTGTAACCTCTGACGAGTGCATTCTGAGAAACGGTAACAGAAGAACCTGCAAAACTTTGCAAGTTGGTAGAACATGGATTTAAAACAATCTCAAACAGTAGGAGACAGGGTTGTTTGGGGTGCATCTATCCCCACTAGCTCACCTTTATGCCTTAAGCCCCTCTTGATTTATCCTTCCCATTCATTCTCTCCTCCTTTTCCTACTCTCCTTCTCCCCCCCCACCCCCTTGGCTGTGATTTCCATCTATCTTGTCTGTTTGTCCCTCCATCCTCTGCTCTGACCAAACTATGTTATCTGTTCCTCCTTTTTTACTTAAAGAAACGCGGTCAACCTGGCCGTGCTAAAACTCAACGAGCAGGGCCTGTTGGACAAATTGAAAAACAAGTGGTGGTATGACAAAGGAGAATGTGGCAGCGGGGGAGGGGATTCCAAGGTTAGCCCGCTCTGTCTGCCCCACCCGCCCCTCCCCAACTACTCAATGACAGGGGCCGCTCACAAGCTGCAGGAGCTTGTGATGGCCCCGTCCTTGGAGAGTGTGACACATGCATCTGCCCCGCCGAAAGGTTTATGGACCATACAGGGAAGGAAAAACCCCTCAAGATATTCACTTGCAGAGAGAAAATATTTTATAGATACAGAGATTAGTGTGCAGTAAGGAAGCCCTTATTTCAAAAGAAGTATTTCAAAAAGTCTTTTTTGAGAGAGTTAATTGGTTTGACTAAATTCCAGAAGGTAGAAATTCAACAAATCATCAAAAAGCTTTATTTTATCATTGTGCATAACATATTATTAATTTCACTATTGACTTAGTAAGCATCTTCTAAAATGAGAAACAGAAGAAAGCAATGACAAAATTTAAGTGATTAATATTAGCACATAGAGAGCAATTACTGTGAAGACAGGAAGATATCACCCCTTGTGGCTGCTCTGAGTATAGGAGAGAGAGAAGCTAATCAGTGGTATGAGGACTACACATTCAAATTGTATCCAGTCCTTAACTGTGGAGTTGTTGTACTTACAGATGTTAATTAGGTAATTTCTGTATAACAACATTTGTTCTGCATCTGAAGATGAGGGCGGCGTTTTGAATTATCGAAGTGTTTATATAAAAAGTACAACATCTCACATATTAAAAAAAAACAAGGAGATTATTTAAATACATGTAACCAACTTAAAACTAAAACTAAACTTTATAGTTAGCCATTCTGTAATTACAGACTTAGTCATAAATAGTTGTTGACTCAGTTAAACTCATTTTTAGTAGTTTTTCTATACCTTCACTGTAATGAACCTCCCAAAGTAATATCACTGTGACGCCAATTAAATGTATTTTTATTTATTTGTGCAATATAGAGTTGGGGCATCACCAACTTAGAAATTATGAAGACACACCAAGATAATTTAGATTAATCGTTTTGGAAGTGTGCCTGTGCAAAGTTGGGTGCCAGTCTAACCATTAACAGAAGATGTTGCATTAGTTTACTCTATATGCAAAAGCGTTCTTGGCAAAGTCTGGATTAATTACAAAATGGATCAGATTTAGAGCTAACCAGCAGAAAAACTTAAGCTGAAATAATCGACTTTAACATTGCAGTAACAGTACATTCAAAGAACTGTAGCGACTAATTAATTATATCAAACCAAAATTGATTTAAATAGTTGATGATATCTTAAGCTTCATACTTTAAGTTGGACAAGTGTAGCTCTCTCTCTCTCAGTAGCAGCATAGAGCTAGCTTGATGCTAATAGACCTGTCTTGATAGTATTTTCTTTCTGGTTCATTGTGGAAATTAGCAGGGGCAGAATGAATGTGTTACCATGAGTGACAAAGGTGGGTCCCACTCATATGTATGTAGCTCGACTTAGCTCCTTGTAGCCTCCCATCCCCCCAGCCCCTCCTTAAACGAGCATACACACATGTACTCAGTGGGATCCAAGCTAGGTCACTTGTATTGTATGTAATCAAAGTTTTCTATGTGACTTGAGATGTTCAATGCAAATGTGAAATACCATAATAACATAAAATAACATGACCTATGATGTTATTTATGTTATTTTTACACGCAAAGAACCCCGGTAAACCTTGCAGTTTTGAAACTGAGCGAAGCAGGCGTCTTAGACAAACTGAAAAACAAATGGTGGTATGACAAGGGAGAGTGTGGACCCAAGGACTCTGGAAGTAAGGTCAGTCTCACGCTGCTGCGGCCTGCAGAACGCTAGCCTAAAACTCATCTTGAATGCGCTACAGATTACTGCAACTACTGCCTTAGAAGTACCTTTTTTCAAAACTTTCTTAATCAGCCCAAAATAAATGATAAGCATG
Source organism: Gambusia affinis (assembly GCF_019740435.1). Classification (NCBI taxonomy): domain Eukaryota; kingdom Metazoa; phylum Chordata; class Actinopteri; order Cyprinodontiformes; family Poeciliidae; genus Gambusia; species Gambusia affinis. Next base: position 18,134,225 of record NC_057873.1, read on the forward strand.
CTTGACATACAATTTAATGGTGATTTCTTAAAGTGGGCTATTTTTATTAGATTAAATTAAGGTTCTGGTTAACCCCAGACCAGAATAATAGCAAATACTTGTCCAGTTTCTGTAGCAATCTGCGGCAACACCATCTTCATTACAGTTCCAGTGGTATCAGAAATTCCCACCATTCATAATTTTTTGTTTATTCTCATTTGTTACTTTAGATTTGATGTCTTGAAACAAACCTACTCTTGGGAGTAGTGCTGATGTATTATAGTTATTGTCCCTTGCTTTTGTTCTTCATATTTTATCAGAATAGGATAATTTTACATTACTTATCTTTATAATAAGGGCTTAAAATACACATTCAAAGTTTTCTTTCACTCTTTGCAAAAATAAAATACTGAACCATTTAAGTAGATGCTACTAGGCCTGTCACAATAACAAATTTTGCTGGACGATAAATTGTCCCAAAGGTAATTGTGATGAATGATAATGGTGTTTTGAGACCATTTTAAAGTAATGTAGTGGCAAAATGTAAGAATACATTCTCAAAGATGAATAAACTTTAAATCAGTGAACATTTAGCACTGGAACCTTAAGACATTTTAAATATCCAAAATAAATAAACAAAACTAAAGAAGCAGCAAAGGAAATTAATTATGAAGTCTCTGGAAACACAATTGTCCTTCAGAAATGGCTATTTAAAACCAAAGCACCTAACTGAAAACTTTTGACATCCAGATTTTGGTAGAAAAAGAGAATAAAGAGAAAAATCATAAATCAAGCAACTGGAAATTATGGAGTTTGTTTTAATTTATTATGTGATTGATTTATTGCTTATTGTGACAGGCCTAGGTGCTACTAGAAAATATTACTCACATTAAGTTCCAAAATGCAATAAACCTCTTAATATTGTGTAATGATTTGAACATTATTTTTCATGGAATGTTTTCCAATAGAAAAATAAGTAGCATGCACCTGTGAAGTTGAAGGAAATTGATAAATGGTTTTCATTTTAACTTGTAATAAAAATGTGATGTACATTTGTATTTAGCCTCCGTTAGTCTGATATTCTCAAAATGAGCCACTACTGTTGCCCTCAGATGTTACCTAAAAAAGCTTTTGTTTATGGTGAATCTGTGATTGTGGCAAAAGTCAAAGTATTGACTCATCAGGGCTGAGTACATATGCATGCACCACACTATTTAGGGTCTTTTCTAAAAAAAAAAAAAAAAAAAAAAAAAAAAAGATTTGAAAACTGTATAATTTTCCTTCCACCTCACACTGATGTACTACATTTTGTTAATTTATTAGATAAATCCTAATGAAATTACAAATATAGTCAAATTATATGAACTCCTTCGTAATGCAGGTAAATTCCCTTTGAAATGGTTACAAATGTAGCCAGACGGAGGAATAGAATTGTATGCACAGAAATCTGAATTTTTTTCCCAAATATGGTCAGAAATGTTAACAAATGGTAGTAAAATTATAAACATCTCAATCTTAACTGAATGAATAGCCTTATGTAAAATGAGTTATTCCTAATACATTTAAAACGGCAATATGTAACTTTTTTCTATATATATTTATTAAATCTGTCGCCGTGTTTTGACAGCGTAGAATGAGACGGATAATCTGTGAAAAACAAAAATCAAGCTCCTCCACATTTTCCCTGAGCTACTATTGCAATCTGAAGAATTGCTCCGCTCTCAAAAATAATCAATCAGAACCAGGATTGGCTCTTGTTCTGATTGGTTCACAACCTATCAGAACCAATGAGCAGCGAGGTCAATCTGAAAAATGTGCTAATAGCAAAGAAACGACTTACCGTTTATGCTAACTAGCCTTATCATCTGTGGCAAGCTATGTTGTGGTGAACCATCTGTAGTATAGCAGATAGCAAAGCGAAGAGGGTGAGCATTTAGAGTGATTGACGGCTCTGAGACCCTCCTCCTGTCTCTGATTGGTTGTTTCTGATTGGTGTATTTCTGCAGTTTGGACTTGGAGTACTGGGAGAAGGTAGAGGAACTCAAAATTTTCACATTCTCTATCTTATACTGTCATGACATAAAGATAATCCTTACAAATATGTAAAAAAATATATATTTCAGAAACGTTACATACTGCAGCTTTAAAGAATATCGTCTTAAGTCCATAAAAAACATGCTTTAAATCAAACAAGAGCTAACATATTTTCATATTATATTTTTATGTAGACATAGTTACATCTCCTCTCATTAAAATTATTTTCACTTTCTTTTTGCGTAGTATTAAAATAACTTATACAATATAAAAACCTCTGTATGTTTCTAAAAATATTTGTAGGTTACTGTCTTTTATTTATTCTCAGAAATTTTGAAATCTGTTTGTAGTTGTACTTTTGTGATAAATGTGTTTTTAAATGTGTTTTTCGTAGTGTTTGTGGTGGCAGTAGTGAAACTTGTAGCTAGTATCATGTAATATTGTGATTAGTCCTATTACTTTAATGTCTTTGTCAGTAACATAAAAAAACTTACATCAACAGAATATTTGTTATTTTGTGTTATCTTCTTTTCTGTGTCTAACTCACTCTTCCTTATTCTCTCTGTTTCTTCCCTCGTTTCACCCCTATTGATCACTTTGTCTTTCCATTCGTCATCCATTCGACTTTTTTCACTAATTTCTCCTTTACTCATCCATATCTTTTCTCTAACCATCTTTTTTTTTTTTTTTTTTTTTTTTTTACAAACACCTTGACTCCTCCGTCCTTCCCTCGCTCTTCCTTCCTGCAGGACAAGTCGTCTCAGGCTCTAAGCCTGTCCAACGTGGCTGGAGTCTTCTATATCCTCGTTGGTGGCCTGGGTCTTGCTATGCTGGTGGCCCTGGTCGAGTTCTGCTACAAGTCACGGGCCGAAGCCAAGCGCATGAAGGTGGACCTTAGCCCCCCCCACTGCCCCAGCCCCTCCCCCAGCACCCAGAATCTAGCCACTTATAGGGAGGGGTACAACGTGTACGGCTCCGAGGGGGTCAAGATATAGGGGTAGGATTTAGAGGCTCCCATACATAGGTGGGGTTATGGTGGTGTTGATCATGGTGGTAGTGCTGTAGAGTTTGTTTTGTGGAGGCTGTCGCGCCACGTTCTTGATGTGATGAGGATGTGGTCAAGCATTGTGGAACCAATGTACCATTTTTGTGTTTTGGCTGTTTTACTTTTGTTTTGTTTTTGTTTGTTCTTGTTTTTTTGTTTTTTGTTTTTTTGTTGGGGTTTTTTTTTTACTTTACTATCCCAACATTTTCTTGGGTTATTTATTTATTTTGGCTTTAAATATGGTTTGTGCTTCTTTTGTGATTGAAGTTAGATTTGTGTCACCAAAACTTGGCTCCATTGTCTTTGGCTGCAGATCATGAGGATGATGGTGATGATGATGAATCTGATGATGATGATGAGGAGAATGACAGTGATGGTGAAGCTCTTGGCTGATAAACAGACTAGGCACCTGCATTGTTATTTTAGTAAATTCATAATAATATTGGGATGAATCAGGGACGCACAACTCCAGTGACATACATTACCTGCATGATTAAACTTCTAAGTAATTCATTTTTTAATTCATCCATGTATTTTTTTGAAAAATATAACACGTTAACTATTATGAGTTAGATGTATGATCTCTTGTGATATTACATCAATAAAGGACAAGGCAGCAAATACAGATGTAGACAGATTCTAAATTAAACATTTGGTTTATATTTTTACCTAAATATTACCATTTCAGCAACAATAAATGTAATATTGGTAGTAATTATCTATTAAAAATTATTATTTTTTTTTTTGTTGTTGTCAAACAGTAACAAAGTTAGTTTATTTTTGTATCTTACCAACCTGGGAGCATAACCTTGTTACCAAGGTTCTCCTCATTAAAATTTGTGACTGCTTCTGGCAACAAATTAATTAGCTACTGTGTGGACAGCAATTATCATGAATTTGTTTCTGACTAGACCATGTTTAGGTGACCTGATAATGTGACTGGCATCTAATGAAGAATGTGAAGTAGAAGCTCCTAAAAGGGTACACATTCTTATTTTAGCAACTTTTCAACTACATTCAGGCCTAAAGTAGTCACAGTTGAAATCAGATGTTTATATACACACATAAAAAGACGTATACATAATCATTAATCAAGAAAATAGTTCATATCCTACGTACAACAATAGTCTATCTGACACCATAATCTAGATCACCTATATAAAGAAGAAAGGTAAAGATACATAAGATTTTTTGTTGTCATAAAAGTGCCCTTAAAATACCTGAATTTCTTTGAAAAGCGATAAAAATCTATTTATTATTTGTGCTTTTAATAGTTACTGGTTGTATGGCTCTAAAATATGCTATATGAAGTCTTATAGATAAAAAAGAAATAGGACTGCAACACTGTGTACTTTTAATTTATCTTTGCTTACTATCATTTGACAACCTACATATTTAGTCATTTATTTGCAGCACATTGCTATTTTCACTTTGTTCTCGTTCATCAATCCGATCAAAATAGTGACATTTATGATTGAATTAGGTGTTGTGATCATACATTTTCCAAACAAAATGTTCCTTCAGGATGTAAAAGGCAGAGCTAGAAGTATATTTTCAATTCAAGAAACCAAAGATAAATGAGAGCACAGTAAGTTCTGTAGGAACTCTGATTGCTATTAGCTAACAGCGTTTTCACTCATGCATTGCATATTCACTGTCTCATCCGCAAACTGGAGTTGTGCAGCTCTGCTGTCGATCATCCAAACGGCCCTGTTTGACTTATTCCAGTCCTGGCAACTTTAAAACAGCCCACCTACTTACTTTGCATCAATAGAGAGGGATAATTGATGAGCAAACACTTCATATAGAACAGCCACTCAGTGATGTTGCAAAACCATGACTCATGTTTACTGATAGCACCGAGCAATTACTGTGGGGGTAGGTGGAAGAATATGCTGAACCCAGCTCTATTGGCCTGCATAGCAAACCATTCAGACGTAAAACAAGATGTATTTCACCTCCAACTAAAGTGGCTCAGTCTACGCCCAAAATAAAGTATTGATGATTAATCAAAGGACTCGAGGTATAGTAATTGTCAGCTTCAAGATTGGCGTTTTATCTGCTAAATATACTGGGAGACAATAATCAAAAGCTGTTATTGAAATGTTATTTTAAAAATCTTGCCATCTGGACTTGAACGCTAAGACACACATAGCGTTTTGTTTTCTGTAAGTGTAAATAAATCATCCATTAAGAGGGTAGGTCTGAGTCGAAAATCTGTAAACAAAGAGTTATGGCGCTCAGAAACATGAGGTTTTATTTTCAGGCAGCAGCCGCAGCTGTTGCATCACTTGGTTGCCTGTTTGCGTGAAGCAGAGGTGTGACCAAGTCACTGTGTTGCAAGTCTCAAGTAAGTCTCAAGTAAAGACAGGTAAAGTCGAGTCAAGTCTCAAGTCAGGAACCTTTAATTTCAAGTCATTTCGAGTCGTTTTTATTTTGTATTTTTTTAATAATTTGCAATTATACATAAAATTCAAATAATAGACCATTTGTTCTTTTTAAAATATGTATTTATCTCAAATGATAGAACGTGTGTAGCTGAACACAAAGTATAAAAAACATTTTTAAATTGGACCACTTTATTGCGCAGTTCTGTTAAACTTGATATTCAATAAAAAAAGACAAAAATGCTGACATTTCCACAGCACAATACAAAGAACCATAACAGCAGTTTTTTCCTCTTTTCTCTGACCTGGTCACTGAGTGAACATGTATTTTTAAGTGTCCATGTTTTGAGTGACATAAGAAACAAAACAAATATATCAACTGAACAATTAACAGAAATCTGCAATTGAGGATACTGTATTTCAGTTAACTATTCTGCATTGCATTTGCAAAAGACCAAACTGACCAAAAGTCTGTCTGTCATTTGTGCACGATGAGGACGTAAAATGATGCCACCATAGCTGAAGACGCGCTCCACTGGAGCACTGCAAGCAGGCACTGCCAAAACTCTGGTGGCCACATTAAACAGTGAAGGAAGAGTGTGCATGTTCATTGCCTAGAACAAGAGGGCGTTCTGTCCATCAGCAATATGGAGGTAATGACTTAGCTGTAGTGCTGGACTTGTCTGGACATCCTTCTTCTGCCTCTTACAATAAGCAGCAAACAGTCCTCCATCGTCACAGTCCTTTTGATCTTTATCACCAGGAGTCACGTGTTGCTCCAACTTTGCAGGATCTGCAGCATTTTCCTTTTTCCTTTTTTCTTTCCCAGCAAAGCTATACTACTTGGAAATGGGTCTGTGCGACATGTGACAGTCACGCCGGTCAGTGCATTAAGTCAAAAACAGTTGACTTAATGCACTGACTGCAGTAAACAATATATTGTCAATATAATTTCCCAACGTAGATGTCTTCAAATACACCAACCATCCTTAGATGGTACTAGACCCGGCTCGTCATCATGATGGGACAGAGAGACTCTGTTCCCTGTGTTCAGGTCCAGAATCTGCTTGCTGTTCCGGAGCCCCGCTCACTATCCACCGGCTTTCTGAGCTAACAAGGTGCACATTGAAGGACCGGATTTATGGTAAATCATCACCAATTTAACCGGGAGTACACATGCTAACACGAAGTTAGCTAAAGCCAACTATGTTACAGCAAAAGAAAAGTGCCACCTACCGATCTTTGTGAAGCTTCAAATGCCGGACAAAGTTGGACGTCATGGCATCTCCATCCGATATTCTCTTCTTGCATGTTTTACAAGTTGCAGTTCGTTTTTTAGTCGAAAGTTCATAACCTACGTAGCCAAAAGAAATTACTTGCGGAAGCATATTCGAGCGGTTATTTCGTATTTCGTTCCCTGATCTCTGTAGCTTCGCCGCGTTTTTTTAAACGTCCAAATCCTGTTAATTTGATTGGTTGTGCTGCAGCTACGTACACATCCATACATAAGGAGAGAGGAAAAACATAGTGACGGTCTGCGCATATTGATACGGAATGAGTGAAATTAATTAATGACGCCACTTTATAAATAATGTGTTTTAAATTTTAAGACTTTGAGTAAAAAATATCAAGTCTTTTCAAGTAAACAGCTTCAAGTCGAGTCAAGTCCCAAGTCAATGGCATGAAAGTCAAAGTCAAGTCCGAGTCTTTGAGCATTTTTTCAAGTCAAGTCTCAAGTCGTGATTTTAACGACTCGAGTCTGACTCGAGTCCAAGTCATGTGACTCGAGTCCCCACCTCTGGCGTGAAGTGTTAACCACATCTGACCACTGTAGTCAGTCACTCCCTTTCTATAAATCTTAACGTCTAACAGAAAATAAACACTCCTTCACATTTTCCTTCTGTCTTTCCGAGGTCCTCACCTTCCCAATTCTATCCTTTAAAATCCACACCTGAATCTCACAAACTACAGAGCCTCAACCCAGAAATGCATGTCACCCCTAAATGCAGATGTCTACTTCCCGAATCGTGTCTACCTATTGTTTGTTGACTGTTGCCTGCTTTGGCATTTGTAAAAGAAAACTGTACATTATGATTACACAGCATATGGAGATGGAGACATGAATGTGTTGTTTAGATTGCATTTAGCCCATTTTTAGTTTAGGTTTTTAAAATTACATATAGGCCATGTGCGACATTCAACCGTAGAGCAAAGTTGAATTGTTTTGCATGCAAATGCATTTTGTTCCCTTTAGAGTAGCAAAATTATTTTTTAACAGCTTAACAAAAATTTACTGGTGGAGCTTTTGAGCAGTATGAATAAAGTCTCTACAAACTGTCTCTACTCCATACTGCAATTATGCAATATTAATAAAAAAAAATCTAGCTGAACAGTCAAGTGTGCATTTCTTTTGATGCATACTTGAACAGGTGTTCTCTCCTGGAAGTACGGAGTTTCAGCCAGTAAACTTTTACTCAAAAAGTTTGCTCTTAGAATATGTTTTAACCAAAGTATTTTCTCCAACCAATAACCTAAGAACAAATCACTGAGAACAAATCTACTAATAATCTGCTTTAGCAAGCATTTTAAAATTGTTTCCCAAAGCTCATAGTTGCATTCTTCTGATGTCAATTTTACAATTTGATAAAAAAAAAAATTAAAATTAAAAAACTAATTCAAATTCAGGCAATATCACACAATGATAACATAAAAGAATAAACAGTATTTTTGCATATCCTTTTGCTTAAAGAAATGATGTAGAAAAGGAAAAGTAATCATGTTGTTTTTTGTTTTGTTTTTGTTTTTTTTTTCTATTGCGGCACATTATCCTCCAGATTTACTGGTACTCCAGAAAAAGATGTGTAAAAGCTCAAAAATGCATTATTCCTTTTATGCACATTACAGTTTTTCTCAGTCGCTTTTGTACATTTTTCAGAGCAGAAGTGAAATTCTCAAAACTACTTGTGCATCCTTTAAATCCTCCTGTCACTTGTCCACATCGAAAAAAAACCTGTTTCTCATTTCTTTCAACAAGTTTGGTATATCTATTCAAGTGATTGTATATGATTCTTCACTTTTTTCCTACATTTTCAATTGCTTATGCCATGTGGATCAAAATGAGTCTCTGTTGAATTGTCCCCACAGCATTTAAGCACAAGTTCGACATATAGACTGGCTTTTGCTGATAATCCACGGTGTTTTGCTTCTTGTACAAATTTTTTTGAGAAGGGCACTTACTGTTTTGCAGATGTCGAGGATGATTCAAGAAATTTACCAAAGCGGCTGAAAAAAAAAAAATTCAAAAGAAAATAAAAAGGAAACAAGAAAAATAATTAGTTTTACGTAAAATAATTTTGTCATTGTTACAAATTGGAAAGAAAGAATGATGTGCTATTCATCATAGCACTTCATGATGAATAGATGAATAGCACATCGTATGTATATGTATGTATGAACCTTCAGAAAATGCCTGTGACAAAGATTAAAATATGGCTGAAAAAAGATTCATGTTTATCATAACTCCATATAGGTGGAGGTTAAAACTTGTATGTGCAATTAGATTTTTATAAATATTACGTAAAGACTTCTAACAGATTTTTCCCAGATGTGCCAATAAATGTGGAGGACGCTGTATATGTTGCTCTATTTGTGTGACGGTGATAACGTGAGTGTATATTTATATGTTGTGTGCACAGGCACATGCATGTGTAAGTGGTCTGGGCATGTTGGTCAGCAGAAATATCCATGTGTTCAGTGAATGAGTTGCATTTATCAGATGATTCCCATGTTTCTGTGATGACTTTAAAAAAAACACAAAAAAAAACAAATCATCTCTCCACCTCCTTCCTATGTCCTCTCCATCTCTTCTCACACAGCTCTCTTTCTCTGAAGCCATGCGGAATAAGGCCCGACTGTCCATCACGGGAAGCGTGGGGGAGAATGGCCGCGTCCTGACTCCAGACTGCCCCAAAGCCGTGCATGCTGGTCACGCCTCCCTCCGACACCCCGGCCTTGCAGTGGTCTCCTCCGGACTGCCCTGAAAACCAAAAACACCTGCCGTGCCTTAACCACACACACAAACATGAAGACTATGAAATCAAAACACACACACACATAAACACACAAATGCTTGCAGCATATCATATTCACACACACACACACGCATTATAGAGACAGAAAACTGAACAAAAATACTCAGAAACAGAGACATTTTTAAACACTTGAATACACAAGAGCGAACTCTGCGAAATCATTTCACCTTCCTGCTGCCACTGGCTCAATTTACAAAAGACAAAATGAACTAAAACTGTGAAGTGAGAGGTCCAGAAAAAGAAAAATGAACAACCAAGACTTCACAGTTACCTATAGCATTAAGATATTTTTTTCTTCTTGATGTTTTTTGTTTTCAGTTTTGGGAAAGGATGATATTGTGATCATTTCAAGCCAACGTAAAAGCCAGCACAGATTTTCATTATTACAAAAAAAATAATAATCTGGGACAAAACCACAAATCCAATCAGACCATGATGATGGTGGCAATAAAGATGATTGAATCTTTCGAAAACACCTAAAACACGCCCGTTCCTACTCTCTTTGGATATTAATGGCTCTTAAGCCACACCCTCTTGAAAAAGGCCTCAGTTATTCCCTGCAAACAGTATTTTCATGATCATCATCATGGTCACCATCTTTACTTGCCTGCAAAGTCTGCGTGTCAGATATTATAACTATTAGGAGACCAGAAAACTGTAAGCTTGAACGGTTAGACTGTGCAAACCTTCTCCTTTGCCACAGACTCTTAATACTAAATGAAAAAAAGCCTTTTTTAACGTACATACAGAATAATCTTTTTGCTCTAAGTCAGCTGGGTGATCAACTATTGCAGTACTGAAATAACCTCGAAATGTGTGGCTACTCTTTGCTAAGGAATACACAGAAATTTGTAAAAGAAAAATATATTAATTAATGTTTTTTTTTCATCAGTAGTAACATTATTTTAGTAAAACCACTAAGCAGACAGATGAATATTAATTTTTGTTAAGCAGCAATGGTAAAGTTTGAGCTCAAGAGATGAAAACAAACATATGGGCAGATCTTTAATGGCTCAAAATGCTTCTCAACCTAACCACTGGGAAGTCAGAGAACTTTGCAAACAGAAGTTGATGAAGGCTGCGTGGAACGTTGGTTTAAAAAGAAGTACAACCCAGAACTCAGATGCTACTAAAAAGGTGAGCTACAGTGCCTTTCAGAAATATTCGTTCTCCTTGAACTTTTCCATATTTTATTATAGTACAATCTCAAAATTCAATGTAATTTGTAAGAACTTTACAGATAATGGACTAACACAAGGTAAAGCAAAATTATGAGGTGAGAGGAAAATGCAACTTCATGTTGTTTCTTCTTTTGATCAAATATAAATTGCGAAAGTGCAGCATGTATTTGAACTCCCAGATGAGTCTTAAGTCTTTCTTCCAGAATTGCTCTGCATTTGCCTTTATTTGTCTTCCCATCGACTTTGACCAGCTGTCACCTCCTACAGGAAAAGCATCCCAACATTACCATCTTGTTTCACATATGACGTATTCAGGGTAGTCTGCAGCATTTTCTACAAACACAGTGTTCCATATTTAGGTTAAAAAGTCTAGTTTTTTAATCACTTTCTTCCACATTTTCTGAGCTCTCTGTGTGGCTTATGGCAAACTATAAACAGGACTTCTTTTGTCTTCTTATCTTACCTCTTTTCAAAAATATTTTTTTTCTTTCCCCTCTTCCACAAAGGTCAGAATTGTGGAGTGCATGACTAACAGTTCTCTTGTGTGGACAAAGTCTCCCACCTGAGCTATGAAACTCTACAGCTCTTCCAGAGTTAAAATGGCTTTTTTTTTTTTTTTTTTTTTTTTTTTTTTTTTGCTAATTCTCTGTTCTTTTCTTTCTGTATATCCTAATTAAATCCATTTTAAAGGTAATTGCTACCATTGGATTGAAATTAGGGGCAGCAGAGTGAAATGAATCAAGACAAGCTATTTTATACAAGGCACTTTGAATTGTCTTATTGCTGAAAATGTGCTATATATATATATATATAAAAAAAATTATCTTACCTTACCTTACAAATGCACCTTATACTTTTCAGTGTTTTATTTGTTGAAAATCTATCTTTTAACTTCAGCTTCATGATTATGTGTTACTTTGTGTTGGTCTGTCACGTAAAAGCCCAAATAAAATGCGTTAACATTTCTTTGGGTTAAAAAGTGCCACAGCGTGAAAAATGTCAAGGAGTATGATTCCTTTTCAAGGCACTGCTTTAGGCAAATTGAAATATTTCTTTGTAGATCTGCCCACAACGCAGTCACCACCAATTGTTTCCGCTGGCCATAATCAAGTTGAAAACCACCGGTCTATGAAGACTGAGTGCGCCTGATTGATTTTAAAGGCTTACAGGTACATTTCACAATTTAGCTGAAGCTCTAATGGGCACTTCGGTTGTTGTTCTACGCCCTCTGATTTTTCAGTGGCTGGGGCAGAGGTACCAGAAAGCTTGCTTTTTAAAACAGTTGTAAATAACTGCGTAGCAAATCAGAGCTCACCTGTCTATTTTAAAGCATCTTAGATAACAAATCATTGCAATAATGAACATAAAAAGAAAAATGCCACAACTTGTAATTAAGTAAAAACTCTTTTTTTAAATAAATCTACTTACTTATATATATATAAATATATATGATGCATATAAATATATCTATATGACAATAGAGAGCTATAGTAAACATTGATCACTGATTGTCAGAGGCCATGACACACATTCTGTTACATGGCTGTTTCTTTTGATAACTTGAGAACATTATGACGCTATAGTCATCGTGTGTCCTGATCCACACTGAATGTCCATCTGGCACTCGCATACACACACACACACACACGCATACACAATGTGCACATTTACATTGTCACATTCACAGGGTCAGCTTAAAGTGATCAGTCGAAAAGAAATGTCATTATCATCTTTTTTCTATATGAAAAAAAAAAAGCTTTTAAACCTCTCATTTAAAATCTTTCTGTTCATGAACAGAAATGATTTGAGTCATTAAAATTTTGTGGGAGAATGTAAGAAGTGGGTTTCCAGTTTCCATGGGTTTGGACTGTTAGAAGGACAACGCAGTGTGACGTTTCAAGAGTGTAATATTTTCGGGGCATTTCAAATCAACTTCGGTCCATTTTGTTGTCTCTTCTCACCAGGTGTGAGTCCCGCTGCAGATCGAAATCCAATGTTATTTCAAATTAAACAGGGTTTTTTACATCAACCAGTCCAGTTTTTTCTCTTTTTTTTAAACTCTTGCATAATGTATGGGATTTGTTTGGGCTTTCATACTTTCACTGCTGGCCCTGGATACAAAACAAATTACATATTACTATGATATCTAATGAGCTTTTGGCTAACAACAATGTGTCCCAGGAATGGATTTGCATTGCCGCTGTAATATAGCATGGCAGAGATTGTATTACAGAGATTGTGTTCATTTTACAGTCTGATGGTGTAATTGGGAGAATTTTTTTATACCTGTGCTTCCCCTTTGAGCATTTTTCTATCTTTCCCTTCCTCTAATTTTTCTAAAAAACTACTTTTTGTATTCCCTTTTGCAAATGAAAAGTGGTTTATTATTATGAGCAATAAATACACTGCCTAATAATGAGACAAAGGTAACTGATAAACCAACTGATATGAGGTTTGTGAAGCTGTTTGGTCCAGTTTTCACACAAAGAAAAATGAACAAAAATCCTATCTTCAAATTGATCAATTTAGAAATTTGGAGTTACCATAATTAATGTCAAACCTAATACTTTCTTGAAAATAAAGTTGTACTACAAAAAAGGTTTATAATTGACCCTTTTAAGTTGATCTACTAACTTTAATTGCTAATGTATGACTTTTTCTTTTCCATGAGTCACAACTAGAATATTTCCATAGGTTACTTATAAATACAGTATAAAATGGGAAACACACAAAAACATTTGATTAAGGTAGATCATTTAAAAAAAAAAAAAAAAAAAAGAAATGCCAATGAGAAAATAACTTCAAAGTCGAGACAAAGCTGGTTGAAGACCCATATTCTGTATGTAGTAGCATCAAACACAGTATGAAGAATGCTAAAGATATCTATACATGTATAGAAGAATTGCAGCAAAGGGTGACATCTGGGGGTTACAAAGTCTTCATATCAGTAACTTAGTACCTTCAGTGCATATCTTTACCAGGGTACCAGTGTTGGTGGATGGCGACATGCAAAAATCAGTCAGCTCTGAAATTATTCATTCGATATTTTATTCTATTTTTGACCAACCATGAAGTACAGTGCACACATTGTCCATTTGGAGTACGCTGGAAGTTGTCAAGAGAAGGTGACTTTTTTAACCATAGGAATGTTAAGGTGGGAGGAATTGCAATCACACATTTCAAACAAATCACACCGGTATTATTCCTGCAACCTTTCTCAGTAAAATAAACAAATCTGAAGCTTCAATCTGCTAAATAAAACTACTTATGCCTGAGTTCAACCACAAGATGAGCAAACTTTGCGTGAAAAATGGAAAAGCTGTGCGTTTCCATGGTTTCAGCATATGCAAAACCAGTTATTTTATGACATTGTTGTGGGGGTGGCAAGTAGACGGCAATAAGCTGTGCTATCAATATTCTGGCATTAACACTTTATCTTTTGTTTCTCAATGTTTTTCTACATGTTTTCTTTACTTTTATAGTAAAACATCAATTCCAAATCTGAGGTCTTTCTGTAATTTTTGTCATTGATCTCACATCTTTACTTTGATTTAGTTAGACAATATTCATAGTGTACTAATAAACTACATAAACAGGAGGGGGCAAAACCTTTACAGAGCTCACAGCCATAAAACGTGACAAAGTTTTGTCAGGTTTGTTCATTTAAAAACAAAACTTCCAAATAGTTAACAGCATTTCTAAATTACTGATTCTCAATTAGCCTCTTTTCATGGAACATTAGGGCCTTCAAAACAAATTGTTTTGTTTTTTTGCATTACAAAGTGCATTGCAGCTGATATTTGTTGGTTCTAGTATTTGGTTTGTTAAACTGGAAAGCTGCTTATAATCCCTAAAGGCCGCAAATCTCACCTCCAGTGTCCTTACAGCCTTTTTACAACCACAAAAAGCAAATAAAAAAGGTAAAGTTTGTCTGTAAAGATGTAGGCTTTACTGATTCGACTAAAGATTTGAGATAATAAAGCTGAAGGACGCTTGACATTTCATAATAAATTTTTGGTTTGAAAGTAAAAGTAATATTTGAAATCTTGAAATTTTGGTGGATGTGCGTGCCAAGTCATTCAAAGGTTTGTTTGTCAAGCTTTCATATCCTCCTCCTGTGGTTTTATAGAAAACACTCCCTGTGATCCTAAATCTAAAAATAAAGGTGGGCATTTTTAACATTTACAATTTTGATTTTGAAAACCTGCATTATTTAAACTAATTCCATCAAGTAAAACTACATGGCCACTTTTGAACAATGGATAGAAAAGACTCACAGTGCACCAGATGGCACAAAAAAAATCTTTCACGCTAAGTTTAAGAAGTAATGACAGTTCAATGGTTTTTTTTGTAAGCCACAATACACAGCAAAAAAAACTAAAACTAAATTTCATGCATCTTATTAAAGTGTGAAATATGTTAATTATGATCTTCTTTTATGAGAGAATTGCATTCTCTACAATAAAAAAAAAAAAATGCATTTTTAGCTTGTTTACCTCTGCAGCAGCAGATCATCAGCTCTTATATAGCAGAGTGTGAAGTGGTGCTTGTAACCTTGTGAGGCTTCACCAGAGGACTCTACAATCCTGTAAGTTTGATTATTACTTTGGGGGTTTTTTCAGCATTGACATGGACACTGGATAGAGCTAAATGCAGAGCAGGAAGGGTGGGGATTTACCTCTCAGTAGCACAGCATCCTTAAAGCTAGAACTCTATTGGAGTGTTTGGATCAAAACTTGTTCAAGTTATAAAGTGGTCCAGTCAAAGTCTACACTTAAAACCAACTGAGAATTTGCAAAAATAGTTGTTCACGGTTAATCTCAATCCAATATGACTTCAGCTTGAAATGTTCTGAAGCGAAGGCTTGAAAGCAAAGAGTTGAAAACGTTGTGTCTGAAAGAGCAAACTTGGAAAACACCCACCCTAAAAGATTTGCAAATGTAGTTGCATTGAATGATGGTTTGACAAAGAATTGTTCCAGGGGCACAAAATCCAAATGTGCACCACACTTTTCAGATTTTTAATTTGTAAAATACCTGACTGCTTCTCGCACAGCATGGCCGTCCAAAAGAGGACGTCTCATTTGGACGTTTTTAAAACTTTTCCAAATAGTTTCACACAATCTCAAACACTTCAGTGTCACTCAAAATAGGCACATAAACTAAAACCTGTCTGATAGAAACTCGTATTCGGTTGTGATCACACGCTCTTTCAGGGCAGATGTTGGTTAAAAGAGTTTGCATGTTGCCAAGCATATTGTGCTATCAAGACATTACAAGGCCATTTATAGATGCTTCCAAATAGGATATTCACTGTAAAGTGTAGCTGAAGATGAGATATAACACAGCAACACTCAACATAAAAGAAGACAAAATAAAGGCTTTAAAATTATATTAACATAGTTGCTTTGTATGTTTTCTTCAAGCTATTTTTGCCAGTCTTGATCTACTTGATGTTCTTCAGTTGTATGGATTCCTACAATTCTTTGCAAATTCATAGTTTTATAACGCTACACATGTGCAGCATTTAACAAGATATGAAAAAATTCAGAAGGGGAACTAGCACGAACTATGTTAAAAGTATTTGGTACACTTTGAAAATATTAGTTTTGGCACTTGTTGCCAGTTATAAGGGAAGGAATGGCAAATCCTTAACTGCTGCTGTGCTTCCACCTCTTCATCTTTAATGAAGCAAAACCAGTGTATTTTTCTAAAAACAAGTAAAACCCTGTGTCCAATTTTGTTGATGGAAAAAGCAGACACTGTTATGCATGCTGAGTCTATGTCTCAGTCAAACTGCAGACACAAAAGCAGAATTGTCATAGATCTCATGACTTTTAATGACGACGACGAAAAATAGAAGCTGCAGGTTATCAGGATGACATGGAGGAAAATTGGAGTACAATGGAAGAAGCCAGTGGAGAATAAAGGAGCAGCTAAATGCAGCTGGGACACAGTAGGTAGGGACAAATGAGGATTTGATTAACAGCTGGAAAGGGGAGCAGAAAGGAAGGCTGTGGTGTGGAGGAATAAACAAACAGAAACAAAGACAACAAAAGGGGAAAGGAAACCTGAATGGAAAACTGAAATAAATACTGATCAAATTAAACAAATCCAAAACACAAACAATGAGAACCAATGAACTAGCACATTAAATACTCTGAAGGGGACAGATATAAGAAAAACAAACAATGATAAAAATGATCTGATGAAACAAAAAATTATAGTAAAAGTGATGCCTTACCCTTCGACTCTTTTGAGAAGGCAATGTCTAGATCTAGAAGTGTGTAATTTCTCCATTTCTCCATTGAGGTCAAATACTGATGTTGGCAATGAAAACCTTGCGCTCAGTTTCTGCTCTAAATTATTCCAAATCTGCTCTACCAGGTCCGAACTCTACTTTTGTTACACTGAAGCTTTGGGAGTTACTTTATCATAGGGAGGCGGCAAAACCAACTCCTGGAAGACAGCCTCAAACCATAGCTTAACATAATGCTATGGAGCAAGTGTTGTTCTCTTCATCACTGCTAACGAGAGGCACACTTCACCACTCCAGAGAACATATAACTTCACATGGACCTCAAGTCAATTAGTGACTATGTGACACTTTTTTTTTTCCCACCAGGGGGTCTTTTTGTGGGCTCTAGTGTCCCTTATATGACAGGAAGACATGCGGCAAATGTCGCCGGGTCCGGGAATCGAACTCACGGCGGCCACGTTGAGGACTGATGGCCTCTATATGTGGGTCGCGCTATCCCCTACGCCACCACAGCACGCCCAACTATGTGACACTTTTAACAATAAACCTCAGGGTTAGGTTTGTGTGCAGTCTTACATTTGGTGCACAGATTAGCTCAGTGGTCAAGTCTAGTTTTATTCATTTGAGACTACTGTTCCTTTTGTTGCACCACTTTTGAGATCATAATCCATGTTTTTGTTACGATTTGTTTTAACTATTGCAACGTGTTTTACATTGTTCTCAGTCAGAAGTCACTTTTACCTCTCGAGATGGTTTTGAACGCTGCAACCAAGGCTAAGAAGAGAGGGTTCATTACTCAAATTTTAGCATCTCTAGTTTAGCATCTCTCAAGTTTGGAGTTGTGTGACAATATTTGGACACTTTGGCCCTCACCAGGAATTTATCCTCTCTCAGATACATTGGTCGCATCCACCATGATATATCACCGCTAACAGCTGACTGTAATATATTTAGTTGTGAGAAAATGACTCAAATTATTGCGTTATTGCACATTAATCTGTGAAATCCACTGAGGTCCACCCGTTCTTCTGCTTGTTGGAGTATTCTGCTTTGCTAGGTGATCGATTTTATACACCTGTTGCCATGGAAGTGATTGGAATGCCTGGATTCAAGGTTTTGTACGGATGATTCAATACTTTTGGCAATATAGTGCATGTAAAGTCTGACACAACAAAGTCTCTGCTGTCATCCCTCCTGCACTACTGAAAATTCCCTGCCGAGAGTTTGTCATTTAGGCTCCTTTATCAACCTCTGGGGACCAAACACTCCTAATGCAAAACAATCTCTGACAAACATTTCCCATCTATATTACACTAACACAAATACACATTCTCTCACACACACACATTACACTCCTAAATGCAGGGTTATTACTGACAAGAATTTCCCATTTACCCGAGGATGAAGGAAAATAACCATTTTGAGGATGTCCCTCCACCCTTTTAACCTTACACCTTCATGTGCAAATGCACACAGCACACATTCACAAACACCTTGGATCAACCTTTTTACCGCCCCTGCAGAGTTAAAACACCCTTTTCACCTTTTATGTTTTATTAGCCCGGTTTATCTCATCTCTGTCTCATCTTTGCATTTCATCCCCCATTTCTGCTCAGCCCCTCTTCCCCACTTTTCTTCCCCTCATTTCTCCACTGTTTTCACCCTCAATTCCTCTAATCATTCTCTTTACTCCCCCTCCTCCTGTCATATCTAATTTCTCCATTTTTGCATCCCTGTCTCTGGGGAGCAGATCTCAAACCCCGATTTCTCATCCACAGACCCGCACCTGTCATATCCACCCCGCCTGCTCCTTTCTTCCCAGCCATCTCTCATGACAGAGGGGAAAATTAAATTCCAGCGCTCTCTCCACACACACACACACACACACACATATATTTGCAGGTGTGTCAAATTGTTGTTGCAGAAGTACACGCCAGCATCTGGTGCGTTCTTGATACACGCTTCTCACACCACTGAGAAGCGTGCCACTTATATACCTACAGTCAATTAGACACGACATTAGATGACGACGGATGAACACTACAGGGTTGAATTAGCGCAGTGTTGTTTTCTGACTGAGCGAGAAGTTAATCAAATAAGCAAATTGTTTTTCATTTAATTACATCCAAAAACTGTGACTAAAATGTTTGTTTGAAATCAGTGTTAATTCAAGTATAACTAATTAGAAATTAATTAACAAAAAATAAATAAATAAATAACATTTGTTTCTGGATAATTACTCCTGATTAGGTATCAGTTGCATCATCACAACATTTTTTTTTTCTTTGACAAGAACAAATAATATACAACTAAAAAAAAGCTTTAGTTTCCAGGCCTTTTAGACTTTATTGATGAACAGGAAAATCCATGCACGACACGAACACTAAAAACTAAGGAAAACATCTAAAGTGTGGGCTCTCTGAGGCACCAAATAAAGAGTTTGCACATTGCACTCACTTGGTACACAGCAGGTGTGCCACAGTGTGCTAATAGTGTGCTAGATTCATTTACATTTTGCTCACGTTCAGGCAGATATCTTGCGTTATTTTCAAGCATCGGCCCATTAACCAGTTTGTAGGAGGGAAACTAAGAACTGGTCAGAGGAGCAACATTCTAGAGTTCATTTGTGCCTTCTTAAGCTGCTAAAGAACTGAAAATCTTCCAAGTGCTTTAATGCAAATGCTCGACAAAATTGAGATAGTTGTTTACCCTGTCGCTATTCTCTCAATGGAACAGCCATCTTGCCCTGTTTACTTGCTTGCATGGAAGCTGCTAATTGTATCCTGCCACAAATCAGCCTTGACTAACTGTTCCGCTGGTTTGATCCCCTGACAGGTTTCACAGTGCCATGTTATTCATAATAAAATCTGAACCATAATGTGGAGGCAGCGCGTGAAAACAAAACATTCCCCTCATGAGAGAAGGACTTATTGAGGCATCTTTTCTGCACCAGTAATTGAAACATAAATTGTTTGTGTTTCTTTAAAGAGATAGTCTAGACGTTTTCCTGTGAGTGAGGTTCTGCAAAGTTATTGTATTGCTTTTTGAAAGCCGAATAAATCCTCAGAACAACGGAAGGCATCAAGACAAAGAAGAGATCTGAACACTGTCGAGGAGTTATCTGTGACTTGGACTCAAATCTTGACTTCGACTCGAAGTTGGTGACTTGAGTCTCATAAGCAATCATCTGATCTTGTGTTCCAAGTTAAGCAGGAATAGATTATTTGAGTAAATTGTTAATATTGTCCCCTCCGATTTGCCCATGGGTACACAAATGACGCCCTCATAGTAACATTACGCACAAGACATATGCCCTCTCTGTTACTGTAAAACTAAAATGCAATACGTAAATTTGTCTAAATTACGGCATTGATCCTTGGAACAATGATTTACAGCTACAAGGTCAAGCTGTGACAGCTGATGTACAATTTCCTCTAACAGGGTGGATTGATTTATTACCCAAGGATGTTCACTGACCATGAATTACACATGTTTATGGTTTTTGAAGATTCATTTTAATGACCAGAACTGAGAAAAAAACTAGACCTAATTTGCTGCAAACATTTCAGACATTCTGGTTTCTCTAAGTAAAACTATTTCCTGTTTTTTTTTTTTTTTTTTTTCAATTCTCAATCTTTATTAAATCCTTCAACAATAAAACATACAGTGAAACCAATGTTAACAATATCACTACTGTGAAGTAAACAACCTTAAGTAGTTATACAGAGAAGGATTTGAGTTTTTAACATTTTCCCCCCTGAAACCCTCCCGATCCTCCCGTACTCCCCCCACCCCAGCCAGCAGAAGGAACTAAAGGAAAAGAAGAAAAAAAAAAAGAAGAAAAAAAAAAAAAAAAAAAAAAAAAAAAAAGTAAATAAAAAGTACAAACACACTGTATCTTTTATTTTGGACCAATAGTGTTTGAGCCTTTCCTCTATGGTTTTAAGAACGGTTCCCACATACTCTGATACGTCTCAATCTGACCGTTTATTTTGTAGATGAGTCGTTCATAAGAAGCAGTTTCTAAAAGAGCTGCATACCATTCTGTATAAGTAGGGATACTTTGACCTTTCCAGTGTCTTAATATAACTCGTTTAGCCGTTGTGAGGGCTATTTTTAACCACTGTACTTTTTTTGTTCCTATTTCGACTTTATAATCCAAGAAGTTAAGAAGTGCCAGTGTAGGTGTCAACAATAGGTTGGAGTTGAGGGTGCTGTTAATTTTCCCCATGACCTCCTGCCAATAGGAAATTAGTTTCGGACACATGAGGAACATATGAAGCATGTCTCCTGAGTTTTGTTTGCATCGCCAGCAAGTATCAGAGTTACTTATTTTAGCTCTGAATAATTTAACTGGTGTCCAATATAATCGATTCATAATTTTGAACTGTATCAGTTTGGAGCGTGCATCTCTCATGGGCTTTAACATTTGTTTGACTATTGCAGCCCACTGTTCCTCTGTGAACTTTATGTTTAACTCTGATTCCCATACCTTCTTAAGTCCTGTATTAATATTGCAAGTGTTCTCAATCAGATAGTTATAAATATGACTTACTCGTCTTGGGGAGTCTTTTACTTTATTAAATATGGTGTATATTGGTGATTCCATGGGTATGGTTCCCTCAGGATTCTTTAATTTTGTAAGGCAGTCTCTAATTTGTAGGAACTTCCAAAAATCTTTGTGGTTTAGATTGTATAATTCTTGAAATTGTTGAAATGACAGTAAGGTACCATTTTTGAAGAAGCAGTTTATACGGTCAATCCCTTTTATATGCCAGCTCCTCCAAAAGATCATTTTCCCCCCTATTTTTATTTTTGGGTTATTCCACACTGAGGCTGTTCCCTGAGCGAAAGGACAGCTGTTTGCTTTTTTATGTAACTGCTGCCAAACCTTTTAGTGAGTGATAATTGGATTGGATTTAACTCCATCATTTGAATGTTGGGATAGATAATCAAAAGCTTTAAATGGAGCATTTATTTCACCTTCCAAGCTCACCCAGATCGGACTATTGTGGTTGTGTAACATAATTGATGTTATTTGTTTGTAAAAGCTTCCTGATAAAGTTGCATATTTGGAAGTCGTAATCCTCCGTATTCTACTTTAGTTTGGAGTTTTAGGACAAACATTTTATCCTTTTTCCCTCCCAAATAAAGTTGTTTATCATTTTGTCCAGGGTCTTAAATATAGGGTGTGGAATTTTGAGAGGTAATAAACTGAATAGGTAATTTAATTTTGGTGTAATAATCATTTTAATGGCTTGGACTCTACCCCATAGTGATATTTGTAGCTTGTCCCATCCCTTTAAAAGTAAACTTATCTTATTTATCACAGGTTCAAAGTTGTCCAGAATAATGTCTTCCAGGCCCGGGTTCAGCAGTATTCCTAAGTATTTAAGGTTTTTTGGTACCCACTGAAATTTCCATTTTTGTATATGGCTTTTGTAACAAAGTTTTGACAAGGGCATTACTTCGCATTTAGACCAGTTGATCTTGTATCCAGACAAATCAGAAAAATTGTTAATTAAATCCAGTAAAGGAGGTAATGATTCCTCAGGATTCGACAGTAGAAGCAGTACATCATCTGCAAATATCAACATTTTGTTGTCTATTTCACCCATTGTTATACCTTTTATTATTTTGTTTTGTCTGATGGCTTGGGCTAAGGGTTCGAGTGCAATAATAAAGAGTATGGGTGACAATGGGTCTCCCTGTTTAGTCCCGCGTTCAATTAAGAATTGATCTGATCTTGATCCATTTGTCGTTACAGTTGCTTTTGAGTCTGTGTATATCATTTTTATTATTTCTAGAAAAGAGTGTTGAAACCCAAATTTTCCAAGTGTATAGTAAAGATAGTTCCAGCTGACCCTGTCAAACGCTTTTTCCGCGTCAAGTGACAGGGCCGCTACAGGAAAATTTAAATGTTGGGCCTTCCAAATCAGATGTAGTAAACGTCTTAGACTATCAGAGGAGGTTCTGCCCTTGACGAAGCCTGTTTGGTCCGGATGTATAATTGATGTTATGACTTTATTAATCCGCAATGATAATATTTTTGTGAATAATTTTGCATCACAGCACAATAAGCTTATTGGCCTGTAGCTTGAACATTCCAGAGGGTCTTTTCCTTTCTTCGGAATGACAGTAATTAATGATTCCTTCATGGATGTGGGGAGCCGATGTGAATTGATAGCTGAATTAAAGGTTTTTAATATTTCTGTGCCCAGTTCAGATGTAAATGTTTTATAAAACTCGTTAGGAAAACCGTCCAGGCCCGGGGTTTTCCCATTGGGTGAGGTTTTAATGCATTTAACGAGTTCTTCCATAGTAATAGGCCTTTCTAGTTGTGTGGCACTCTCTTTGGACAATTTCTGAAGACTTAACCTTCCAAAAAACTCTTCTGCTGTATTTGAATCAAATTGTCCTTCTTGAGAATAAAGGTGTTTATAGAAATCTTTGAATACTTTGTTGATTTCTTTCTGACTAGTAACTACACTCCCAGCCCCGTTCTTTATCGCACTAATTTGACGCGCTGCTTGTTTGGCCTTTAATTGGCTGGCTAATAATTTATCCGCTTTATCGCCTGATTCATACCATCTCTGTTTGATCCTGAAAAGAGAGTACTCTACTTTTTTAGAAAATATTGTATTTAGCTCATATTTAGCTCTGACTAATTTATCAAAGATTGAAGGATTAAGATTTTCCGAATATTCCCTCTCCAATTTCTTTATCTCATTTTCATATCGGTTTATATTTTGGGAGTCTTGTTTTTTGATCCGGGAGGAGTGTTGTATCAGTATTCCCCTAATATATGCTTTGAACCCGTCCCAAATTGAGTTTTGGTCTGCAGTGTTGTTGTTGTTTATAAAGTATTCAGTAATTAGTTCTCTGAGTTTTTTGCATAGGTCAGCATCATTTAGTAAACTGGTGTTCAACCTCCATCCCCTAGCCCTTTCATAATGAGAACCCAATTGTAGGACTAGGTCTATGGGGGCATGATCGGTTATTGCTATTGAACCGATATTACAATTTCCAACATTTTCAATGAGAGAGTGTGAGATCAGGAAATAGTCTATCCGGCTATAAACAGAGTGCCTACTTGAGAAGAAGGTATAGTCTCGCGCTGAAGGATTTAGGAGTCTCCATACATCTGATAAACCAGCATGTTTGCACAGAGTTTTAATCGCTTCCTGGGTTTTGCTGGTTCTAGGAATTGATTTCCCGGATTTATCCAAAACAGGGTCTAAGACTTGATTGAAATCTCCTGCTACGATAGTAGGGAAGTCCCCAAAATCCGTAAAAATTGTCTTTAGCTGTAAGAAAAAATCTGGATCCTCTATATTAGGGGCATATATATTGGCTATAATAATGTTTTGTCCTGAAATATTGGCTAGAAGAACTATTACTCGACCCTCTTTGTCTTTATATTCTTTCTCTACCTGAATTGAGAGATGTTTAGAAAATAGAATGGACACTCCTCGTTTTTTCTGTTTGAAAGTATTATGGTAAGCTTGTCCCACCCACCTATCTTTAATTCTGTTAACGTCTTTCTCTAACAAGTGTGTTTCTTGTAGCATCATCACATCTACTTTTTTCTGCTTTAGATATTTAAGTACTTTGCATCGTTTGGTGTAAGAGCCCAAACCATTAACGTTCCATGAGGATATTTTAACTATGGTCCCCATATTTTATGTTCGTTTATCAATAATAGTAACAAGACCATCATTATGTCTTGTGCTGTGTCAGTTGTGTTTATACATATAACAAAAGAAAACACAGAAAAAGGCTGGCTGAGATGGAGGACCCCAAAAACAAAAACAAAAATTAGACGCAAACAAAAGCGTCTTTTGTAAAATAACCACGCCTTATTCCTTATGACGAGCATGGAGGCCTTCAGAGTGAGCTGCCTCGGCCAATAACATAGAATAATAATAGGCATCAAGAACCTCCGCCAGAACTTTGTTAGTGCAAATGACTCAGATAAGAAGAAAAAGGGGAAAAATACCAAATAAGCTGGGCTATTTAGACTGTATGTTAAACCAATATGTGGGACATAAACACATAGCAATTTAGATTGCCACACATTCATATTTATCGATCCAAAACACCATACATGCGACTTAAATTGCTTACATAGCAATCGATTTTCCCCATCAGCAAAAATTCACCGAAATAACATAAATCTGACCAGATTACGAAGTCCAGTTTCAACGTGTATAATATGATAAACATCTTAGTCTTAATAAGTTGGAGGTTATGATTAGTGTTCTCAGAAAGGAGATATTACCACTGATCGCAGCCTGTTCGTTCATTCACCTTCCTCTGGGGGTTGGTATTTGTCTATCATCTTCTTTGCTGCGGTGGCGTCTTCAAAGCGGAGGCGTTCCTTACCGAGGGAGACCCAAAACACTGCTGGGTACTGCGTGGTGTATTTCAGTCCCTTGGCTCTGCACATACGTCTGACCTCAAAGAATTTGTTCCTTTTTTCTTGTACTTCCCTCGTGAAGTCTGGAAAAACTCTATCTTGTTTCCCCCCAGTGAAAAGTTCCAACCTCTCGAGCTCTGAGTCGTATTTTCTCCTTGTCTGTGAAGGAATCTCACCAGGATGTGTCGGGGTCCGCTGGCGTGTTTCGTCTGTTTTCTTTTAGAGTAGCAGGTACTCTGTGAGCCCTTTCAATGACGATTTGATCCGTTCCCTGATCCTGTGGGAGTAGGGCTCTTAGTATGTCCATGACACACTCCGTTACGTTATCCCCCTTCTCCGAGAGCTCCGGGACACCCTTGATCCTTAGATTGTTTCTCTTGCTGTAGTTTTCTTGATATTGGATCCGATCTTCCAGCTGTGCAACTTTGGACTTGAGCTCAGCTGTGCTCGCAGTGAGCACCGCATTCTCGTCCTCAAGTTGCGACACTCTGATTTCCGCTTCCCCCATCCTGCCGCTGAGGCCGGCCAAATCTGATTTCAACGAGTCCAGACAGTCTCTAATTGTGATCACGTCTGTTCCGACCTGCTGTATTTTGTCTTGGAGGTCCCGGTTCATGACGCGGATCTCGTTTAAAATCATTGAATCTGTCCCTGCATCAGCGAGCGTCTCCATGCTAGTGTTAGCATTAGCCTCGTTAGCTCGTGGGTTCGACCGGATCATTTGGTCGATTTTAGGGCCCGGTGTGCTCTTTATCCTTGAATTTTTCCCTCTGTTCATCTGTATTGCTTACCCTGTACCTCGCTCACACGGGTTAAGTCTTCTGACGGAAAGTAGCAACGTGAAACTGGCCGATATCAGCTCTGGCTCCTCAGCATGCGTTCTCTCCTCGCCGCATCGTCACCGGAAGTCACTATTTCCTGTTTTGATTCATTCAGAAATGTTACATGTTTCTAGTTGTACTTCAGAATTTTATTAAATAAATCACATCATTATTTTGGGGGGAAACTTTTCTTTTTTTTTTATCTCTCAATTCAATGTTAAAATGTTTAATTAGACTTTAAGACTATATGATTTGAAATCATAATACAAAACCACCCACAATAATGAGACAGACATGGCATGCATTTGATATAACAACACTTATTTCAGTCAAAACAGAGAATTGACTTGAGCTTGAGAATAAGTTATAAACATTCATCATTATTTTCAGCTGAAATCCTAATGTCCTGGACTGTCTTTTACAGATGATTTTTCATATGAGCTCAAAGGAACAAAATAGAAAAACTATCACCATGCAGAGAAAGAGAAATAGATTTGTGGTTGGTTTACAGTCGGTGAAAGATGTCTCCCTAATTCTAAGAATTAGAATTGCATTTCATCTCAAAAGTTGCTTTAAAGGACGATTAAGTTTAGCTTTTTTATCTGACTTTTCTCCTATTCTTTTATGAAAGATAATACTGGATGATTTTAATAAAAAACAGAAGTCTGTATAAGATATTCATAAAAAGAATCTAAATCCATTTATTAACAGGCAAAGTGCAGGGTTATTTTAAAATGTAAGAGATTTCTGAAATGCCTCAAAAAGATTTAGGAAAGTCAAAGTATACCTTGCAATGCCAATTCTGATCTGTACAACCTGTCAGTAGTTATCATCAGCAGCAGCATATTGCAAAAGGACCTTAGGGCATCTCAGTCTGTCAGGAATATTCTCAGTAGCTCTCTAAGAAACTCCTGTTTTTGTTTCATTTTGATGGTAGAGATCTAAACTGTGACACCATGAATACTGATTTGATTTCCCTGTCTCTTCTGTACACCTGCCTAAAATGATATAATCTATGACAAAAGTTAAGGCAATAATAATAATCCAGAAAAAATAGATATATTGTAATGTTTTTAACAGCCAGCATGTGGCAGTTTCACCCAGAGTCAGCTTTTCCACTTGAAAAGGAACTAGAGGTCGGTTGAGTTGTTGCATGCCACTGGCTCTTTGGGATCGTTTCTGTTTCCACACAGGATTTTCAGCACATTTTATGTCCACCGAGAGCTGAACAGGAATCTTTTGAATATGAAACTTTTATATTACAGAAAAGAGAATCACTCCTGGATCAAAAACTAAACTACTCTTTTATGATTTGATCTGACTGTCTGACTAACTGTCAAGATGTGCGAGTGTGTCTCTCTTCTCTTTTACTTCTGTTAGCTAAGAGTAAGTAGTGTTATTTTTCAGCAATTTCTTCTTCTGTGACATGGAGAGGCTGTTCACAATCTCAGTTAAAATAAGATAAACTAAGAAATTTATGACTTTTAGTTCCCGGAAAATAGTTGCATCTCATATCTTCAAAATGGTTTGATAAAGGATAGAGAGGAAATGCAACAGAGGACGCAGCAAAAAATATTCCATAACAAGTGTGAGTTAGTTAGTGCATATTTAACTGTAATTGTCTTTAAAAAAATCTTAGGAAAAATACGTATTGTCAGTCAAAACATAAATTATGTAATACAAAATTACTGTTCTAATTCAATGTTCTACAACATTATAAAAAATAAAATAAGACCATTCATTTCCTGTTTTTGGTCAGTGAGGATTCCAAAAATGAGTTATCTTTACTAAATACTAGATAAATAAGAGAGTGGTTTACTTATTTATTTATTTTTACTTTTACTTTAGTATACTTATATTTAATATGATGACATTATCTTTTGAACTCCTTTAAATTATATGGTCCCTCTAAAAGCTTCTCACTATAGTTTTATGGACTTATGGACAAGTTTAGGATCAGTTTGGAATATTTAACTTGAATGCCTGAGGATTATTAAACATGCTTGATTTCAGGCTTGTTACCACAAAATATCAGCTGTATGAATCCTTTGTCATGGTGCAGCAGTCCACTGTTGCTATAAAAGCAAGCAGTGATGCACTGGATAAAGTGGTTCTGGTTTTATGTTTTGTCAACTGATTTTTCTGAAATACTTCCAGGGAAAACGTCTGCAATTGCAACTTTTCTGCTTGTTGTTTTTTGCTATGTCAAATGTGGTATAGCTAATTCAGTTTTAACATTTTCAAATATAATACATGAGTCATGATTTGGAATTGATTTAGAAGCATCCATCTACAAAACAGCAACACGTCCAAGTCAAACTCTATTTAATTCTTGTTTAACACATTTTGATGATAATTTCCACCTTATGGAAATACATTCTGATGTTTAAAACATTTGCTGATGGGGACATTAATTCTGCTACTTATCATAAACGCTGTTCTTGAATGTCAACACCAGCTGCAAGAATTAACGTGGGTAGTGGGAATACGAGGTGCAAGGCAAAGACATACTGGATTTTTTTTTTTGTTTGTTTAAATATATTTCCGAAAGGTATTTATATCCATGGATTTTTTAAAAAGTATTTCCTTATGTTAAATGATAAACTGTATACTGTTTATTGGGATTTTACAGACCAGCACAAGGTAGTGTATGATGGGATGTAAAGCAAAAGAAAAACTAATAAATAAAACCTGGTTAACAGAGCTGTTTCAAATACAGAACAAGCTACAATTTAATGGTTTACATAACACCTTAGAATGGGTTAAAGTCTGTTATTAAGTCCAATTCAAAATCTGTAGCAAGACCTTTAAAGCCTTGCTTAGACAGGTTTCATCCACTCAGACTAAGCTTGAGCTGTTTTGCAAAGATAAATGCACAACAAAGCGTCTCTAGATGACACATTCACCACATGTAGTGATAAACTCATGTCCTTTCCAGTCATGCTTAACAAATATGTGGTACTTTATGTTTTATGTCTCATAAAAAAAACATTCAGTTTGTGGATGCCATGTGAAATGGTTTAACAGATATTAATACTTGCACAGTAAAATTAACATGCGCTAATTCTGCCAACATTTTACCTGTTAGTTTATGTTTCTCACGTCGCATTCACAGATGTTGGTTTCCATCTTCCCACCCACATGTGCCACCACAGACCGCACCGCTCGGCTCACTGAGCTCTATCAGCCCTGGCCACTCACACTGGCCATCCTTTGGGAAGCCACAGAGGTCAGGCAGCTGTTCACATAACCAACCCAGGAGAGGCAGTTTTGTGCTCAGGAGAGGAATGATAGTACTCGGGCTGCATAGCCAGGAATGAGATTGGGGAGGAGAAGGGAAGCTCAGTCTTCAGCTGTCATAACATCGCTTCACCTCCAAGGCAGATCCGAAACAGAAATTAATTCGGAAAATAACAGAAACGTGGATTGATTAGAAATTAAGCTGAAGTGCATCAAACTATGCTTTGAAGATTAAATGCACTTCTCCTGCAGAACGCATCTCTCCCCTCCCCAAAGCACACTCACACCTTGTGCCACTTCTTCCCACCTCTGCCTCTTCAGCTCATTAGCTGCAGCGTTTTTGCTCAGACCCACAGAGAAGAAAACAACAAGAACCAGCAATTAGACTGCTTTGGTCTAACAACACTAACATGGATTATTGTCTCAGATTCAGTGTTGCAAGGAAATAGGGAGCTCTTGCTGTGCTGCAGATGTGTAGGAGTAATTCAGGATGCTGTCAAATTAAATAAAATACCTAATTTGCAAAAACAATCCATGTCTGTGTAGTCCCAAGTCCAACCAGTGATGCTCTGTTTGTCCTGTCAGGAAGCATTTACTGGCCTTGAACAGCATGGATTTCCAAATGTGTTCAGAGTGGTATTCAAATGAATCATTGTTGTTCTTGTCTGAAGCTAACAAAATGACTGAACAAAGCACACAAAACCCATTTAATCAGTGATGGAATAGAAAATGTGATTTAAAAAAGAATTCTCTTCTTTGCCGTATAAATTTTTTTCTCGAAGAATCCTAGTTTTATGTTTTGTTTTATTCAAAAATGTCTACCTATAAATCTTTATTCATATTTCCCCCCTTCAAAAATGTAAGTCAGAGAATCAATGAAGTCTTTGAGTAGTTTAGGTTTTCTTCCAACTGATTCGTTTTCAATTAAACTTTTTGTTTGTAAACATTTACTATCAAAGTTAATCAGTGTTCATATAAAAAGGGTAAAAAGGGTTAAAAAGGAAGGGGAAAAAATCAGAGTACCTCAATATGCCGACTGATTATCTGAGATCGATGACTAGAAAAATTATTTTATGTCGTACCATAACAAATGTCATCCTGTAGAGCTTCAGTATCTCTCCTGGATATCTCTTTGGGACAATAAGGGTCAGATGAGACAATTATTGAACTTCTTTGCAACAAGCACTTCAGATTTATTGGGAAACAAAGAATGAATATGTGAAAAAGGCACCTCACTCTCACCAGCTTTCTGGTGAGCATGAGGTGCTCACTTGACCACTGAGCTAGTAATTTATTTAGAGCTTTTTTTTTACACACTTTTACCAGGGAAACCACAAAATGTGCTCGGACCTGAACAGTTGAATAAAACTGTCTTTTAGAAATAAAATGTTAAATATTTTTAAAGACATTGAATTGAGCCAATGTAATCTGTGCATTTCAAATATCAGCAAAAGAAAGATTCTTATGTTCTTCAAAATGACACAGCCTGTTAATAATGAACTGAACTATGCATGCTTTACTCAGTATCCACAGAACAGATTGTGCTTCTGCACCACATCACTGGATACATCACTCAGGAAGAGACAAGGAAACCCCCACCTGCTGTTTGGAGAACAACACATCTCTCCTCTTGTGGACTTCCCCGATAAGAACCTCTGTTTCTCTGACACTAAAGTTGCTTTTCTTTTACTTTTCAGATGCTTTAACTGCAGGAAATCTAGTTAGAAGCAAAGGAAGGGGGGCAAACCTCACAAATATACAAGAAGAAACTGAGAGGAGGTGATACAATAAGGTAAAAGACGACAAACAAAAGGAGGAATAGATGGAGAGATTAAAAGACAGGGAGGAAAGAAAGAGAAATCGAGAGATGACATATAAAAGTGAGATCTCAAGGTGCGTGGGTGCTAGCAATAAATGTTAGCAAGTGTCTAGCAGAGGAGCTTCAGTTTCAAAAGTATTGCAGTTTTCATCCGAGAAGACTTCCTCTGTGACTCAAGCCGACTATGTGAAGTTTTCCACCTCCCGGGAGATGGATGCCAGCTGTTCCACTAGACGCTGTCTCTGTGTGAGTGTGTGTGAGAATTGGAGTTAAGAAAATACCAGCTGGAAAGAAGCAAGCTAAGGGAGGAAATCACAGCAGGGAGGCCAGGAAAGTGCACCATCTATAGGTATTTCTTTCTTCACGCTTCATTCAGAAAGGTTCCTTCTATTGCCTTCATAAGGTTCTGATTTGATGTGGAAACAGACACGTAGAGTATATTATGGCAAGGCTGGCGGGGTGCTGCGCCTTTATATCCTGATCTGTGCTGTTGCCAGGTGAGTTGAAAGTTGTGGCAGACCGACAGGATTCAGCAGTTTACCTGGGAGTCAGACAGGAAGAGTAAACTGAGGGTTGGATAGCTTTTAAATAGACAATATGCCAAAGGTATTTAACTGAAGAAATTCAGTCTGAAAAGTGAAATTCAATAATTACTGACCAGACTGGTGGTAGCAAAGTGTTGAATGTGGACAATGTAACTGATTATTTTGAGTGGAAAAAATCTCAAACGTAGAAAATCTTTTACCTAGATTTCTTTGCATAAACCACTCTTAATTAGCTTTACTACTTGCAAAAGCTTCTCGTACTTTTCACATTTTAATGTGTTAAATTGTTATTTGAATTTCTTTCAAGATTAAAATTGAAAGATTGAAGAATAAATAGCATCTTGAAGTACATCTTACATATCAGACAGGTCAGGTAGGCGTCACATCAAATCTGTGGAAGAAGGTATTTTGGCCCGATGCGACCAAACTTTAACATTTTTCTATCAAAGTGTAAAAGACTATATTTTGCTAAAAAAAAAAAAACTCATACAACTCTGAACATGTGACGCCCACCATGAAATATGGTGGCAGAATCATGCTGTGGGAACACTGTCAGGTGGGAAAGGGAAGTGGGAGGAGTAGATTGGAAGAAGGTTAGCACAACATACAGGGATATACTAAAAGATAACCTGCTACAAAAACTTAAAAAAAAAGGCAGAAAAAAAAAAGCCCCTACCATAGAGATGGATTAGTTCACACGTGTTATATTAGATATATTGGAATGGTTAAAGTTCAAACATAAAAGTAACTGAGAATATGTGGCAAAAATTAAAGTTCAGTAACAATTATATATTCAAGCTGACAGTATTTGACCTACTTGGCAAAGACAAAAGGACAATTCTTTTAGCCTCTTGATGTCCAAAACTACTAGAGACACAACCAGTTAGAGGACTGTTACAGCTGTAACTGCAACGAGGTGATTTTTCCCCCCTAATTTTTAGTTTGATCAACTGAATACCTTTACATGCCACACTTTCATAATAATAAAAAACTGGATAAAAGCAAAAATAATAAATATTATGATTTAATGTTACAACTATCATGAGTGCAACTGCCTTCTGCGAGATGTATAGCATGTCAAATAATATTCTGTAGGATTCGCTTTCTATATTGAGAAGACAATCAATTAATTAAATGGCTAAATAATAATAATGGATGCATACGTCTAAACCAGAGGAGAACAACAATCATAACCTGCAACAGTCTTAGATAATAAGATCCTGTTTATTTGTAATTATTTATTTGTGATATGTGAAATAAAAATGTCCCCTTACTATGCAAAGAGACAAACTAACCACATCACTGAGATATAATTCCAGTTGCTTTTCAGGTCGGTCGGATACTAGCAATTCTGAGGCTCAAGTTGGCCACCAACCACGGAGAATACACCAAACCGTTATTTTTTTGTTTAAATAATTAAAAAAATAAAAAAATAAAAATAATAATAAAAAAACTATACTTAACTTTATTAATTGTCACTTCCGGGTTTTGTTTAGTTTTTTTTTAAACATCCTGCGACAGACTGGCGACCTGTCCCGGCTGTACCCCTCCTCTCGCCCGGAACGTTAGCTGGAGACAGACACCAGCACCTCCCGACCCCATTAGGGACAAAGGTGTTAGAAAATGGATTGATGGACGGACAGACGGACGGACGGATGGACACTAAAGCATATAGATTAAGAAAGTTAGACTGACTGAGAGCATATCATTTGTGTAAACTTCATGTCATATTTATTGGATTTTATTAAGAAATTAATCAAAAAATCTTACGCCTAACGATTTTACTTCTTATTTACAACATTCTTGAAAGTACATGAAGGCAACTATATTAACTCACTGTTTCAGACGCTCTTATTGGCCAATCCTGAACCGCTCCCACTTCTGACGACATTTATGCTCTTCCGGGTGAATGTAGCGGTGTCAAAGAAGCAACGTAAACAGAAAGGTCGGCTTAATTATTATCTGCTTTGGTTTACCAGTTCCAACATTTCTTCATCTGTATCTCTCCGCGACCCCAAACCCTTAAATACAATACAATTAAGTTTGTTTATGCTGGGACGCCATGCTAACGGTAGCTTCTTGTGATCAGCGGGAAGTTTTGCAGGAGTTAAGATGACTCGGGGGGGAAGGAAGTGAGCAGGCATGGGCTCTGTCCGCTGGGGTTTCCGCTGCGGGTCGTGGACACCGAGCAGGTCCGAATGGTTGTTTGCTGCTCGGTGTGTCCAGCAAGAAGAGAAGGACAGGATCGGACAGTTTGTCTTCGCTAAGGATGCTAAGTCAGCGATGGTGAGTTTGATCTGCAATGTTTACCCACCTTCTGCAGCTGTCATTCCAGTCAGTATGCATGAACGGAAGTTAATTTGTAGACTTATCAACTTCTACACTCTCATTGAGTTAGGAAAATGCATCCTAACTAAATAGAGACCAGGAACTTCAAAGATAAATGTGCAGGTGCTGTGATAAAGGTTTGAGATCATCCGAGGAAGTTCAGTAATGTGTTCAAAACCTCCTTTGAAACAGGTATCCTAACAACTTTAGACTGATTTAATGATTGACAAAAATCTGAAGGGTCTTCAATTTCCAGGATGACATTAAACAGTGTCATAAAAAATTGCTGCTTCTTATTCTCGAAGCTCACCATGTTTTTATGCTATTGAGAAACAGCTGGCGACTTGAATAATCTATCAGGTTATAATGTTAAACATATGTGCCCACAGGCTGGCCGGCTGTTGCTCAGGAAATTTGTTTGTGAGATGATGGGAATCCCCTGGTCACAGATCAGATTAAACAGATCCCCTCGAGGGAAACCATATCTAGCTGCCCCTCTCCAGGTAAAAACTTTTTTTTCACTTAAGGCTAAGTGTCTTCTCATGCTTCTTTTTTTTACTCTGTCGTTTCTGTTTGAAACCCATTATTAGGGACTCCTGACAATGTGAAATGAATATCTATCCAGGTCAGAACTTGATTTTTGGGCTGCACTACCAAGTCGTAATAAATAAATAACTATTAAATTATGTTTTTTTTTGTTTTTTTGTTTTATTTTCTCTGTATGATAATCACTTATACATGTGTCAGTCCTCTAAATAAATTCCAAATTATTTGCACTAGACTTGCAATTTGTTTTATGACTTAGATTGTGATTGCTCAAGGATCACTGCTGTAACTTTGGGTCACATTTAGCCCATCTAGACATCCCCAGTGCTGCATACACAAGCATCACAATGTTCTGCCTGTTGGAACATTATTTGTATATTAAGCTCTCCTTTGTCTTCATTTTCATGTGGAGCTTCACCTGTCAAGACAAACTAATTCAACCAGCAACCTCTTTTTTTTTTATGCATTTGAAAACGACGCAGGTCACTACTGGTTCTGATCCACCCTGGAGTTTCAACATCTCCCACCAAGGCGACTATGCTGTGCTTGCTGCACAGCAGGGGGCGCAGGTTGGAGTAGATGTGATGAAGACCACAATGCCAGGTGAAGGCTGAGGCTTACACGTGAGCTTTATTGATACACAAAGGCAAATATGAGAGTTTTACATTTTTTATTAAATGTTTCAATGCAACTATAAAGTTAGTGTCATAAGAGATTCAGAATAATGAATCCATTTCTACAGCTGATGGTGTTGAACTTTTTCATTATCTGGCCCTAGATTAGATTTGTAGTTTCTCAAGTTTTCCACAAGGTGTCGCTGTTGTCTAACGAAAGTATTCATAGGATAAGCGATTTTAAAATGTAGGTCCAAGCTTGTGTGTTCAGTCACCACAATCAAATGTGCATTGTGATAATTTAGGGGGTGACTTGCTTTTGCATATTATTTTCCATCTACTCACTTTTTTCCTCCCCTCATGTCTGCGTCTTCGTGTCTCCGTCTCCTGCAGGTAGCAACTCCATCCCGGAGTTTTTCCGCATCATGACTCGTCAGTTCACAGCGCACGAATGGAGCACCATCCAATCAGCGGGCTCGGAGCGCCAGCAGCTTGCCGCGTTCTACCGCCACTGGGTAACCATGGCAACCATACTACCCTGTCATCACACTGCATTGCTGCCGGGCGCCACAAGCGGTGGTGTGTGTGTGTGTGTGTGTGTGTGCGTGTGAGAGAGAGAAAGATTTGTACATTTTTCACGTTGACGCTTGACCTCCTTCTGACTCAAATTTCACCTCCACTTTTCCTCCCTTCCTCTAATCTCCCGTTTGTCAGCATCTCGTTATGTCCTCGTCACAACACTCAGCTTTGTTTCCTGTCTTCCATTTCTTCTTCAGAGACACGAACGCACACACAGATGGCCGCTGTAAGCAAGTGCTGAGCTAAGTAAAGATGCTGCGAGAATGAGAGGGCGGCTCAGAGACGTCAAGCTCTGATATCACCACCACACTGTTGACTAATGGCAGAGCTCAACGGTTGCCATAGTGATTAGTCCTGTAATGGTGTTATTGTGGCTTATTGGCCATGGAGCATGGCTGGTTTTGGCTGGGCGCACACGTAAAGACATAAAGCCCCTCTTTTGTATGCACGCCTTTTAACATGTTTGCATGGATTCTTCTGTTGGAGTTCGAACCACAGAGACACGCTCGCTCTCCGCGCTCAGACCGTCACTCTCAGCTTTATTCACACAAGCAAAACATCTTCTTTATCTGTGCACGTTAACTAATCACGTTTCCTCTTGATTTTTGTCACCAAGACCCTGAAGGAGAGCTTCATCAAGGCCATCGGCACAGGTCTGGGTTTCAACCTGCAGAGGGCAGAGTTTCACCTGTCGCCCGAGCTGCTCACACAGGGCACAGTGCTGCGCCAGACCAAGATGCATCTGGATGAGGAACCAGAGGATTTGTGGATATTTGAAGTAAGTTGGATTCAGAGAACATCTGAATGTCTTTCCACCAGGAAGGGATTCTGAAGTTAACCCATCAAATATATACAAGTCCCAAAAGGATTTGTTGCATTTAGAGGAAGGGTATAGTACGTTTACTGACATGGAAGCAAACCCCTCCTCTATGCTACCTGTTTGTGGTCCCTGCTGATAGTTCAAGTGGCTGTCCAAATCCACTTAATGACTTGTATTTACCACTAACTATTTTGATATGTTGGTTTTTTTTCTTTGCCGCACTTTAAACTGGTGCCTGTCGGTTATAAATATGAAATCTGCTCAATTTCGTGTGTATTTGTTTTTAATTTTAAAATGGTATGCTCTGGTTTGTGACAGCCAGAATGTCCCTCGTGGCTCTGCAGGGATTTGCAGCCTGTTTGTTTTTGACACTTTACAGTCACCCATTTCGCAGCAATTGCTGTTTATCATTAAAAAGTCATGGAGGAGAGGCAGGCTGGGTCTTTCACAGTCAATCACAGAGCTAACACATGGAGACAGATGGCTATTTTCACTCACTCTTGCAGGGAATTTCAAACCCTGTGCTGATGCGTCTGTCGCTGTGCTCCTGCAGGAGAGTCTGCTGGACGCTGACCACCACGTTGCCGTTGCACTCGGACCAGCAGACGAGGCCGGCACCACAGTAAGGACACATAGCTTTGATGACTGAGTAGCTGCTCTACTTTATGTGACATTTCCGACTGAATATACATCTGAGGCCATCTTTGAGAAAATAAAAAAAAAAGAAGTGTGAGTAAAAGACAAAGTAACATCTGTGTTTAGGTGAAAATCTGCTTTTTATCCACCACACAACACCTGGTTAAATACAGTGGTGGCATCAGTATCCTGTGCCTCCCTGGTGGTTACAGGTGTTGACCGCCCTGCTGTTAATTCTTTACATTTATCTCTTTGTCAAGAGAAATGCAGCTATTCTTCAGGACGCAGAGAACAGGGATGTTTGACCATTTATCTTCGTAAAACATCGCTGCCTCATCCAGAGACTAGTTGATATGGACTGAACAGTGATTGACTGCTTGGCTAACGAGTACTGTTTTTATTTAGTCACATATTTTGCAGCTCAAGA
The DNA here is from genome assembly GCF_019740435.1 of Gambusia affinis. Taxonomy (NCBI): domain Eukaryota; kingdom Metazoa; phylum Chordata; class Actinopteri; order Cyprinodontiformes; family Poeciliidae; genus Gambusia; species Gambusia affinis. Next base: position 18,171,994 of record NC_057873.1, read on the forward strand.
GGCAAAGAGTGAAAGGATGGATGATGAAACATTTTCAGTTTACTACTAGATATTTATGTGAAAGGTCCTGGTATTTAGAAAAAAACGTTATGACACCATGCTGTGTCATAAAGTTTTTAGAGCCTTTAGAAGAGAAAACTAGCCAACAGATTCTCAACCATGCTTAGCAGATGCTTTTTCACGTAGCTTTTGTTTCACGTCTGACCTACCCTGAGTGTTCACTGTGGAAAAGCTCAATCTTATTTTCACTTGGCCAGAAGACATGGCTTTTGTTGAGGGTGAGAAATTGTCATTTTTCTACCCGTTTCAGAAGGCCAGTTTTAGGAGACAGAAATATCAGATGTGACTCAGTGGTTTGGATAAATAAGAGCCAGCTGGGTCAGACCAGACAGGACGATCTGACAGCTGTTAAGCTACTGGCCCACTTATCTGTTCGTACTCTCACACACAACCATGTAAACGGAGACTATGGTTCCCTTGGTGCATATTGTTCCGAACAGTGTTCAGACAATTTAAATTATTAATAAAGTGGATTATATGCATTGCATCAGTAACGTGTCTATTCGGGACGTGTAATCTCGTTGACACGTCATTGTTCTGAATAAAACCGAGTCTGGATTTTAACACATCGTCTGTTCCTGCCTGGGCCCGGACCTTGTTCCTCAGCACCAGCTTCCTGCTTTGAGCTTTCTAAAGAAGAACCAGCTGAATTTATTTTAAAGGCATTTCTACAGCAACCAATAATTGTGCCACCATTTCTTAACTTATATTTCTCACTAAATAAATATACTCAAATAAATAGGAGCATTTTTCTAAGTCAAATAGTTCATTCTGCTACTAAATAAATATATATATATATATATATATATATATATATATATATATATATATATATATATATATATATATATATATATATATATATATATATATATATTTCCAAGCTTTTGACACACCTCTACCTGGGGTGCTAAGAAATTTGTCCTCCCCTTATTTTGTATTTTAAAAAAATAGAAAGAACGAAAGAAAAGTGACTCTTGAGGGCCACTGCAATAAGCTGACACATTTTTCCCCACAGCTCTTACATGCTCACTGCTGATACACTTAGTTGCCATGGAAACCGTGTCCTGGTGGACCACATGGCTCCCTCTTCACTGTTGGCAGCCACATCTTTACCAGTCTGAAATTATTTATTAAAGAAGAATATCAAATATTTAATTTATATTCAATCCTCTCATGAAATGAGTCATTTGTGATTTTAAACTCTTAGTCAGACACTTCTGTCTCAAGGAGGCTGAATGAGTTCTAATGTTAGACTTCTTACAAATAATAAGTCCTGAACTTAATGAATCATGAGAGTCGGGACTATAAAGGTTAAAAGAAAACCTCTTGTCCTTCTTGTGTCGTCCTCGCAGCCTCTTCCTCCTCCCGCCGCGTTCACGCTGCTGTCGTTCGGCGAACTCGTTGCCTCGGCCTCGCCGCTGACAGAGGAAGACGCTGCCTACTGGGAAACCTTCAGCATGAAGGCCGAGGCTCCGCAGAGACAGAGGGATACATAGATATCTGGCTGACAACCTGTCTCACGCTGACATTCAACTGCCCAACACACACACACACACACACACACAAACCTTTCAGAAGTGCCAAAGAGGAAACACAAGTTCACTGACATTGAAGCTGCTTTCTTATTCCACACAAGTCCAGTCAAGTGCTGTCAAGTTTCTTTGCAGACCTAAAAATCTGAAGTTTGCCTCCAAGGAATCGGCACCGTCTATCTTTGGAACTCTGCCGAAGAAGGAACGTCTTTCAACTCGCAGAAGCTGTTCAACTTTTCATGCTGTTCGGATTTGCGCTGTGCTTTACTTCCAGTATTTTTTTTCCAGCATGGTGAGGATCTTTCTTGAAGAGCCTTATTGATATTTGATAGATAAGTGGAAGATAAAAGCATGAACTTCGACCAAGGCAAATTATGGCATAGAAGCGTAGATAATTACATTTCTGACATCTGAACTCACAGATGAAATATATGTTTCTACAGGATACACAAATTTATTTTCCAAAGTGGTCTAAGTGTTATTATTTTATTAATCAATTTCTTTTCCGTGACTCTCATGATACAGTATGTTCGTTTGTCAAAATCCGGGCTACAATGTTGCATTCAATTATAAAATAACAATGTTAATAACTATGAGTGAGACATTTCTTTCCCTCACTAAGACTCTGGATAATATTGATGTAAAATTTCAGTAGAAATACAAAAACACTTCTGCCTTCTTACTTTTGTGCATTTACAGATTACAGTCTCCTTTATTGGCATTCTCTAGGCTTTTTCAGGCAGTTCCTTGCAAAATCTGGAGAGAGGTGGAGTGGATGTGTTGTTGAGGTTTGTTCCTAACTGAACATTTACTGCAAATACAGACATGAAATCTTTATTTCATGCCTTTATCTACTAAAGACATGAAATAAATCGTACTAAATCCACCTTAGCTTTTATATTTGTGACGCTGCCACCGCAGTGTTTTCCTAACTGCATAATTGCTTCTTTATGTTCTGAAAACGGATGCTAAGATAATAAAAAAAAGTTCATCAAGACAAAGACAAGAACAGTAGAATCATTCCCCATTAGCAAATCACCCACAGCCACTACAGCTTCCTTTTGGAAGGAGCCCCCTTCCCCCTCAGCAGTCTGGGGCCAGAGCATCTGGGTTTCACAACTAATGAGAAAAAATGCAAAAATGTGCACGATAATTCTCTGTCTTCCTGGAGGAATTGCTGCAGCCCCTGATCTCGTAATTCCAAAGCGAACGAGGCTGTAAACTTTTCCTCAAACCTTCTTGTGTACTAAAGCCTCCTGATTTTGATCACAAATTTCAAATCTGTTTTCAGCGCAGTAACTTCCCTGCAGAACTGTCAATACTTTAGCATAGTGGCGTGTTAGGTGATCGAGATGGGACAAGAACTTAAAAGACGAAAACAGCAACAGCAGTCCTTGCCTGCAGCTGTGGTGAGTTTGTCTCTTTTTGTCTAAAAAAAAAAAAAAAAAAAAAACTTGCTTTCTCTGCAGAAGAGAGGATGAGCAGAGGCAGGAGGGTCAGACAGGAGTCAAAGAGGCTCCTTTTTCTCGTGTCAGGTTTAGTGTAACACCACAGAAATAGACTCTTCTTCTTCTTCTTCTTCTTCCCCAGGTGTGGGCTGGAGGCAGGAACTCTTTCAGCATCAGTGTAGCCTGAGGCTCGCTCCGCTGGTGAAGATGATTGATGTTTTTTCTCTAATGGAAGAGTATTCGGTGCCACAAACGCTTAGAGAGATCATATTGTCGAAATGAATTCAAAATCATGTATGTGCGCTTGCAACATGATCAAAATTGCGGCAAAAATATTGTTTATGACAGAAAGAAATGCTTCTAACAGAGGCGTGTTTTTCCTGTTGGTCCCACGAGCCACACTTTGTTTAATTAGTGAGAGCAACACATTCACACAAATCCTCTTTTTCAAGTATGCAATAATATTTGTCTCGACGCACAAGTGTTCTTAAAATAAGCCGCAGCCTAACGATGACTCCAATTAGAGCCTTGATTTTATATACAACTAAGTTTCCTTTAATTAGTTTTTGGTGCAAAGCGATGTGTGTTTATATGCAAATGTGTTTGTAATTTATCTCACAACCCAAATGCTCAAATGGATCAAAAGGTTCTGGCAGAATTTGTGAAATGCTTACAGGGACGTCGCTGGATGAAAGAAGACTGGATTACTTGTGAAAGAAGATGAGCTTTAAACAGCAAGCTATCGGTGTAAAACTGCAGGGAAAACTTCCTTCTATTTTCCTCTTTTGCAACAAGATAAATGATTTATCAGGAAAACCTGGATACAACATTTAGAGGATATTTAATAAAAGAAATACACAATTGCATTCCACTTTCACATCTTGATCTAAAATAATGTCTGAGGTACATTTGCTAAACTAGTTCTCGTCTCATTTTATTCAGTCACAGAAGTTCAAAAAAGATCTGGACTGACAAAAGTGAGGGAGAACTGGAGGAAACCAATACGGCTAAAATAAAATGAATGCTAGTTCATCGTGTAACTTCAGCTGTTCCCAGGCTCAGCAGCAACCACTGAGCTTTAGAGGGACTCATTACCAAATAACCATGGAACTGGTCAGTGATGCTGCTCAGATAATGGCCATGGCTAAATAAAATCAATGAAACCTTTCTGCACAAACTCAGGACTGGCGTCAGAGCCACGTCAGCGCTGACATGGTCGATTGAAACCTCCTGGTGTTGGTTGGCTGCCCTGCAGGGACCGTGCTGCCGTATCTGGCTGAGCTCCGCGAGTCAATGGAAAAGGCAAAACCATAGATGAAACACAGCAAAGAGGATAGACGGGCACTTTAGTTGAGATCTGAAGTCTGGACAAGCAAATTTTCTGAAAATAAAGTGCAGGATTCTGCAATTGTTCGTGAAAGGATTTTAAATTCTGGTTTTGCAAGAAAAAGGTTTGTTTGGGTTGCTAAAAGGGAAAAGAAAAACTCTCGTCTTACCCGTTTTAAAGAAGCAAAGAAGCAAGACGATAGGATTGTAACTTACTGAACTCCAGACTAAAACAATCTGCATTCGTATCTGTAGACTGGATTTTGACTGCAGAGCTGCAGAGAAAAAGATGAATTTTTTCTAAGGGCTCTGCACTTCAGGGAGGTTGACATGATTTAACTTTGATTGCAGAAATACCACATAATGTGGGATCTGGTTTGGATCTGGTCACATGACCACTACACTTTGATTGCTCCCTTGTTGGTTCATTGATTTGTCTTTGTGGGGGTTTTTTTTCATGAGGGGTCGGGGGGGAACTGATCACACTCTATGCCTTCTCATATGCTGCACGCATTCACATTGTAAATATGTTTGGAAATGTGATGCCGATTTTCTGCAGTTGCTGCTCCTGATTTTGATGGAAGTACATTTCCAACTGGAAACGTTGCAGGATATTTTGTTCCCATTTCCCAGTTCCAGACTTAACAAGCAACATGTTGAACATCTTCGCTCCACCATAACTTCTGCACACACACATAAACATCCATCATTTGTTGAATCCATGCATTGTAAACATTGATAGTCATAGTTGCATAAAAATACAAATACTTCAGCCACACATGCCTGGACATACCTAAAAAATAAAAATAAAAAAAAACCTAAAAAAAAAAAAACACATGTAGAGCGATTTGCTTTGACAGAGTGAGTGCGCTGTGGGAGTAAACCGTCATGCTTGACCCCAAAAATAAACCTCACTCCAGGGTAGGAGATAAAGGGCACAGCATCTCACTCTGGGGCCACACTCAGCAACACACTATAAAGGACAGAGAATATAAAACATCCGTGTGTAAATGTAAATTTACATACTTTAACATTTGGCCAAAAAACTGGTTCAAGTACAACAAATTGTGTAATAACACAGACACTCTAAAACATTATTCTTTAATTAACTTTTTAAAAACAGGATCAGACGGCATCACCATGGACCATGGTGGGCAGTAAATAGTTCATAACCGATTTAGAAAATCCCTTTCCCTGGATGTGACCATTTAGCCCTATGGCACAAGTCAAATGTTAATAAACTTATCATCTGAGTGAACGTTATATTAATTTAGAGCTTTAAATTATGCCGTATAACCATTCTTTGTCAGTTAGGGGGGGGAGGAAATACAAATACAAACCTGTGCATCAAATAAGTTGATAATTTGATGCACAGGTTTGAATTTGTTTGGAGTTTTCTATTATCCACACCAAGTTGAAATTATTATACAAACACTCACTGAAATAAACAGCTGGTTAAATACCACCAAGCAAATTACATGGAAAACCATTTGTAGCTTTTGCCAAGAGCAAGAGAATGAATCTATTGTCTGAAGAAGTTAAACCTGACAAATAATCCTAAAGACCACAGCTGGTAATTTCAGATAATAGTTAAGTTAGTTATACAGTGACTCATCTTGAAGTGATTAAACATGCTTAATGTATTTCTACTAATGTGTATAATGACTGTAAGGTAAATTTCAGATATTGTGTTTGCATTTTTCAGCAAGCCTGACAAAGCTGCAACTAATATTAATATTTTAACTTACAGCCAAGAATGAATGAATCTGTTTTTTATTTGAGCATAATCCCAAGTGGACAAATCCTAGTAAATAAGTGTTGTGTTCCTATGGCTCAGGATGAGCTACAGTTTCAGAACCTTATTACTTCATTGAGTAAAAAGGTTCTGACAACTTTGCTGTAATTTCATATCTTATATATATTTTTACATTTAATTTTCTTCACACGTCCTAAGAAGAAAGACCAACTCCAAAATGATATCACATGTAGGTGCTGTTTGCGACATACTGAGATTTGTCTTGTTTTTATTACTTAAAATATTGTCCCAGGGTGTTTATAAAATTGTTCAGTCCTTCATTTTATTTTTAAATAGCATTAAATTTTTTTTGTGCAAGCTATGTTCATTGCGTTCCTCCTGCATTATGTTTGGGATCAAGTTGTTTAATGAACAGTGGCAGTAAAAGGAAACTGAAAGCTGCGTGTTGAACCAGGGGCTCCACAGTGGAGCAGTAATACCAGTTTCCCACGATAACCCCCAAAATGCATGGTTATTTATCTTGTGTCTGTGTGTTGGCGCGGTGATGGACAGAGAACCTTTCCACAGTATAACTCTTCTGTTGGGATTGGGTCCAGTGACCCTGAGCAAGATTAAGCGACCACCAAAAGTGGATGGTTGGATGTTTTCATAAGATTTGAGTTATAGAAACCACACTTACAAATCACGTCACTGTAAAATCAAGTATTCAGCAATTTAATTATCGTCCATTTAAATGTTTCCAATATAAGGTACCATAAAAGGCATGGGTGTTTGAGGAGAGAGTGTTCAGAAAGGTACTTATTACTGTTAATAGTAATGATAATGGCAATTTGCCACTAGGGGATTGCTGCTTGCTCTTCTTCAATTTTGGGAGGCGGATGGCCTTGAGAACATAACATGCACGACTGACTTTCTTTAGCTGTTATTTAAAGCCAACTGTTTCTCAACAAACACATCTTTTTCCTTCACGTTCTGACCGCCAAAGGTTAAAAAATTACCAAAACAGAAATCAGTTCCCATCCCTTTCTTTGACGGCATGTGGATAAATGCACGTACGCTCGCTCTCACATCCAGACACTGAGTTGTTGATTCAGCTGAGGATGAATAAAACAAGTTCACAGGGGGCAGATGTCAATCAAGCAGGAGGAATGTTTTCTGTTCAACTGTATTTAAACGCTGTGCATGTTTGCATGTCACACATCCAATTATTAATGGAAAAGGTGGATTAGTAAGAGGGGTTTTCAGCAAATACCTTGTGATTTTTGGAAAGACAGACATGAAGAATGGAAACGCTCCTATGTAACATTTTCTCTTTACTTCCCTAGAATTTACATTTATTTTTACCATACTGTGGCTCCAATACGTTTCATAAGTATTAGCCTAATATTTTTGTCCACTTTGAAATGTTTGAGCTCAACAAAAACAGAGAACCTGAGTAAATGCATAAAGAAGTTTTAAAATGATGATTTAATTTGCTAAGTGAAGAATCTATCGAAGCCAGTCTGGTTTGGTCCACTTTTTCACAGGTCGGATTCAAACAAAGTTTTTAAAAAGCTAAGTTCACCTTCAGTTGTTAAGCCCAGTTCTAATTTCTGCCAGATCTGCAGATTCATGAAATTAAATAAAAGTAATCAGTGTGGAAACATGAGGTAGGCTTAAAGATTTTAAAAAGCGACACACCAAGCCCTCAGCTAAACAAATTCATTAACATCTATCAGTTTGAAAGAGTTTACCAAGTCATTTCTAAGACTCTTGGACTTCAAGGGAACAAAGGAGAGAGTCATCATCCACAAATGGATAAAGAGGTTGTCGTGGTGATCTTGTCCAGGAGGCTGGCAAAACAAAATTATAAATGGCTCTACACAGTTTACCAATTACATTTTTGAAGTCAGGTCTTTCGAAACACACACAAAGTGGTCATGTGCAGCAGATGCACGTATGCGGTGTATAATATTAATTGCAACTATAGAACATATGACTTCGAAATGGGATCATAGAGTCTCAGGGAATAGATGCTCTTGGGAAAGGAGCATCTATTCTTATTCAATCTTATTCACCTGCAACATCATGATGAGCCAGCTGCAAATGAAGCAATGAATTCTAGGCAATATTCAAAGTATTTAAGTACACAGTAAGTTGTTCACCCTAGTTGTAATTAGCCAGCTGTTGGCTGTAATAATGGACTTACATAATCCATGTGAAATAATTAGATTAGATAAATCAGATTGGTCTAAATGAGAACCTAATGATGTCATGGTAATGAGGTTACAAGATGTTCCAGGAAGTAGTGCAGAGAGCATGTCCTTAAATCATCAGCAGAGGACACACACACACACACACACGCACACAGTATTCACCAGTTTGTTTCATCAGCTGTGTGTCTGTCTGGATAGTTTCTTTGAACATCCCTATACAGACTTCAAAGGGATAAATCACATGCACACACACACACACACGCAATTAGATGTAGTCAGTCTTTGGAGTGTTAAAAGAGGACATAGTCTTTTATGTGCTTCATCAGTTCTATCAAAGCACCCATTTGTAGACATCAAGTATCCGAAGTGAGCTGTGGATATTTATGTGGCATTCATATATCATTTGTTTAACATATAAGAAC